>NC_082726.1:7379573-7691795 GCF_030144855.1 Hypanus sabinus | reverse complement strand
AACCTACCAATTTTACCTTAACATAATCACAGGACAACTTACAATGGACAATTAATCTACTAACCGTTGGGTCCTTGGACTGCAGGAGGAAACCGGAGCACTCGGAGGAAACCCATGCATTCATGGGGAGAACATACGAACTCCTTGAAGAGGGTGCCGGGATTGAACTCTGGACTCGAACACCGAGCTGTAATAGGGTTGCGCTAACCACTGCACTACCGTGGTCTTCCAGTTTGTGAATGGTGAGAGAGGGGGGCATGGGAAAGATGAGTTTCTTTGAGTGGAACTGATCATTCTAA
This sequence comes from Hypanus sabinus, assembly GCF_030144855.1. Taxonomy (NCBI): domain Eukaryota; kingdom Metazoa; phylum Chordata; class Chondrichthyes; order Myliobatiformes; family Dasyatidae; genus Hypanus; species Hypanus sabinus. The sequence goes on along the minus strand of NC_082726.1, from coordinate 7,691,496 downwards.
TCAAGTTATTGTACCAACAGATCCTAGTCGGCAGCTCACATGGGGTCTATTGAACCTACAACTCCGAAACCCGCGTTGAAGTGCTCTCATTGATAAGGGCGCTGCTGCCACCCGCTGTCCCTCTGGGCATTTCAGAGTGCAGCTGCGGCGGAGGCGAGGACAGCAGACTTCCTCCCTGAACAACACGGTGAACCAGATGGGTCTCCGCAACTATCCAATGGTTCTCCGGTTTCCTTTACCAGGAGGTGAATGTTATTAAAAACTCTGCTTAAATGCTAGAGTTTTAATTCCCCAACTCATGTGCTGGGATTCAAGCTTGTCTCTGGATCAAGAGGCTTGGCCAGAACAACCACCCTACACCACACTCTTACTGCACACACAATGTGCTCCTTGCACTACTGATAGGTCAGTACCACGACCCCCCTCATCCCGTCCATCCAACCCTCCTTACTCCATGCTGCCGAATTTCCAATGTTACTAAAAATACTCAAAATCCTTGAACCTCCCACCTAAGTGTGGGATCAGAGCGTCATTTGGGACTTTGGCAACACACAATTTATTTCCACAATTTATAGGGTTTCCATTCTCTCTCTCTCTGTTTGCCTGATCCCGTGAAGTGTCCAAATCCCCGGTAAACAGAACTCTGCCCAAGGCTAGCATAGGCTCCTGGATCCTGAATTGTCATAGCCTCAGAGCAGGTTGGAAGCCAGTGGGTGGCCAGACGAGGAGGAGGGGCAGTGAGCAATAACACTGGCTTACAAGTCCGTCATAAATTGAACTGGAACAGCAGGAATCAATCCTACAGAGAAAAAGGCAGGTTGCAATTGTAAAGGCCTCAGCTGCTGAGGAGGAAGATTGTGAAAACACATCACCTGCTGAGTGCCGAGATCAGTCTCAATCGAGGTGGCTTCTCCTCACTGCCCCAGGGTGGGATTCTCCTTCACAAAGCAGAAACACAAGCTTTCAAAGAGAGGTCTCCATTGTTAGTGTGTGTGCATGTATCAGAGAGACTCAGAGAGTGAAGGTGGGAGGGTGAGTGAGGGTGTAGGGGGAAGGAGAGAGGGCGTGGGGGAGGGAATGAGGGTGGGGGGGAGGGAGAGAGGGTGTGGGGGGTGGAGTGAGGGTGTGGGGAGGTGGGGTGAGAGAGTCAGAGACAGAGTAATAGAATTTACTCTGTGGAAGATTGTGTTTTAAGCAGATGTGCCGAGGCACAAGACATGTAATTCCCGGTAATGCCATCACCCTGAGTGTATTTCAAACGAGACAGTTCCTCCCCTTGCAATGGGCAAAGGCATTTGTTATACAAAATTCTGTGAGAAGTGCTGATATGCAGCAGCTTGTGAAAATTTCAAATGAGCCCATGTTAAAGGTGAGGAAACACAACTGTACTAGTGAGGTTTGAGAATTTTATAATTATCAGTTTAGTTTATAATAGCCTTATCATTAGTCAACATAACCCCAGATAACCCTTCCCTTAACCAATCACTGAAATGCCTCATGAGGGCAAACTACAACCCAAACGTAAAGCACGTAAACAATGAGCTCCTCAATCCCAGCACTATTTAATCTCTGCACATCTCCTAGAGCTAAACCCACACTTTTCCCACTGTTCTGTTTTTAATTTCTCATGGTGCATATACAGTTTTATCACTAACAGTACCCTGAATGGTCCCACAGACAACAGAGTTATATAGTCAGCAGAGGCTGGCAGCTGGATTGGATCATATCATCAACCAGTATCCATCAAACATGACCTGCTTCTGGAAGAGAGCTCCTGTAATGACTGGGACAGCGTACAGCCATCTTCACTCTAACCCCTGTATTTAATTAGAGACAGCACGGAACAGGCCCTTCTGCCCACTGAACTGCGTCACCCAGCAACCCATCAATATAAACCCTAGCCGAATCACAGGACAATGACCAATGACCTACTAACTGCTATGTTATATGGCACCCAAGGTAAAGTAAAGAGAACTACCACTGAAAATGGACCCAGTAGAGGGTACCTCAGCTGCAGTGCCCCTGTAATGGGAGCACGCAACAGAACACTGTTCAGCAATCTTCTCTCTGTGTAACTCTGTCCTCAGACTGTTTGAGAATGTTGAGGAAACTCTTCTACAAATGGAACAGACAGTGATCCATGCTCTGAAGAGTACCTCTGAAACTGGTTGTTTGAATGTAGATTTCCTCGGTTTCAAATGGACTTAGGTGTCCTTATGCAGGACTCTGTAAAGGCTACCCTGCAGGTTGAGTCGGTGGTAAGGAAGGCAAGTGCAATGTTAGCATTTGTTTCCAAAGGAGGACAAAAAAGAGCAAGGATGTAATGCTGAGGCTGTATAAGACGTTGGTGAGGAGGCCTCACTTGAAGTACTGTGAGCAGTTTTAGGTCCCATATCTAAGAAAAGATGTGCTGGCGGTTGAGAGAAGAGGTTCACAAGAACGATTCCGGAAACAGAAGGGTTAACATACAAGGCGTGTTTGATGGTTCTGGGCCTACACTCATTGGAGTTGAGAAGAATATTGGGGGGGGGGGGGGAGAGAAACTCACAGAAACCTATCAAATATTGAAAGGCCAAGATAGAGTGGAGAGGATGTTTGCTATCATGGGTGAGTCCAGGACAAAAGGGCAGTCTCAGGATAGAGGGATGTCCATTTAGAACAGAGATGAGGAATTTCTTTAGCTCAAATGTGTGGAATTTAAATCTGTGGAACTCATTATCACTGACAGTTGTGGAGGACAAGTCATCGAGTATACTTAAAGCAGAGGTTGATACGTTCTTGCTAAGTCAGGGCATCGAAGGTCACAGAGAAGGCAGGAGAAAGGGGTTGAGAGAGAGTAAATCAGCCATGATGGAATGGCAAAGCAGACTCGATGGGCTGAGTGGTCTCATTCTGCTCCTATATCTTATGATCTGTTTCTGTGATCTATCTCCAGGTGGCTGTGCAGTTGTTAAGTGGTATACTGACTGCTGTGAACACATCAAAAGATTGGTGCATTCAACTGCCAGTAATCCTTGGAGAAACATCACTGTTCAAGCTTTCCCCAGGGCACTATCCCTCAATTCGCATGCCTCTCATACGAACTGCTTCAATAGAAAAGTGAATATTTTTCTAGCAAATAGTTTTAGTTTATCTGCCAACACTTTCCACTGACTCACAGAGAATTTGGGGCCACTACTGTGGGAGCTGAGGACTTTCAAATGGAAAGCCAACTGGAGTTCTTGTAACCTTCGAATCGCCTGCCAGTCTCTGTCTGGGCTGAATTTGAGCAATGTTTCAGGGAACAAATGAATGTGTTTTTTTTCCCTCTGTGCCTTTTAAAGGGACGATATCTAAAACTTGGGTAACAGGTTTTGGGATGGAGTGATAGAGCAAAACACCTTTGCCTTAAGAATAAAAGTAACAGGGCACTGAGTAACAACAACTACGCACATGGTGAGGAAGTCAAGTTTGTCAGCAGAAGTTAGTACAGCTCATGACTAAATATCAGGGCATATCCAGAAAGACACCCTGGTTAGTAGAATGAGTTGGTAGCCAGCACCATCTGTATTATTTGAGGTATTTAATAGGATGTTGAGTAAAATTAAACAAAAAGTTTAACATCTTCAAAAATAATGCGCATTTTGCATCAGAGCTAAAGGTCTGTAAGAGCAACAGATTCCATATTCCGTGAGGGATAGCTGGTGTCCAAAACAACTTGGCAGATGTACAAACAGATGGACCTCTGCTTCCAGTAAGTTTTCTTTGATTGCTTGTTCCTGGAGCAGCTCGATTTGGACATTACGAATCCCTGAGAAGAACCACATTGCCAGTTCTCACGAGTGTATTACTGGACTTGGCCACTTCCAGCAATATGGGCGTCCAAGCATCACAGCCAGCCCAACGAGTGGTTCACTGCACTTGGCTGAAACTGGGCCAAGTTTCCAGCACCACATCCCCTGCCCAACACACTTGTCTCCCTCTCGGCACATGACGATACAGGAACCACATTAACTAACCCCTACCACAGTTAATTAACCACCATTCCCAATTGACAGAAGAGAGCTAATGGCAGGGGTAGCTCTCTGTACTGAATCCATCCCTTTACTCTACTGTAGCGGTTCCTACTGTCAGAAGCACCAAAGATTGCAGGGAGCTCGCGGCTTTAAAATATGGAGGTAATTTTGTCAGAGATCTTATATACCCTGACCACTGGGCTTGGTTGAAATGCAGACTAGGCCTCAAACCACAGGGTTGCCTGTAGCAGCTACCCCGGGGAGGGGGGGTGGGGGGGGGGGTGAGGGAGAGACGCTGAAGGCAGTGTGGGAGAGAGAATAAGTGCAGCAGGCATGCTGGAGTTCATGCTGATTGGGGACTGGCCCCTCCTGTCAGTGCTGCCCTCCAGAGCTTGCAAAATGGAAAACAATCTGGGTTGCATTCATTTGTGGTCTGCAGTGGGCTTGCACTAACATCCAGGCACTACCAGTCCACAGGACATTGGCTATGTTATATTTTACCTGTATGTAACCGTATGCTTACTGCTATCTTTCATGGGCTATATGTGCCTTCTGCTGCGTATGACTGTTGGTACTGTGTTTTGCACCTTGGCCCCAGAGGAATGCTGTTTCATTTGGCTGTATTCATGTAAGGTTGAATGATAATTAAACTTGAATTTGAATATCCTTGACATCCCCAATTTCTTACAAATGGAAGGGGTAGAAACGTGTGTTTTACTGAATTTGAAGCAGCAATCTCACAGCTGCCAGGTAATAAAGGAGTTTTGAGCAACACACAGAACATTGGACCCTCTGCGAATGGCCCAGCTCCTGAGATCAGATTAAGAAACACTTTGAAGTAATCGAAACAACTTTAATGCATCTCAGTGATGCAAGTCTATTGCTCTTTTGTGGACGCTGTTGGAAATAAGAAGGTTTTCTGAAAGAAACAGGCAGCTCAGGGCAGCTGACCTTGCCTCCATGTTAATTGTTAAACACACACCCAAGCTTCATTCCATCCAACTGAACGGGTCTAAGATATTTTACAAACTCTCCCAGGAGGGCTGGAACCTGGAACTGCCCTTCAGAATGCAGCCACACCAATGGGCAGGAATCAAAACATTTGAGGACAAAATGACGAATGGCAGGTTTGAACCCAGCAAACTTTTGTTTATGGAAGAGATTCATCAATTTAGAGGACACAGTGGAGACAGGCAACTCTGCATTCCTGTATCTTGATGTAGTGTGTTCATTTCTGGTCACTTCATTATTGGAAGGACGTGGAAGCTTTAGAGAGGGTACAGAAGAGATCTCCCAGAATGCTGCATGTCCTTTGAGGACAGGCTGAGCGAGCCAAGGCTTTTCACTTTACAGTGAAGGAGAATGAGAGGTGACTTGTTAGACGTGTACAAGATGATAAGAGTTGACAGCTAGAGACATTTTCTTCAGAGCTGATATGGCTAATACAGGAGGGCATAATTTTAAGATGATTGATATAAAGAATAGGGGAGGTCAGAGGTCTTTTTTTTAAATGCAGAGTGCGTGAAATGTGCGTGAAAAGAAGAGGAACTTTGCGACCATGAGACAATGTGTTTGGCAAAGTATTTTGAGCTATATACCTACTTCGAGTGTTTTGCTTGCGTCCATACCCATTCCAAGTATTACGCTTGTGTCTATGCTTATTCCGAGTATTTCGCATGCTTAGCTATGCAATAGCCAATCAATCGATGAATTTGAATCGGTAACCATATTTGCCAATATAGTACCCTGCTTTTGGGTATAAGTATGACCTTTGTAAACCGACAAATTGGGAGTTGGCTACCTTACGCCCAAAGTGCGAGGGGCTGCGAACTCCTCTCTGAATAAAAACCGTTTCAGAGGTAATTTCGTGTCTCTGGTGTTTTTCCTCAACTGAGCAGGTTAATAATTTCAGGTTGACAATTTGGCGAGCCAGCCAGGATCCGGTGTAAGAGATCGGCGGGCAGGTACAAGCGGGTTGAGATGGAAGGGCCCTCCGAGAGATTTTTCTCGGTCTCTCTCTCCCTCTCTGACTCCCTGTTCCGACCCCTTCGGCTCCAGCTGACCATCCTATGGCCTCCACGGACAAAACTGAGAACCTCAGTCAGGAGACATGGATAACAGGTAAGAATTGCATAGAGTTTGGGGCTCGAGTCCCCTAGTTTAAGAAGTTGGGGTTAGAGGCCCTGAATAGAGTTTGGGGTTTGAGTCCCCTGGTATAGGAAGCGGGGTTAGAGCCCCTGCATGGGGTTTGGGGTTGGAAGCTCTGGAGCAATACATATTTAATTTGACTAAGGTCTGGTTCCAACATCTAACTGAAACTGCATCCTGCCGTAGACTGGTTGTTAAGAGCAGAAATCTGCCAGGCGAAGGTCAGGACACTGAAGTGGATGCGAGAGTAAGTTACCAAAATGAGCCAGACTCTGGATAAATCAGGACCAAATACACCATTATGGAAAATGTGTAAAGAATTCCCTGAAAACGAGACAGATTTATGGAGACTGAGTGCGCGGATGAATAAGAAGTCGGGGAATGAATTTTGGCCATTAGGGGGAACCTGGGATCTTGAGAAGTGTAAGCGAGCAGAGGGACAGGTGTGTCTCACAGAAACGGAAAGATCTAATTACGCGTGGTATACCATGACCAGAAGACTTAATGAGCGCTCCCGCCAGACCTCCTGGGAGGTGAATGCAAGAAATAGAAAGATATCCATCAATGATAGTGATGGAAACCCAGGGGGTGGCCGGTACTGAAGGGCTAATGTGAAATCCACGATGAGCAGCACAGGGTTGATGATCATAATGTAAAACTTGGTGATATAAGGCCGGCACCGGATACGACTGGGCTGCAGACCCTATTTGACCCTAATGAGGACACTGAGGAGGAGGAGGAGGAGGAGCAGCAGGTCCCCGCCTGGGGGGGGCTGTGAATCCCGCCCTGCTGTACCTTCGGAACATTCCGCTCCCCCGTGCCCTTGATCCATGATCGTTCCCCCCCCCATGCACTCCCGACCCCAAGTCCACGGTTCACCGACCCCATTGCGGCCCGTACCCGAGCTAAAGCCAGGAAAGGGGACACACAAGTTACTAAACCTGCGACCCCTAAGAGCCGCATGGCTCATAAAAGGACTACAAGACGGAACCCCTACGTGGGTGACGGCCCATTGATAGACCCCCCAAGGGGACGAGTTTGACCCTGACTCAGACCTTATCACCTCCAGTGATGATACTGACCCCGAGGATAATCCTGACGCAGCCCTTGCTCGGAAGTACCCCGACTGGCCCTACCCCACCAAATATCTGGGTAGATCTAAGCCCCCCCACCCGACAGATGCCAATGCGAGAGGTCCCTAACCCTCGTCACAATCCAGCCCAGGCTGAGGATGTTGTGCAAAATCTCTTGACGGTTTCTGTGTATACCCCCTGGAAGCCCAATGAAATGCTGGTAGTGATGCAGGGCGCCTCAGACAGAAAGCAGAAGCCGGAGGAATTTATTGAATATTTGCTGAGTACTATTAAGATCTACAGGGCGATCCCAAGGGATCTTTTTAGTTTCCCTGCATCAACCAGTGACGGTCTACTCTTCCCATGCGGTAACTGCCTTTCTAACCACACACCAACTCAGCATCTCACTCAGGCGAGACTCAGCCACTATGAGATTGCTCTTCTCCATAATCCGTTGCTGACGTTCGCCTACTGCACCACACTTAACCCCGCGACCTTTGTGGATCACCTGCCCGACCTTCTATCCGAGCCTCCCCACTCCTGCGTAGAGCAAAACCACTTCCTCATTTCCCCGCGGCCAGACCTCCAGGACATTGAGTTAGACAATCCGGACCTGATACCTTTTGTGGACGGCTCGTCCTCTGTCTCCCCGGACGGTGTCCGGCAATCAGGTTTTGCCCCACACACCACCCTGGAGGCGGCAGCCTTCCACCCACCAGTCTCAGCCCAACAGGCTGAGCTTTTCGCCCTCACTCGCGCATGCATCCTCGCCTCAGGTCAGACAGCCAATATTTACACGGATTCACGCTATGCATTTGGCACTCTATGGGTGCAGCGGGGCTTCCAAACGTCGGCTGGCAAAAGCATTGCCAATGGCCCCTACATTGACAATTTGCTCAAAGCCATCCAACTCCCCGGTAAGCTTGTTATTATAAAATGTGCCGCCCACTTATCCGATGACTCTCCCGTTAGTAAAGGCAATGCCAGAGCAGACCTGGCAGCCAAGCAAGCCTCCTCCTCTAAAACAATAACTGTGGATTCGGCCCCATGCCTTCTGCCTGCCAGGCAGCCGGCTGATAGCCCAGGCATATCCGACATCGTGCGATTACAGGGGACGCCCCTGCGACAGAAATTGATGTTTGGAAGAAACATGGTTGTATTATTAATAACGCAACGGGCCTCTGGCAGACCCCAGCAGGTCAGACTTGTATTCCTGATACTCTCCTGCCTGTCCTGGTCAACCGCCTCCACTCTGACACCCACCTCGGCCAGGAGGGAATGTGTATGTTGTTGTTAAAAACACAGTGGTCCCCCAGTTTGAATGAGGCAGCGGAGAGACAGGCAAGGGGTTGCTTAATTTGCCATAAAGTAAACCCAGATAAATCTATTAGATGTGATAAAGGGTGCACCCCAACCCCAGCAGGACCGTTTGAAACATTACAAATGGACCTAAGGTGAATTGTTATATGTACTGTTTGGTTATAATCGACGTCTTTAGTAAATGGATTGAAGCCTTCCCCACAACGAACAACAAGGCTTCCACGGTAGTGCGAATACTGCTGAAAGAAGTTATTCCTCGTTTCGGTATCCCACAAAGACTCTCATCTGATAACGGCCCGCACTCCATTGGGAAAGTAAACAAAGAACTTTGCGAAATACTAAAGATTGAACAACAATTCCACTGTGCCTACCACCCCCGAGCCGCAGGAATCGTGGAACATGCAAATGGCACCCTGAAGGATAAACTAACTAAATTGACCCTTGAAACAGGACTAAATTGGCTTAAAGTCCTTCCCCTGGCACTGTATCACATGTGCCTTACACCTCAAACCGGTACTGGGCTAACTGCTGCTGAGATAGTTTACGGACGCCCGAATAGAACCCCATGGGGCAGTGACGAAAACCCCCCGCCAATACAAGTAGATCTACAAATGACGGGCGAGGAACTGCAGTGTTACCTCAAGCATTTAACTTTGTATCTTAAGTCCCCACACACTCGGGTGAAGGAAGCCTCAAGACCTGTTCCTGACAGAGAAGGCGAGTGGCAGGGAGCAGAACCAGGAGGCTGGGTGTCGATAAGGAACTGGGATCGACCCAAGCTGGGAGCCCGGTGGAAAGGACCGTACCAGGTCCTCCTGCAGACCCCCTCTGCTGTCAAGGTGAAGGGACAAGAACGTTGGATTCATCTGAGCGACTGCAAGCGCTGGACCCCGGACTCGCTAGACACAACAGATAAATGAAGGGACTGATAAACGGACTTGATTGAACTGTTGTGTGTTTAAATTCCTTTTTCCTTGTGGTGCCACATCGTTGAAACTGTACTTTGGTAATGGGAGGTAGAATGCTCTTGGTTATCTATATTCTTTTAGGGATAGTGGGGTACAGGACAGAGGTTGAGGGACAACTGGATGAGGAACTAAAACCCGTAAAGAGATCAAAGGGGGGCATTTCAAGGCGGAAAAAGGATTGGTGTTTCCCCAAAGGCCCCACCCTTGGAAGATCCTCCTTGGGGTTTATAAGTGATAACTATTTCCAAAACGAGCACAAACGACTGTATGGCACTACAACCATCGTTTGTTATCCCCACCCCACCAGTGTCTCCTCACTATTTACCATTTTCCTGCACTGGAACGGGTTGATCAGCCCTTCCGATGTGCCCCTGCCAGCAAAACATTGCCTGAGGGAAAGAGGGTGGAACTCACCTATGACTCTTCCTCAGCCCTGGTCGCGGACTGTTTATTCCCCCTGTCCAACGGGTGGACGAGAAAAGATCTCGGGTGGGAGGGGAATCCCAAGCCCCCGAAGGGTGACAGAACAGGGTGGGGGTGTTCAGACGAGTACGTCTCGAATGACGTCGCCTGCCTCTCCAAGCCCTGTGGGAAAAGGGAGTGTCACCCCACCAAGGACTCCTTAGGGATCTCCTGCTCTTGACATGAGACAAAGTACCAGTCCCTGGCCAAGGGGGTGCAACTTCTTTGTGGGGAGGGGAACCGCACCCACCTCTGAGTCAATGATCATGTACTCCTACGACCTAAATATCACAGGAGTATCAAACGAGTGTACGCCTCTGCCGGTATAGGAAAATGGAGTGATGCCATACACCTAAAGGGTGAGAGTTGCACTGAGACCATGTATACCCTCCCAGGATATTTTTTCTTCTACAACAGCATTGCCATCAACTTCCTGGAGTACCCATACCCTTCCTCGGTGGCCTATGGCACCCTCCTTCCCACCGCGGTCCCTTGCCCTGGAACTTGGGGTCCCTCATGCCGCCCACCTGGGAGGTACAAGAGAGAGGTCTCCTAAGAATTTTGTGCAGATCAGCAAGTCCTGACCACCCTAACTGCAGGTCAGGTGGCCAGATACGGGGCAACTGGCTTTTTCTCTTTGGGGGCATCAGGAGCCGCTATGGAGGCCCACAATCGGAACTATCTGGCCTGTGGTCTCATGAGCCTCGGGAACGCCACCAGGGGAGCATTAAGATTCATCACTGACAGCCTTAACCAACTGAGGCTCTTCTCCATGCAAAACCGCTATGCACTCAATTACCTCCTCGCCAGGGAGGGAGGGCTCTGCGCTATCGTAAAGGACAAATGCATAATGGGGCTAGACGATGCTACCGCCAACATAACACAGTACATGAACAAAATAGATGAACAGTTAGGATCCATCAAGGAAGGAACAGGTTGGGCAGGATAGGGGGATTGGGGACTAAGTGCGTGGAAGGACTGGTTGATCAATGGGGCTATCTACACGTTGACAGCCATTATAGGGATTTTTGTCTGTATTGCCATTGTCAGATGTGTTCTGAACTGCATGATGGCCTCGTTAGGGGACTTGCTGCCGGCTAAGCCACTGATGGTAGTACGGGCAACCGTCGAGGCCACCGAACCCCTCGAACCTGCACCAGAGGATTTTCACGATATTGATGAGTGATCATTTCATGATCACAGGAGGGAATGAGAATGCGAAGAGGGTAAGGGGTATGTGTAGAAGGGGTGGGCGTGGGGTACATGTAGCAAAATATGTAGACAGGACCAGGGAGAGAAGGAGGTATTAGGGAAGTGTAGGAGAACAGGGAAGAGGTAGCCAAAATAAGATGCCATACAGCATGAGGCAACCACAAAGAAGAGGAACCTTGCGACCACAAGACAATGTGTTCGGCAAAGTATTTTGAGCTATATACCTATTTCAAGTGTTTTGCTTGCGTCCATACCCATTCCAAGTATTACGCTTGTGTCTATGCTTATTCCGAGTATTTCGCGTGCTTAGCTATGCAATAGCCAATCAATCGATGAATTTGAATCGGTAACCATATTTGCGAATGTAGTACCCTGCTTTTGGGTATAAGTATGACCTTTGTAAACCGACAAATTGGGAGTTGGCTACCTTACGCCCGAAGTGCGTGTGGCTGCGAACTCCTCTCTGAATAAAAACCGTTTCAGAGGTAATTTCATGTCTCTGGTGTTTTTCCTCAACTGAGCAGGTTAATAATTTCAGGTTGACACATGGAGGTAAGAAACATGAAGGTCGATGCGGGAAAGATTTGCTTTCATCCATGTGCCTATCTTAAATGTCTCTACCATCACTCCTGGCAGCACATTTCACACACCCATCACAATGTGTAAAGAAAAAAAACTCTCTCGAACAATCTCTCTATACTTTCCTCTAGTCACTTTCAAACTATGCCCCTCGTACAAGCCATTTCTGCCCTGGGAAAAAAAAAGGTGCTGGCTATCCACTCGATCAATGCCTCTTATGTTCTTATACACTAACTTCATTAAGTCTTCTCTCATCCTTCTTCACCACAAAGAGAAAATCCTGAGCATGACCAACCTATCCTCAAAAGTTATGTTCTCGAATCAAGACAACTCTGCATTCTCTTTAAAGGCTCCTCACCTAATAATGAGGTGATCAGAAATAAACATAATCCTGAAAATGTGATCTAACTGGAGTTATAGAGAGCTGCAAAATTACCTCGTAGTTCTTGAACTCAATCACCTGACTAATGTAGGCCAACACACCATACACCTTCTTGACAAACTTCGCGCAGTGTTTCAGGGATTGAGGGATGCAAACCCCAAGATTCTTCTATTTCTCCACACTGCCTAAGAGTCCCACCATTATCCTTGTACTCTGCCTTCAAATTAGACTTTCTAAAGTGAATCACTTCACACCTTTTCAGATTGAACTCCAGCTCTGCATCCTATCAATGTCCCAATGTAAACTTTGACAACTGACACTATCCACATCACCAATGACCTTCACATCATCTTCCATTTTACTATCCCACCCTTCCATTTCCTCATCTCATCATTAAAATATGAAACCAGAAAGAATGATCTGCTGAAGTCTCTTGAATCAGTCGACAGTTCAGCACGATATTAACTGGACATAATGCAAGAGACTTAAAATTGAATCACTAACATTACACAGGGCACAAACAGGCTGGATGAACTCAGCAGGTCGGGCAGCTCCGTTGAAATGAGCAGTCAACGTTTCGGGCCAAGACCCTTCGAAGGATTCTTCGAGTCCTGACGAAGGGTTTTGGCCCGAAACGTTGACTGTTCACTTCAACGGATGCTGCCCAACCTGCTGAGTTCATCCAGCTTGTTTGTACGTGTTGATTTGACCACATCATCTGCAGTGTACTTTTGTGATTACACAGGGTACGTCCAACCACACACTGTCTTACCGTCTCCAGCTGGTATCTGGTGGTGGTGAAAGGTAAACTGATCCGTACGGGGAACTGTCAAAGTACATACATTAAGGAAAAACTGAATTTTAACATCTGTTACAACTAGTTTTAACATCATCATACATTTCACACAATTCAGAAGGACAAAAATGGGAATCCAGAACTAAAGTTATTCCTCGCCATCTGTCTTTTCTGAGGCTGTGCCCTCTGGTCCTAGACTGACCCACATCCTCTCCATGTCCACTCTAGAAAACATTCAAAATTCAAAGTAAATTTATTAGCAAAGTACATATATATCACCCAGATACAACCCTGAGATTAATTTTCTTGTGGGCATACTCAATAAACCCATAATAGAATAATCATGCAGGCACTCTTTCTAGGTATTTTAATATTTGACAGGTTTCAATGAGATAACACCCACACCAAACTGGGAACCTAATGATTGGAGGTACGTAAAAGGGGTATGTTAGAGGTAGATGATAATCAAGGGTTAATTTACAAGGAGAGGATACACAATGTAGGGTGTACTTAATGGATATTTGATTAAAGTTTACAAGATTTTAGGGAGAAAATAGTAAGATGGAGAGAAAATATCCACACAAAACAAGATTAGGATTTGGGGATATGGGTGAAAGTTAAATGTCAGGCCCTTCATTTTTGGGGAAGTATGGTGATGCTTGCTTGGCCTGTGCTTCTCTGCAGATTAAAATTCTTAAATTTAAGGCAGAAAGTTATCTGTTACATGAAGTGAGAGAGGATGGAGGTTAGCACTCAGTCAGAGATGAACCATAAGGCCATACAATATAGGAAAAGAATTACACCATTTGGCCCATTGAGTCTCCTCTGCCTTTTCATCATAGCCGATCCATTTCCCTCTCAGCCCCAATCTCCCACCTTCTCCCTGTAACCCTTCATGCCCTGACTAATATAGAACCATCAGCGTCTGCCTTAAATATACCAATGACATGAACCATGATCCTGTAAAATAGCAGGACAGCCTGAGGAGGTGGAATGACATCTCCATGTTCCTAAAAGCTTTGTCAATAAACAACAAAGATATTTTTGCCAGGAATGTTTGAAATTACTGTGTAGAGGGAGCTTTATTCTGTACCCAATTGATTCTGGTCTACATTGGGAGCATTTGACAGAATGGTGTAGAGCAGAATTTAACCTGCATCCAATCCATTCTGAATACCCTGGTGACACTTGCTGGAAGGACATTGAGGGAGTTTTATTCTACACTCAGTAACTATAATATTAGGTACGTCTGTACACCAGCAATGCAAATATCCAATCAGCCAATCATGCAGCAGCAACTCAATGCATAAAAGCTGCTGACGTGGTCAAGAGGTTCAATTGTTGTTCAGACCAAACATCAGAATGTGGAAGAAATGTGATCTAAGTGACTTTGACCCTGGACTAATTATGGTTTGTGGATTATTCTTTATTCTGTGTCCTGTCCAGTCCATTCTGACTGCCTTGGGAACAATGCTAGAAAAATGTTGAGGGAGCTTTATTCAATACACAGTATTGTAACTGCCCTGTTTGAGTTTGGATTTACTTCAGGAGCAGAGGCACCATTGCGAGCATTATAACTGGTTTGTATCACCGTCTGGTATGGAGGGGTGACTGCACAGAATTGGAAAAAGGCTACAGAGGGTTGCAAACTCTGTCAGCTCTATCGTGGGCACTAGGCTCCCCAGCATTGAGGATACTTTCAAAAGGCGAAGTCTTAAAAGGGCAGCATCCATCATCAAGGACCCCCATCAACCAGAACATGCCCATCACTACGGAGGAAGTCCAGGAGCCTGAAGACACACACTCAAATGATTCAGGAACAGCTTCTTTCCCTCCGCCATCAAATTTCTGAATGGACGAATCCATGAATACTACCTCACAACTACTTTTTTTTTTCTCTTTTTGTACTATTTTATATATTAATAAACAAGAAATTTCACAACGTATACCAGTGACGTTACATTTGATTCTGATTCTGTTTTGCTCAAGCACAAACCTTTTTCTTGCAGACCATGCATCCACACCTACTCAGGAACACAAGGAATTACCAAAATCCAAGCCCAGGGGTGGTTTGTACACAGCCCCAATTCCAGATACAAGCCCAGGGATGGTTCATACAAAGCCCCAATACCAGATACACACCCAGGGAGGGCTTGTATACTGCAGGTGTTGGTAATCTAGAGCAATGCTAGAGGAATCTAGAAAAATGCTAGAGGAATTAAGCAGGTCAGGCTGCTTCTCTGGAGGGGAAAAAGCAGTCGATGTTTTGAATCAAGACCCTTCATTGACACTTACGAGACCTAATGTAGGGTTTCAGTATAAAATGTTGGCTATTTATTCCTCTCCATAGATGCTGCCTGACTTGCTGAGTTTCTCCAGCATTTTGTGCACCTTGATTTAACTTCTCTTCCAGAAAGTAGTTATTTACCGACCAAACTGATTCACTATCCTGGATCTGAGCTAGCAGGCAGACAACTCATCATCAAAGAGCAGAGCAGGACTGACACTTTACCAAGCAGAAAAGGTGGCTTCATAAACACCAGTTCTTCTGGTGTTTGACTAGGAATCAGAGTTGTGGGGATTTTCTGTGTTATTGGCTCTACTCTTGAGGACAAGCAGTTGCCCATGCAACAGGCTCCCTGTCTCCACACAACTGATGAATCCAAAGGAAGGACAGAAACAGATACAGTCTGGCATCAGCAACATCAGAGAAGTTGCCAGTTAGTGTTGATCCCAACACAGGACTGCCTTAGGGACTCCAGCTCTGGATTTTTCCTCAGGATTTTCTCCCAAAGACTTCCCCAGTGGATAAAGCTATAAGGTCGTGAAGGTTTGAGGCCAGAGTTTCTCTTCTCCGAGATAAGCTGCCAACCATGGCTGACAAGCCCCATCTGCCTGAATTGACTGGTTTTAAGGTGAAAATAACCTGCCTTTGCCCCTTCTCCTGTTTACAGAAATGGTTCTGCTGGGTGCAGGACCTGGACTTGGCTGTCAGAGGCCATTTGGGGGCCTTTGGGGGCATTTAATAGATAGTGGGAGCTTATCCTCATTTCTCCAACACCCCACAACCCCAGCAATAACGACCTGATCACAACCCTCCGAACACCCCACCACCACGACCCCTGACACCACCTAGATAAGACAACCTTAAGGAAACATCCTGCGAAAAGACTAACTACCTACCCACTCTATGCCTCTCTAACTTACATACTTCTGTCAGGCAGCCCATCAAATTTTGACACTCCGGGGAAATTCTGTCACATTTCCAATCAAGGTAATATCCTGGTGAAACTCTTCTGCACCATCTCCAAAGCTTCCAAATCCTTCCTATGGTGTGTGGACCTGATCTACACACAATACTCAAAACACGGACAGATTTATACAGCTGCAATGTAAGTAATTTCAGCAGTCGAATATTTTAGAATCCTCCAGGATCCAAGTAAAACGTTATGTTTCTAGGACCATCAATTAAATGGAAGCGTGGGAAGAGACAAGAAAATGGTCAAGGATATTTGGCGTCCGTGTTTATCCATTGGAGACTGACGGCGGTGAGGAGACATTAAGTGACTTCGATCACGTTGAACCCTCTCCACCAAACCATGATGTCGTGTTCCTCGTGTAGAATCTAGCGTTGGATGCAACAAACCCTGACGGAAAGAGAGAAAAAATAAGTTTTAAATGTTGCCCACCATCATTCTATTCATAGACCGGAAGATCTAAGACAAAGAAGCAGAATTAGGCTCTTTAGCCCATCAGGTCTGCGCTGTCATTCAATGATGGCTAATTTATTTTCTCTCAACTCCATCCTCTTGCCTTCTTCCCTGTAACGTTTGACGCTTATCCTAATTAAGAACCTAACAAACCTCTGATTTAATTATACTCAATGACTTGGCTTTTATAGCCATCTGTAGCCGTGAATTCCACAGATTCATTACCCTCTGGCTAAAGAAATTCCTCCTCATCTCTGCTCTAGAGGGACGACCTTCTATTCTGAGCTGTTCCCTCTGGTCCTAGACTTTCCTGCTATTCAAAACATCCTCTACCTGTTCACTCTATCTAGGCCTTTCAATAGTCAATAGATTTCAATGCGATCCCCCTCCCCTCAAACCCTTGATTTTCTGAACTCCAGCAAGTACAGGCCCAGAACCATTAAATGAATGGTTAACCCTTTCATTCACAGGATCGTTTTGGTAAACCTCCTCTGGACCCTCTCCAACGCCATCACATCCATTCTTAATGTGTCTGATCAATAGGTCACCATCAATCCACACTGCAATACCAGTTTCATCAGATGACAAACTCAATGCACTGACAACATGACAGCTACTTCAGTGCAGATGGACAAACTTCAGTGAAACACCACTCAGTCAGGCATAGGATCAACTACCTGTACCTATACAGCAGCTGAAACAGGAACACAAACTGACATAATTTTACCTCAAAAGTCAGGTATCTGGATCGAGGATCAAACAGAACAATTTTAAGGAGCATCTTAAAGGAAGGAAGTAATGTAGAGAGATTGAGAGAGGAAATGAGAAACCCTAGGATGGGTGCAAACAGTGGAATGAGGAAAATACTGGAAACACTCAGCAGGTCAGGCAGCATCTGTGGAAAGAAAATTGGAGTCAATGTTCTCGCTTCATGTTCATTGTCATTCCTGGGAATGAGGAAATCAAGTTAGTTTCCAGCAGCACTGAAGACCGGGGAAAGGTGAGTAGAACAAAGAAAAGGCAAGAGGAGGAAACACACCCCAGTCCTCAGTGAGTGATCAGAAGTGGAAAGAGTTAACAATTTCAAGTTCCTGGGTGTCAACAACGCCGAGGATCTGCCCTGGGCCCAACAACGATCGACAGTGGCTATATATTTCATAAAGAGTTTGAGGAGATGGTACATTACCAAAGACGTTCACAAAATTTCTATAGATGTACCGTGGAAAGTACTCTAACAGGCTACATCACTGTTTGGTATGGTGGGGGGACATTCCATGGGATCAAAATAAGTTGCAGAAAGTGGTAAACTCAGTCAGCTCCATCATGGGCACTACCACACTCCCCACCCCAGCATCCAGGACATCTTCAAGGAGCGATACCTCAAAAAGGTGGCGTCCGTCGTTAAGGATTCCCATCACCTAGGACATGCCCTCTTCTCTTTGCTACCATCAGGGAGGAAGCATAGGAGCCTGAAGGCACACACTCAGGAATAGCTTCTTCCCCTCCGCCAACAGATTGCCAGGGATGCTGTTGCAGTTCACTGATCTCTCCCTGGCATCATGTGTGTACGTGTGTATATAAATAACTATATTTACACAAACACACTCACACTCAGTCCTTACTGTAATTTACAGCTTTTACTGTAATGTACTGCTGCTGCATCACGACATAGGCTGGTGACATTAAACCTGATTCTTATTCCAATTCTGAAAGGGAGTATCTATGATAAGGCAAGGCCAAATGAGTCAAAATGGAAGGAAGATTTTATTTTGTCTTCAAGTGTTGGGAAAAGTAGGTCAGTGGAAGATGCCCACCAAGGCCGTCTCTACTACCAGAAAACGAAAAACTGTGCCAAAATCATAGAAAGGTGTCATAAGCATAAGAAATTGTACAGATGCTGGAAAACTTGGCACCTTGGTTCACTGGAGAAACTCAGCAGTTCAGGCAGCATCTATGCAGGATAATAAACAGTTGATGTTTTGAATTGAGACTCTTCATCAGGACTGGAAATGAAGAGGGAAGAAGCCAAATAAGAAAGCAGGGGGTGAAGGAGGAGTACAAGCTGACAGTTGTTAGGTGAGAACAGGTGTAAGGCAAGGTGGGTGAGTGAGGAAAGGGGAATGAAAAGAGAAGCTAGGAAGTGACAGTTGGAAGAGGTAAAGTGCAAAGAGATATCAATAGATGAGAGGCCATAGATTTACAGAAAGAGAGAATTGCTTGAATTTAGAACAATGAAACTTAATTCTGATGGAGGATCTTGTTCAGACACATTAATGACAGTGTCATGATTTCACCTTCTGATTAGAATCAGAGATGGAGCCCTGACAGAAAATGAACGCAAGGAACAATAGATGAGTGTCACACAACACAGTCTATTGTTGCACTAACCTCTCTATAGTGAGCAAAAGGAGATGCAGGGATGCTATTGCAGTTCGCTGAGCTCTCCCTGGCATCTTATTGTTCTGAAATGAAAGACTGTCGTCATTACAGTCCTTCAGTTCGCAGCTGGGGGGGTGGGGGGGCAGCCGAGAGCCTCAGCCAACCCGTCCGGGAATGCGTGTCCTCATTTAACACCGGCATTCAACAATTACAACACTGGCCGACTCCAGCTACTGCTTCCGTCAAGTGATTGAAAAAATTCTCTCTGATGCTTAGACTGAACAGGCTGGTGTCACTTAGACCAAAGCCTCGGAATCAGG
Organism: Hypanus sabinus; assembly: GCF_030144855.1. NCBI lineage: Eukaryota > Metazoa > Chordata > Chondrichthyes > Myliobatiformes > Dasyatidae > Hypanus > Hypanus sabinus. Next base: position 7,672,152 of record NC_082726.1, on the reverse strand, counting down.
ATCAAATCAGTGTCAGGCTTAATATCACTGGTACATGTTGTGCAATATGTTGTTTTGGTGCAGCAGTACTGCACAACACATGACAAAAAAATTACATTCAGAAATATATATATTAAATAAGTAGTGCAAAACAGCAGCAAAAAAGGGAAAAAAAAGTGAGTTGGTATTCATGGGTTCATTGTCTATTGAGAAATCTGATGGCAGACAGGAAGAAGCTTTTCCTGAAGTTGAGTGTGTGTCTTCAGCTGCTGGCATCTCCCCCCCACCCTCAGCCGTTGATGGTAGCAACAAGAAGGCATGTCCCGGATGATGGAGTCCTTATGATGGATGCTGCCTTTCTGATGCAGCACCTTTTGGGGTCCTGGCCTTCATATTGCACCATATCACTCTTTCACACTCAGTTTTACACTTCTATCATGAAGGACCCACATCACCCAGGACATGCTTTCTTTCCATTGCTACCATCAAGGTGGAGGTACAGGAGCCTGAAGACACACAATTAACATTTTAGGACAGCTTCTTCCCTGCGGCCATCAGATTTCAGAATGGACAATGAACCCATGACGCTAGCTCACTACTTGCACGTCTTATTACTTTCTAATTTCATTTAGTAATTTTATCATGTACTGCACTATACTACTGCCGCAAAACAACAAAGTTCATGATATATGGTGGTGCTATAAAGTATGTGAACCCTGTAGCATTTTCTCTATTTCTATGTAAATATGACCCAAAATGTGATCAGATCTTTATGCAAGTCCTAGAAATAGACAGGGAACTCAATTAATTAAATAACACAAAAACATTTATAATGAGAGAAAAATGATCCAGTATTGCATGTATTTGTTGGGGAAAGTATGCGAACTCTGGGGTAATCCCTTCAACAAAAGCTATTTGGCAACAGGCGTTCCAATCAATGATTTGCAGTTGGAGGTGTGGGTTGTAGAGCTGCCCTGCTCTTAAAAAAAAGATACACAGAGTCAGGTTACTGACAGAGCCTGCCCTTCTCAAGAAAGATCTGTTTATGTACACCGCGTCTCAATCAAAACAACTCAGAGGACTTTAGAAGAATTGTAGAGATGTGCAGAGCTGGAAAAGGCGACAAAAGACCTGAGTGTTCATTATTCCACAGCAAGAGAAACTGTTTACAAATGGAGGGAACCCAGTATGGCTGCTGCTCCCCCTATGAGTGGGCATCCTGCAAAGATCACATCAAGAGCACAACATGCAATGCTGACGGAGGTGAAAAAAGAACCCAAGGGTAACAGCAAAAGACCTGCAAAACAAGATCTAGAACTTGCTAAAGTCTCTGTTCATATGTCCACTATAAGAAAAACAATGAACAAGAATGGTGTCTGTGGAAGGATACCACAAAGGAAACCACTGCTCTCCAAAGCAAGCAAACAAACAAACATTTCTGTATGTCTCAAGTTTGCAAAAGACCACGAGGATGTTCTACAATGCTTTTGGGACAATGTTCTGCAGACAAATGAAACAAGGGAACTTTCTGGCAGAAATGCACATTGCTATGTTTGGAGGTAGAAGGGCACTGCACACCCACACCAATACCTCATCACAACTGTGAAGCATGGTGGAAAGAACATCGTGGTTTGCGGCTGCTCTGCTGCTCACGGCCTGGACAGCTTGCAAATGTCGATGGGACAATGAATTCAACATTCTATCAAGACATTTTACAGGAGAATGTCAGGGTAGCAGTCCGTCACCAGAAGCTTAACAGAAGTTGGATAATGCATGATCCAAAAGACAAAAGTAAACCAACAACAGAATGATTTAAAAAGAAGAAAATTTGTGTTTTGGAGTGGCCGAGTCAAAGTCCTGACCTTAATTTTATAGAAATGTTGTGGAAGGAACTGAAGCGAGCAGTTCATGCAAGGAAACTCACCAACATCCCAGAGTTAAAGCAGTTTTATAAGGAGGAATGGCCTAATATTCCTCCAAGTCAATGTGTAGGACTGATCAACATTTACCATTGACTTGCACCTGGACCATAGTCCTCCATACCCCTCCCATCCATGTACCTATGCAAACTTGTCTTAAATATTGAAATAAAACCTGCATCCACCACTTCCACTCGCAGCTCATTCCACTCTCACCACCGAGTGAAGATGTTCCTCGTGTTCCCTTTAAACACTTCACTTTTCATCCTTAACCCATGACCTCTAGATCTAGTCACACCTAACCTTGTTGGAAAAAGCTTACTTGCATTTATCCTATCTATACCCCTCTTAATTTTGTGCCCCTCTGTCAAATCCCTCCACATTCCCCTACACTCTAGGGAATAAAGTCCTAACCTACTGAAGCTTTCCCTATAGCTCAGGTCCTGAAGTCCTGGGAACATCTTTGTAAAATTTTCTTTGCACTCTTTAAATCAATTACAAACCAAAGAGTGCACACAATGCTGACTCTCCCAGTGAGATGCCCCCTGTGGCTCAGATTGAATGGGTAGTAAATATGAAGCTTTCTCCAGCTGACAACACTAAGATCCATTAGGACAGCACAGCAACAACTGGAGATATTGAAGTGATCAACCCTTACAATGTCAGCGCCTCCTCATTGGGCACAGAATGCACGAGGCTCAGTAACCTCTGAAAGCGCAGACAACATTCAGAGCAACACCAATCAAAGACAGTCCTGGACTAAATGCCACATCACAAAAGATTCCCCAAAGGAATAGAACTTTTATCTTAAAAGCCAGCATCTTTGGAATATGTTTGAAAGAGAATAAATCATTGAATCCAGTTCATCAGCGCAGCTTCAGAACAGAAGGGCACCCCTCATGAACAGATATGAGCAGGTATTTCTTAAGCCCGAGAGTGGTAAATCTGTGGAAATCATCACTACAGATAGTTGTGGAGGCCAAGTAATTGGGTATATTTAAAGTGGAGGTTGATAGGCTCTTGATTAGTCAAGGCATCAAAGGTTATGGGAGGAAGGCAGGAGAATGGGGCTGAGAGGGATAATACATCAGTTATGACAGAATAGTGGAACAGACTCAATGGGCTGAATGGCCTAATTCTGCTATTATGTCTTCTGGTTTTATCAGTCATACCTCAGCCGGTTCAGTCATGGCCCTAGACTAAATGTTACAGAGGTTTAGGTGTGATGACACTGATCATGTTGGCAAAGATTTACCAATAGAGGGCAAATTCCATTTCCTAGAGGACACTGAACCAAAAATATTGGGTGTGTCTAGAACAATAAGTCATAAGTTGAAAGGTGAAACGTTTAAGGAAAAACCTCAGAGGGTGGTGTGAGTATAGAACTAGCTGTCTGAGGAAGTGGTAGATGTTCATTCAAAGAGGCTCAGGGCGAGACGTGGACGAGAGAAGTTTGGAGAGATATACGTAAATCTTCCCTCGGGTATAATGACCAGACCCATGCACAGAATTAGGACAGGTTTCACATAGTGAGAGCACGACACGTAGTGTAACAGTAAGTGAATCACTTTACAGTTCCAGCAACCCAAGTCCACTTCCCACTGCTTCTTTTAAAAAGAAGTTTGTACACTCTCCCATGACTACATAGGCTCCCACATTTCAAATGTGTACAAATTAGTAAACTGTGGTCATGCTAAGTCAGCACTGGAAGCAAGGCAACACTTGCAGACTGCCTCAGCTCAGCCTTGGACCATGTTGACACAAACGACACATTTCACTGTACGTTTTGATGTACATGTGACAAAAAGTTCATCTATTACTTGTACTAAAAGGTCACATCCTTCCTATTCACTTACCCAGCAAACCAATCACAGTCAACTATTGCATCTACCTCTCCATCATGAGCAAGCTCACTCCCCACATTCAGATCACTGACGGGGCCCAGCATCGATGCCTGTAGAGCACTCTAAACTAAAAACAAGCCATGTTTTTCCTGCTTCACTTTCTCCATTAACCTATTCTCAACACATGTTGGGAAATTAAAGCTGCAACAACATCAGCCCTCTCAAAAAGTAAAACATTTGTAGGAACTCCGTGTACCAAGCAACATCTGTGGGAGGAAATGGACAGTCAATGACTCAGGTCCAGACCCTCAGAACCAGAGGGGATAACTTCACTCACCCAAACACTAAACTGCTCTACAACCTATGGACTCACTTTCAAGGACCCTTCATCTCATGTTCTCAGTATTTATTGTTTGTTTATTTTTTTTGTTATTTGCACAGTTTGTTGTCTTTTGCTCTCTGGTTATTTGTCAGTCTTTCATTGATTGAGTGCAAGTGTGTTTCTTGCACTTACTATAAATACCTGCAAAAAAATTAATCCCAGGGTTGTGTATGGTGACATACAAGTACTCTATTAATAAAGTTACTTTGAACTTCACCTGCAGTTTTCAAAGACATCTACTTCTCACTTATGCAGTTGGAGATTCCCACCTGCTTCATAAGGGCATCAACCAGTGTCCAAGAGGAGCAGGATGAGCAGGGTGGCAGCCAGTTGCACTCTCATCTACTGTGATGAGGTACTTTGAGACGTTGGTCATGGTGGGAATCAACTCCTGCCTAAGCAAGGACCTGGACTGACTGCAACCTGTCTATTGTCACAATAGGTCTACAGTCCCACTGGCTCTCCACTCAGCCTTGGACATAGCAGTATCCACATCAGGTTGCCGTCTATTGCCTACACCTTGGTGTTCAACACCATTATACCCTTTAGTACTAATCAATAAGCTTTGGGTGGCAAGATAACGTGGTGGTTAGTGTAACACTACTACAGCGCCAGCAACACTGGTTCAATTCCTGCCACTGTCTGTAAGGAGTTTGCATGTCTGTAAGGCTTGAGGAGATTTGGTGTGCCACCAGATACTCTTGCAGATTTCTACAGATTCTGACTGGCTGAAACACCGCACAGGATTGAAAGAGACTCCGGAGGGTTGTATACTCAGCCCGCTCCAACACAGCCACAACCACCCCCAACGCCCGCCATTGGGGTAGGACCTCAAGAAGGTGGCATTCATCAGAGGACCCTCACCATCCAGAACACGCTCTCTTCTCACTGTTACCATCAGGGAGGACGTACAGAAGAGTAAAGACTCACACTCAATGCTTAAAGATGAAAGATAAGCTTTGTTTGTCACATGTACATCAAAATGTCAAAACAGGTGAAATGCGTCTTTTGCAATAACAACTAACAGGGTCGGAGGATGTGCTGGGGGCAGCCCACAAGTGTTGCCATGCTTCCAGCACCAACATAGCAAGTCCACAACGAACTCACCCTAACCCATACGGCTTTGGAATGCAGGAAGAAACCAGAGCACCCGGAAGAAATCCATGTGGTCACGGGGAGAATGTACAAACTCCTTACAGACAATGGCAGGAACTGAACCCCAGTCATTGGCATTGGTAATAGTGTTAGGCTAGCCCCCACTCTGCTGCTCCTCCAACTTCTTCCCCTTGCTATCATAAATAAATGGTCCATAAACCCTACCTTGCCAATCCCCTTTTGTACTTTTTTTTAAACTGTAATTTATAGCAATTTTATGTCTTGCACTGTACTGCTGCCACAAAAATAACAAATTTCACGACACGTCAGGGATAATAAACTGATTCAACAGATATAACTTTAATAATCTGTGTGACACATTGTCAAAGGCCTTTTGAAAGTCAAAATACACATCAATGGCTCATCCTTATGTATTCTGCTTGCTATACATTTTTGAATAGATTTATTAAACATGATTTCCCTTTTAGCAACAATGCCCCATTCTATTAGCATTCTCCAAGTGCGCTGCCTCTAATTCCTTAATAATAGATACCAGCATTTTTCCAGCAGGGATGGAAGTGTAGCTGAAACCAAGATCACGATTGTAGTGAATGATGGAACAGACTCAAGATACTGTGACTTGCTCCTGCTGCTTATTCACCCAGGTGTAGAAGACCGTGAACAGTTCTGATCCTGAAGGCGCCATTTACTCATTGGACTATTGGAATTGAGAGAAATAAAGTCACACACAGCCTCAGGGTGTACTGATGTGTGACGCAGCCTGCCACTTACATTTGAAGTTATCAGTATTTGATGTATGGACTTTGGCAACCAATTTGTTCACAAGATGCCATGAAGAGAACATAGAACATGATAAAACAGTACAGGCTCTTTGGCCCATGACATTTTGCTAACCTTTCAACCTGCTCCAAGATCTGTCAAACCCTTCCCTCCCACCCTGGAACTTGAAAACAAACCTTACAGATAATTGTGACTGCAATATCAGCAAGAAGCTACCAAGCATGTAGAGCAGGATGCCACAAAAGGGTGGTAAGATGCAAGGACGACAGAGGAAAAAAAATCTTACATAGAACACAAAATCCAATTGAAAAGAGTAACTATTGAAGCTAAAATACAGAACACTGAACAGTACAGCACTGGAAAGACCATTTGGTCCACAATGTTGTGCCACTCTTGATGTCAATTCATGCCGAATGTCCTCTTCCTCTGCATCATCCATATCCTCCATTTCTTGCACATTAACATGTCTATTGAAAAGCCTCGAACTCTACCAAACTGCCTGATTCCTGGTAACACATTCCAAGCACCAACACTCTCTGCCCCTCACGTTGCCTTTAAACCTCACCCCCCACCCAATCCACCTTAAAAGCAGGTCCTCTGTTGTATGACATTTCTACACTGAAGAAAAGAATATAAATAGATACAAATTGGAATGGAAAGAAAACTAAAAATGCTCAGGTCAGTCGGCATCTGTACAGAGAGGAAAAGCTAAATCTACAGCTCAGTGATCTTTCAATGCTGTCCAAACGCCTGAATGTTTCAGATGTTTCCTCCTTCTCCTTCACGGGCTCTCAGTCACCCACCAGAATAGCTCGGTGTGTTGGTAAACTCATCTCAGCAGAGGAAAGAGGTGGGGCACAGTTTACAACCCCAAGTAAAAGCCCCCTCCAACAGGCTGCAAGACTCTGAATATCGGATCAGGTTTTCGACTTCCTGAGTGGGATTAACAAAAGAGTAGAGAACAGGAACAGGAACCTGGCCACAATGTTGTACTGAAACATTTAAATTAGTTATCAAATATCCAACTAAACTAATTCTTTCTGCCTACACCTCTTTCGGTATTCCTGGATGTTCATGTGCCTCTTGAATGCATCTATTATATCTGCCTCCATATTCCATGCACCCACTACCCTGTAAAAATAACTGGCACACCTCCTTTGAACTTAAATGCATGCCCTCTGCTTTTAGACATTCTGACCCGTCTGTCTACCCGTGCCTCTCATTATCATATCAGACTTCCCCTCAGCTCCAGAAAGAACAACCTACGTTTGCCCAACCTCTTCTTGTAGCACAAGGGCTTTAATCCAGGCAGTATTTCTCTTTTGCACTGTCCTCAAAGCCTCGACATCCTTCCTAGAGTGGGGTGACCACAACTGAATGCAATTCTCCAGCTGTGGCCTAGAGAGAGTTTTATAAAGCTGCGATGTAACTTCCCTCAGTTCCTTGAGTAATAAAGGCAAGCTTGCCATACGCCCTCTTTAAAAGTTGAATGGCAACTTCCTATTGCCAACTGAATGAAATCACTGGGGGAGGCAACCTGGCCTCAGTAAACAACGGTAAACAAAAAGCCATCAGTTTCCAGTGCCTTTCAGGGCAGAGGCTGGAGTGTTGAAATCCCAGCAGCCGACGCTTACAGATATTTCGATAATTAACTACTTACCTTGACAGAGAGACGTGACGTGGAGATACAGAACACAAACAGAAAGACCTTGAACAGAACAAGCGAGCAGGCAGGGAGGACAGTAAACACAGATAGAGATGACACAGCTTGATCACAGTTACCTTCTCAAGGACAGCAGCTTCTGACTTAAAACCCAACAGCATTATCCTGTCGATTAAATTCCGCCAATGTCCCCTTACACAGAGAGCCAGCACATAATGGGCTTCCTTCACCCAGTCCCCACGTAGTGCAGGCCTAATGGCATTTCTTTGTGAACGTGCTGGCTGTTTGTCAAGCAAAAACTCAATGATTTCCTGATTGGTTCTCCTGCTCTCTGGCCCTGATCTGTTGTTAGGAATTAACTGCATGAATAAATGGCTACCTACCTAGAGGACAAATCCTCCTCTTGTTGAGCTCAAACTTCTGAGCTCGTAATGTCAACACAGCTAACTATATTGACTTCAGGCAAGCAACCACAGTAAGATTAGCTTTATTTATCATGTACATCAAAACATAACCGCAAAATGAGTTGCTTGCATTAACAGCTAACGCAGTCTGTAGGTGTGCTGGGGGCGGTATGCAAGAGTTTCCATGCTTCCAGCTCCAACACAGTTTATTAACGTAACATACATCGTTGGAATGTGGGAGGAAACCAGAGCATGTGCAGGAAGCCCACAAGGTTACAGGGAGAATGTACAACCTCTTTACATACAGCATAATAAAATCACTCAACAATGGTTTAATGAGTATACCCTCCAAGATAAGCAGACACTTTAACAGCAACATAAAGGCCGGTCACGCAGCTCAGATTAACCACTCCCTGTGTACACACACACTTGCTCCGTCCACCTCTTCAGTCAATGAAAATGGCAAACAGTAAGTTTCTGACTGAGGAGCCTTTCCTCAGTGGGCTGCGGCACCATGCTGTGGCCCAATCCAACCGGTCGGTCTGTTCCGATCTCTCAGCAGGGCAGTAACCTGAGACCCCTTATTATACTGCATGTTCATTGAACAATTCATTACAGCTCATTGTATCTGCACCTTCCACCAACTGGAGTACCATGGTTTTGTTGATGAATATCAACAGGTTCTTCAGATGCTGGAAACATCGAGCAACACAAACTAAATACTGAAGGAATCCAGCAGGTCAGGTGGAATGGTAGCCAGGAGGGAAATAAGCAGTTGATGTTTTGGGCCAAGGTATTGGCCCAAATAGTCTGCCTCCACCAATGCTGCCTGACCTGCTGAGTTCCTCCAGCACTTTACACGTTTCCCCAGTCAACACAAATGAACAAGTTCTTGCCCAAACGCCATCTCGTCTGACACTTACTCCATCTGAAGTGTTAATTAAAATCACACAGAGCAGGAACACAATGTCAGTGATACAACAAAACTTGTTTCATATTTCATCTAAACTGTCTACCTACCCTCTGGTGCTCCCACCTCTATTCGCTGTGACACAGCAGGGTGGGCAGTGCCCAGTGCAACTTCATGGCTTCTGCCTTCAGGTACAAGCCCTAATTGAGAGGGTCAGCGAGTCACTTTATTGTCACACGTCAAACCAGCTTATTTATGGCATCCTTCAGTACAGAAAATCACTGACAAGGCTTCACAGAAGCAACAGTAGAATACAGTTTGACACAGAAGCAAATTAGGGTACATGACCAAAAAGGCCGTTCAGAGGGGTATTTTTAAAAAACAGGTGTTTTGAAATCAGGGAAAAAAAACGGAGATTTGACAGAAAATTCCAAAACTGACATGCCTGCAGGGTGCCTTGGGACTGTGACTCTGGACATCGCTCCCATGTACAGCTCGCAAAGCCAGCGTCAATCTCCCAGCTCCACACAGAGTGGGGGTGGGGGGGGGGGGGGAGGAGACAAACCACCTGTAAGCAGCATCCTCAGCTCTCACTGCCCCACTCTCCAATTCCAGCTCAGGTATTCCGTGCCTGCAACTTCGTGCCAGCTCGACTTTTCAGATTCAGTTTCATTTATTTATCACTTGCACAGAGAAAGAGGGTGTCCAGGGAGGGGTAGCACACTGGTGAAGGGGCTTGTCATGTCCATTCTGGGGCAGCTCATTCACCTCCAGTCCCCAGCGGACACTCAGCTCTCACCTGTGGCTCCAAGAGGCTGTTTGAATGTAACAGCGACCACATCCCAGTAAATCTCTTCAACAGGCATCAGACCTCGGTGAGATAGGGACACGCGAAGTCACGTGTACAATGAAATGGGGCGTATGGGGATGTCCAGGAATGTGAAGTCAGTTCCAGCAGACCTACAGTGAGATCCAACAGCCAGGAAGGCATTTCTGTGACGCTCCATGGAGAGCGAAGGGCATGACAAGGCACGGAAGTAATCACGGTTGTCCACTGCATGCAAGGAAGACATCAGTTTGTGACGACCAGTCGTACTACTGCACCCAGATTTGGGAGGTCAAGAGACTGGAACTGCCCCAGTGCAATGGCCTTTCCACTTTGAAAACTCTCCCATACGCCAGCATCTTCCAGTAAAGCTCTTCCGACTCAGATTTGCACTACTTGTATGTATAATCTATATTTTCATTTATATTTATCATCTGTTATGAGCAGAGAGACAACATCTGCCGGAAGTAAATTCCTTGTATGTGTACAGGTACTTGGCGACTAAAGTCTGATTCTGATTCGTTACCATACAACAGCCATGTTTTAGAAAAATACACCTGTTTCTGTTTCACCCTTTTTGCCAATGCACTGATGGCTTGGAGTTGGGGACTGGAAGGGGTGGGGTGATAATGTTTGTATTCTGGGTGCATCTTTTTCATGAATGTGAATTGTACATTTGATATATTTGTTATGCACTGCAAAATTCTCCTTTACACCATGTTCTCTTCATTTAAAAAAAATATTGTCAAGAAAAAAAAACACTCTCCCTTATAGGTTTTCTGTCATCATCGGATATGATGGACAGCAAACACGGTGAAGCATATAGTTTGTGTTAATAACCAACACACCCCAAAGATGTGCTGGGAGCATCCTGCAAGTTTCGCCACACATTCCAGCACCAATATAGCATGCTCAGAACAACACAAGCAACAACAAAGCATCAGGAAACCAGGCCCCTTTCCCACCTACTCACTCAGACAGGCCTCCAACACCAGCACAGGCCCCTTTCCCACCCATTCACTCACTCAGACAGGCCTCCAACACCAGCACAGGCCCCTTTCCCACTCACTCAGACAGGCCTCCAACACCAGCACAGGCTCCTTTCCCACTCACTCAGACAGGCCTCCAACACCAACACAGGCCCCTTTCCCACCCATTCACTCACTCAGACAGGCCTCCAACACCAGCACAGGCCCCTTTCCCACTCACTCACTCAGACAGGCCTCCAACACCAGCACAGGCCCCTTTCCCACCCATTCACTCACTCAGACAGGCCTCCAACACCAGCACAGGCCCCTTTCCCACTCACTCACTCAGACAGGCCTCCAACACCAGCACAGGCCCCTTTCCCACTCACTCACTCAGACAGGCCTCCAACACCAGCACAGGCCCTTTCCCACCCATTCACTCACTCAGACAGGACTCCAACACCAGCACAGGCCCTTTCCCACCCATTCACTCACTCAGACAGGACTCCAACACCAGCACAGGCCCCTTTCCCACTCACTCACTCAGGCAGGCCTCCAACACCAGCACAGGCCCCTTTCCCACCCATTCACTCACTCAGACAGGACTCCAACACCAGCACAGGTCCCTTTCCCATTCACTCACTCAGACAGGCCTCCAACACCAGCACAGGCCCCTTTTCCACCCTTCCACCCACACTGATAGGCCTCCAACACCAACACAGGCCTCTTTCCCACACTCCCCCCATGCAAGCACACTCAGGCACGCCTCCAAACCCAGCACTCTGTCATGAAGACTCACAGACCTCAGACACACCAACCAAGAGTTTTCAACCCCCAAATTTCGTGGTCCTCCGGGTATCGACCCCTGGACTTTGACCCATGGGACACAACTCCATGACATGCCGATCTGGGGGGGAGGGGAGGGAGGAGAGAAATCACCAATGTTCATCCACAAGGCCCACCAACCTCAGTCACTGACCACAGGGATCACTGGTTTTAGTCTCATTTCTGACTCATTACCAAGCTTCTCGAGCTACACATTGCCCAAAGTGAACACTGAACCGCATAGCACAGGGAAAGGCCCTCCAGCACATAATGTCTATGCTAACCAACATGGCAAATTAAACTAAATCTATCAGTCTGTACATTATCCATATCCCTCTCTTCACTGAATGTCCATGTGGCCACTCTGAGGTCTCTTCAATACCACTATTGCATCTGCTTCCACAACCAACCCTGGCAGCATGTCCCAGGCACCTACGCCTTCCTGTGAAAAACTAAATTAACCTTCTCACCTTCTAGCACTGGGCACTTCTGATCTATTAGGTCATCGCTCAGCCTCTGATGCTCCAGAGTAACAATCCAATTTTGTCTAATCACTCCTTATGAAGCATACTCTCCAGCCCAGGCAGCACCCTCCCCAAAGGCTCCACATCCTTCCTGTAATGCAAGGACCACAACTGCATACAATACTCCAAATGCAATGCAACCAACGTTCTATAAGCTGCAACATAACTTCCTAACTCATCTACTCAATGACTCGACCAATGAAGTCAAGCAGCCCATACACCTTCCTTATCTCCTTGCTGCTTTCAAACTGCTTTGGTCTTGAACCACAAGATCCCTCTGTACATCAGTGTTCCTCGGGGTCCTGCTGTTTACTGCAACTTTCTCCTCACATTTGACCTCCCAAAATGCAGTACCTCACATTTGCATGGATTAAACTCCATCTGCCACTTCTCTGCCCATGAGTACAATGGATCTATATCATGCCATATTCTTCTTCACAATCCACAATTCCTCCAATTTTTGTGTAATTCTACATCTTCAACCAATTCATTTACATTTTACATCAGAAACTATCAAAAATCAGACATATTATGCTAAGTATCAGAACAGTATGGTGGCATAAGAGCTAGCAAAATGCTTTACAGCACCAGTGATCAGGGTTCAATTCCAAACACTGTCTGTAAGGACCTTGTACATTCTCTCTGTGACTGCGTGGGTTTCCTTCCATATTCCAAAGATGTACAGGTTACTAAGGGTTAGTGAGTTGTGAGTACATTATGTTGGTGCCAGAAACATGGTGACATGGTGACAATTGCAGGCTGCCCCCAGCATATTCTCAGACTGTGCTGGTCGTTGATGCAAACCAACATCTCACTGTATGTTTCAATGTACATGTGACAAATAAAGCTAATCTGTTGTAGGTCTTTAATCTTCAACAAAGGCCCCAGCACTGATTCCTGGAAAATATCAGTGGTCAGAGACCTCCAGTCAAAACAACAGTCCACGGCCTCTACCCTGTCTTTTATGGCCAAGCTAATTCCGAATGTGATCTCCATCATCTTAATCTTCTAGATCAGCCGATCACAAAAGACCTTGTCACACACCCTACAAAATGACTCTGAAGATTTTTAGCAATAGAGATTGTTGGCTTTCAATGCTTCCCTCCAGAACCATCAACATCCCTACCATACTACAAACTCATCTAGGAGGGGGGCTGCTGCAAGAAAGCAGCATTATGCAGGCTGTGCTCTCTTTTCGCTACTACCACGGGGGGGGAGGCACAGGAGCCTCAGAGCCTACACCCACGGGTTCAACCATCAGGCTACTGACTAGCATGGACAACTTAACTCACCTCAACACTGAACTGTTCCACAATCTATGGACTGTACAATTCATGTTCTCAGTATTATTTATTTATTTTTAAATAGGCAGAATGTGTCTTTTTTGCACATTGGTTGCTTGACAGTCTTTATGTATTGTAGCGGTGTGCTACAAGCAGCGCTAAAATTACGACACGGAGTCGGTAACTGCAGTCGAAGGAAAAACTTTATTCGAAAACTTCAGCCTCACTTTTAAGCCTCTGTCAACCGGCCCCCCATGGCGAAGAGGCTCCAAAGCTCTGTGCTCGCAAACCCCCGTAGGCTATCTAATTGTGAGTCGGTTCGGATACGCTAGGAAATGAGGCGCTACATAACCCCCCCCCAGAACCGGCGATACACCCCCCAATGTCCACAGCCTGGGCCAGAACCTGCTTGGGAGGTCGGCCTCTGCGCCGAGGCGCCGGAAACTCGGCCGGTTGCGCCAGGTCCACATGGGCCGGCTTGAGGCGGTCCACCGTGAAAACCTCCTCCTTCCCCCCAACGTCCAGCACGAACGTGGACCCGTTGTTCTGGAGCACCGTAAACGGCCCCTCGTATGGCCGCTGCAGCGGTGGCCGATGCCCGCCCCTTCGTACAAACACAAACTTACAGTTCCGTAGGTCTTTGGGTACGCAGGTCGGGTGCCGCCCATGCTGTGAAGTGGGTATGGGGGCCAGGTTACCGAGCTTCTCGCGAAGTCTGCCCAGGACTGCAGCGGGTTCTTCCTCTTGCCCCCTCGGGGCTGGTAGGAACTCTCCGGGGACGGCCAGGGGCGCGCCGTATACCAACTCGGCCGACGAGGCGTGCAGGTCGTCCTTGGGCGCTGTGCGGATGCCGAGAAGGACCCAGGGAAGCTCGTCCGCCCAGTTGGCTCCTCGCAGGCGGGCCATGAGGGCCGACTTCAGGTGACGGTGGAAACGCTCCACTAGTCCGTTTGACTGTGGGTGGTAGGCAGTGGTGTGGTGCAGCTGAGTCCCCAAAAGGCTGGCCATAGCTGACCACAGGCTGGAGGTGAACTGGGCGCCTCTGTCGGAGGTAATGTGGGCTGGTACACCAAAGCGGGATATCCAGGTGGCGAGCAGGGCTCGGGCGCAAGATTCGGAGGTGGTGTCGGTGAGCGGGACCGCCTCTGGCCATCTTGTGAACCGGTCCACGATAGTCAGGAGGTAACGCGCTCCGCGCGACACTGGCAGGGGGCCCACGATATCCACATGAATGTGGTCGAAACGCCGGTGGGCGGGATGGAACTGCTGCGGTGGGGCTTTGGTGTGCCGCTGAACCTTGGCCGTCTGGCAGTGCATGCACGTTCTGGCCCATTCACTGACCTGTTTGCGGAGACCGTGCCAAACGAACCTGCTGGAAACCAGCCGGACAGTTGTCCGGATGGAGGGATGCGCCAAGTTATGAATGGAGTCGAAAACACGTCGCCGCCAGGCTGCGGGGACGACCGGACGGGGCTGGCCGGTGGCGACGTCACAGAGTAGGGTCCTCTCACCTGGGCCCACGGGGAAGTCCTGGAGCTGCAAACCAGAGACTGCAGTCCTGTAACTCGGAATCTCCTCATCTACCTGCTGTGCCTCTGCCAGTGCCTCAAAGTCTACCCCTTGGGAAAGGGCATGAACGGCAGGGCGAGAGAGCGCATCCGCCACGACATTGTCCTTACCCGAGACGTGCCGGACATCCGTTGTGTATTCAGAGATGTAGGACAGGTGGCGTTGCTGGCGGGATGACCAGGGGTCGGATGCTTTCGTAAACGCAAAGGTAAGCGGTTTGTGGTCCGTGAACGCGGTGAAGGGCCGACCTTCTAGGAAGTACCTGAAATGCCGGATTGCCAGGTAGAGCGCCAACAGTTCCCGGTCAAAAGCACTGTACTTGAGCTCGGGTGGCCGCAGGTGTTTGCTGAAAAACGCCAGGGGTTGCCAGCGACCTGCGATGAGCTGCTCCAGCACCCCACCGACTGCCGTGTTTGATGCGTCCACTGTGAGGGCGGTAGGGGCGTCCATTCTGGGATGTACTAGCATTGCGGCGTCAGCCAAAGCTTCCTTCGTTTGAACGAAAGCGGCGGCGGACTCCTCGTCCCAGGTAATGTTCTTGCTCGGACCCGACATCAGGGCGAACAGGGGGCGCATGATCCGGGCAGCTGAAGGGAGGAAGCGGCGGTAGAAATTGACCATACCTACGAATTCCTGAAGGCCTTTGATCGTGGTGGGTCGGGGGAAGTGGCGGACCGCATCTACCTTAGCGGGCAGAGGGGTTGCCCCGTCTTTAGTAATCCTGTGGCCCAGGAAGTCAATGGTATCAAGTCCGAACTGGCATTTGGCAGGGTTGATTGTAAGACCGTACTCACTCAGTCGGGCGCAGAGTTGACGGAGGTGGGACAGATGCTCCTGACGACTGCCGCTGGCTATGAGGATGTCATCCAAATAGATGAACGCGAAGTCCAGGTCCCGTCCCACCGCGTCCATTAACCGCTGGAACGTCTGTGCGGCATTCTTCAGGCCGAACGGCATGCGGAGGAACTCGAAGAGGCCAAACGGGGTGATGAGAGCCGTTTTGGGGACGTCGTCAGGATGCATCGGGATTTGATGGTACCCTCGGACAAGGTTGACCTTGGAGAAGATCCGGGCGCCGTGCAGGTTTGCCGCAAAGTCCTGAATGTGCGGCACAGGGTAGCGGTCCGGTGTGGTAGCCTCGTTCAGCCTGCGGTAGTCGCCGCACGGTCTCCAGCCCCCCGTCGCTTTGGGCACCATGTGCAGGGGGGAAGCCCAGGGGCTGTCGGACCGCCGGATGATCCCCAATTCCTCCATTCTCTGGAACTCCTCCTTCGCCAGTCGGAGCTTGTCCGGGGGAAGCCGCCGAGCACGGGCATGGAGGGGTGGTCCCTGTGTCGGGATGTGGTGCTGTACGCCGTGCCTGGGCATGGCTGCTGTGAACTGCGGTGCCAGAACCGATGGGAACTCCGCCAGGACCCTGGTGAAGTCGTTGTCGGACAGCGTGATGGAGCCGAGGTGAGGGGCTGGCAACTGGGCCGCGCCCAGGGAGAACGTCTGAAAGGTCTCGGCGTGTACCAGTCTCTTCCTGGGCAGGTCAACCAGCAGGCTGTGAGCTCGCAAAAAATCCGCACCCAGAAGCGGTTGGGCTACGGCTGCCAGTGTGAAGTCCCACGTGAACTGGCTGGGGCCGAACAGTAGCTGCACCTGACGGGTGCCATAGGTCCTTACTGTGCTGCCATTCACGGCCCTCAGGGGGGGACCCGGTGCCCTGCTGCGGGTGTCGTAACTCGTCGGAGGTAAAACGCTGATCTCAGCCCCAGTATCGACCAAAAACCGGCGTCCCGACCTTCTATCCCACACATACAGGAGGCTATCCCGATGGCCAGCCGCCATAGCCATCAGTGGCGGCTGGCCCTGGCGTTTCCCGGGAACTTGCAGGGCGGGCGGCAACGGCGGGCTTCTGCGCCCCACCGCTGGTGGTAGAAGCACCAGTGGTCATTGGGCCGGGGGTTAGTGGGCTCTGCGGCCGGGCCCGGACTGGTTTGCTGCCGGGAGCGTGGCTGGGAGATCTGTGCGATGGACGCCCCGCTCACCTTTTTGGCGTTCCACAGCAAGTCCGCCCGGGCTGCCACCTTCCGGGGGTCACTGAAATCCGCGTCGGACAGCAGCAGGCGTATGTCCTCGGGCAGCTGCTCCAGGAATGCCTGCTCAAACATGAGGCCTGTGTGTCCCTCGGCCAGAGACAACATCTCATTCATTAAAGCCGATGGAGGTCTGTCGCCCAAGCCATCCAGGTGCAGTAAACGGGCAGCCCGCTCGCGCCGTGAGAGTCCGAAAGTCCTGAGGAGCAGGGCTTTGAATTCCGTGTACTTGCCGTCTGCCGGGGGCGACTGTACGAACTCCGCGACCTGGGCAGCTGTGTCCTGGTCGAGGGAGCCCACCACGTAGTAGTAGCGGGTGTCTTCTGAGGTGATCCGGCGAACGTGGAATTGGGCTTCGGCTTGCTGGAACCATAGGTCCGGGCGCTGTGTCCAGAAACCCGGCAGTTTCAACGAAACCGCATGAACAGAGGCGGCGTCGGTCATTTCTGGTCCAAAAATCGTTTGGACCGTCGGGGTCACCAATTGTAGCGGTGTGCTACAAGCAGCGCCAAAATTACGACACGGAGTCGGTAACTGCAGTCGAAGGAAAAACTTTATTCGAAAACTTCAGCCTCACTTTTAAGCCTCTGTCAACCGGCCCCCCATGGCGAAGAGGCTCCAAAGCTCTGTGCTCGCAAACCCCCGTAGGCTATCTAATTGTGAGTCGGTTCGGATACGCTAGGAAATGAGGCGCTACAGTATATATCTTTTCATAACTGCAATTGCATTCCTTTATTTTCTTGTAAATATCTGCAAGAAAATGAATCTCAAGGTGACCTGTGCAAAGTATATTCAAGATTGTTTAATGTCATTTCAGAATACAAGTGTCAGGGAGAATGAAATTATTGTTACTCCTGATCCGACGCAGCAAAAAAAAACACAATAAGATAAAGAACACAATAATAAAAATAACACTAGGCGCAGGGTGACTGACAGGAAATGAGGTAGTAGTAGTGCTTGGGGGTGTTGATCAGCCTCACTCCCTGGAGAAAGTAATGTCCGGTGGTCCTGACATGGAAGCTCTGTAGCTTCCTCCCTGATGGGAGTGGGACAAACAGTCCCCGAGCAGGGTGGGAGGGATCCTTCAAGATGTTACTGGCTAAGTAAACTTACTTTGACTTCTGAGAAATGAATGAAGCTGTGGAGGCTATGACAACACGATTAACAACTGACAAGGCATCTCCTGGGATTGTTGGAGGGATTTCATGTCACGTAGTGAAGATTTCCCAATCAGTGTCAAACAGAACTACAGCTCTGGTGGCAAACTCAAAGGGAGGAAAGCTGCTTAGAAAAAGGTGGGTCAGGAAAACTGTAGGCTATGCTATAGTCTGAGAAATGGGGAAGTGAAGACCAGGGCAAACGAGAGAGAGGTAGAACAAACACAATCAGACTAACAATTAGCTACACATACAGTAGACATTTCCAAATAGATTTCCTGGGGGCTGGCACAATGTCCGAGGTTAGTGAAAGGTATTGGGTTTACTAAATTGGATGAATATACATTTCACTGAAATTTCATCCACTGCGCTGTGTTTCAGCCAGTGTCACAAACATAGATCATAGCACCTCATTTAATGAACATTTTTCTTGCAAAATCTGACAACTGTAGGGTGCAGATTTTAACTGCAGA
The DNA here is from genome assembly GCF_030144855.1 of Hypanus sabinus. Classification (NCBI taxonomy): domain Eukaryota; kingdom Metazoa; phylum Chordata; class Chondrichthyes; order Myliobatiformes; family Dasyatidae; genus Hypanus; species Hypanus sabinus. Next base: position 7,653,449 of record NC_082726.1, on the reverse strand, counting down.
CAAAACTGTGGAGGCCTGACATGGTTAAAGCAAGTAACTTAATCCAGGTGATGTCAACCCCCAGAGATAAAGTTAATAGTTCAGAATTTACATGTGATCCACAAAATGAGATTATAATCTTAAAATGGGACAAATATTCATACAAGTAAAAAGATTAAAACATTTGTTTAGATTCATTGCATCCTTATTACATTGCAGAAAGGTGAAATAATATATCTGTAATGATAGATAATAAACACCAGAGAGTCTGTAGATGCTGGAAATGCTGAACAACAAATGCTGGAGAAACTCAGCAGGTCAGGCAGCATCTATGGAGGGGGATAAACAGTTGCTGTTTTGGGCCAAGACCTTTTATCAGGGCTGGAAAAGAAGGGGGAAGAAACTTGTATCTCCTTCCCTTCCCCCCACACTATTCCGGCTTCGTTAGTCAGGAGAGTGATTTCAAGACCTGTGAGCTCTATAAAACCCTGGTTAGACCAGATTCTGAGTATTACGTTCAGTTCTGGTCTCCTCACTGTAGGAAGAATTTAGAAGCTTTAAAGGTGGTGCAGAGGAGATTTACCAGGATACTGCCTGGATTAGAGAGTAAGTCTCAAAAGCATAGATTGAGCGAGTTTGGGCTTTACTCTCTGGAGCGAAGGAGGATAAGAGGTGACTTGATAGAGATGTACAAGATGACAAGAGGCATAGATTGAGCCAGAGACATTTTCCCAAGGCGGAAATGGCTAATATGAAGGGACATAATTTTAAGATGATTGGAAGAAAGCACTATGTGATGGCAGAGATAAACTGTTTTCTTTACACACAGTAAATGGAATGGAATGGTTTGGAATGCACTGCCAGGGGTGGTGATAGAGACAGATACATTAGGGACATTCAAAAAACTCCTAGATAGGCAGATGGACGGTAGAAAAATAGTGGGCTATGTAAGAGGGAAAGATTGGATTTATCTTGAAGTTGGCACAACATCATGGGCTGAAGGGTCTGTACTGTGAACATAGATACAGAAGACTATAGCAATCTCAGGTTTGGCAGTCTACATTTCCCACTTGAGACAAGCCGTATCCTCTAAAGCACTAATGCAAACTCAGATTTGGAGAGTTTAGTTCTGTGAGTTGAAAAGCCAGTGGAGTGGGTAAGATATAGGCTCACGTGCAACAGCTGCAGCGCAAGGAATGAAAACCAGAGGGAAAGAGAAACCAACATACAATCAAGCCAATAAGCAGCCTCATGTACAAATGATATCACTGGAGAGATTACAGAGAAACAACTCCACCTGTAACTTCCACCAATGAAAACCAGAGGGAAAAAGAAACAAACATACAATCAGGCCAATAAGCAGCTACATCACTGGAGAGATTACAGAGAAACCACTCCACCAATCTTACTAAATAATAAATTAGTTATACAATGATAAAACCAGAAACATCGTCACTGATAAGGCCATAAGACACAGGAACAGAATTAGGCCACTTGGCCCATGGCATCTGTTCGTCATTCCATCACAGCTGATTTATTTTCCCTTTCAACCCCACTCTCCTGCCTTCTCCACGTATCCTTTGATGCCCTGACTAGTCAAAAAATGTCACAAATGTAAAGGAGCAACTCAAGCTTGAGGAGCACAAATAGGGAAGGAGAAGTTGAGAGGTTAAGTGAGAGGGAAGGGAAGACAAGCAGGTCTGGATGAGTGAAAAGCAAGAGGCCACCACAGAAATCTGGGAGGAAGCTACAAGAATGCAGAACTGTCCTTCAATGCATACCTGGAAGTCAGTTGTGTTGTTACCAATCTGATTGACGTTGGGTAACGATCCTCCATAATACTGAGCTCGAGTCTGTGCCAAACGCAAGTGATGCAGCTTGTGCAACTGGACCTAGGAATGAGTAGAAAATTATGTCAGCCTAGAGTTACAACAGTAATCCATTCAAAGAGCTTGATAGTTCATCCAACTATACAGACTAAAGAGCATTTGCCCTACTAGTCTATGGACAGCTACACTTTATCCAAACCTCCTTCACTTTACTCAATGCAAATGTAAATGTCCTTCTACACTCATCCAGCTTTCCATTCAGTGAAGGTGCTTTAAGTGTATCATATCAGTTTGTGTGGGTCCATAGCTCAAGGTTAACACGTCTGCTTGTAGTTTCGATACCACTGTGCGGAAGGAAATTTGCAATTAACCTTTTATCTTGTAGATTACTCAGAGGCCTACAGCACTGAAACAGACCCTTCAGCCCATCTAGTCCATGCCGAACTATTATTCTGCCCTGTCCCTTTGACGTGTACTAATCCACAATTCTCTTCAGTGTTGAAACTACTAGCAGCTTGTTTTCACTCTCACCACCATCTGAGTGAAGACGTTCCCCATCATGTTTCCCTTAAACATTTATTTATGGAGATTCGGAGATCACTGGCAAGGCTATCACTGAGGATGACAATGGGAAAGAATTTCTTCTCAAGTACTGTGAAGCTTTGGAATGCTTTAAACCCAGACAGCAAAGTCAGTGAAAGCAGTAAAAGTCCTAATTCCGGGAAATTCCAGGCTCACATGAACAGAACTAAGCCCAGATCAGATGAGCTACAAATGGATCGAGGGCCAATCTCTGCTCCAAACTCAACAGACTGACATGTTTCAGACAATTAGGTTAGGTTTATTTGTCACAGGTACATCGAGACATCCAGTTATTCAGTGAAATGCATAAACACAAAGAACTCTGCAGATAAAAGAAATCCAAAGCAACGCACACAGAATGCTGGAGGAACTCAGCAGGTCAGGCAGCATCTATTAAAAATGAATAAACAGTTGATGCTTCAGGCTAAGACCCTTTTTAAGGACTGAAAAGGAAGGGGGAAGACAACAGAATAAAAAGGTGGGGGGAGGGGAAGGAGTCTAGCTGGAAGGTGATGGGTGAAGCCGGGTGGGTGGGAAAGGTAGAGGACTGGTGCAGATGGAATCTGATAACAGAGGAGAGGGGGAAGGAGGATGATCCCAAGGGGAGGTGAGAGGCAGATGAAAAGAGGTAAGAAACCAGAGTGAAATGTGTTGTTTACATCAAATCAGCAAGGATTGTGCTGGGCAAGAATCACCCATGTTTCCAGCACAAAAAACAGCATGCCACTACTTAATAACCCTAATCAGTCTTTGGAATGTGGGAGGAAACTCACACAGTCACGGGGAGAATGTACAAACTCCTTGCAGACAGCAATGGGAATTGAACCCTGAATGCTGATCACTGGTGCTGTACAGTGCTACACTAACCATTACTCTATCTTGCCGCCCATTAAGACTGTCCAGCCTGATATTTAGTTGATTAAGAGTTAATGACATATCAGTCCAGTCACAAACAGACCTGGCCAAGTAAGTATTCTACCACAAAAGGTGAATGTGTGTATAATATAAAGGGCATCGTCACAGAGGAATGAGAATGATGGGCAAAATTCCAACTGCTGAGTTTTATCTAAAGGTCAATAATTTCATTGTTGCCAGATCTATTTAATTACCTGAATTTGAAATTACCCAGCTGCTACAGCAGGATTTGAACTGATGGATCAAGATCAATATTTCAGACTTCTGGATACAGACCAACATCTACACCAGTACTCTGCCAGACCCTTCATTCAACACTTCAGACTTCCACCTGTCTCCCATCTCAAAGAAAAAAGCACAATCCAAATTCCATAATGCTCATTCCCGGACAGACCAAGCACCCTGCATACCCGAGACCCCAAATTAACATCACAGCATTTCATTCAATTCTTTTAGTGGAATTCTGCACTACATGACAAAATGACAGCTGCATTTGTCTTGTCTACCAGGTTGTAGGTCGGTGCATACATTCCATGTACAATAGAGTTTGCAGGCAGCAAGACTACAAATGCAATGATGTGGGGACAGCAGCAAGCAACAATGCAACCAGTTTAATATCAGTCAATGCTTGTTCAATAGTCACTATCGATACAAGAGCAAGAATGTTGTCAGGCATCCTGACAAGGAGTCAAAAACTAATTCGGAAAATTGAGCAAATTAAATTTTTCCCAATCGAATTCATCTTCCACTGGTTCAGTTTATTTCTGTTAATGCCCCTCCTCCCCTTCTTACCCCATCCCTGACATATTTAGTTGTTTGTCTGATCTCCATCTCCCTCTGGTGCTCCTCCCCCACCTTCTTTCTCCTGAGGCCTCCTGTCCCATGATCCTTTCCCTTCTCCAGCTCTGTATCACTTTCGCCAATCACCTTTCCAGCTCTTAGCTTCATCCCACCCCCTCCGGTCTTCTCCAATCATTTCACATTTCCCCCTCCCCCCACTACTTTCAAATCTCTTACTATCTTTCCTTTCAGTTAGTCCTGACGAAGGGTCTCGGCCCGAAACATCGACGGAGCTTCTCCTTATAGATGCTGCCTGGCCTGTTGTGTTCCACCAGCATTTTGTGTGTGTGTTGTTGTTTGAATTTCCAGCATCTGCAGATTTCCTCCTGTCCACTGGTTCAGTAACCCTTTAAGACCAGTAAATATTTGTCAAACATTGGCTTCCTTGAAACACGGACAATCAGCTCATTCTCTCATGATAACGGGCTGTGATACCACAAGGAATAGATGTCCTCCTGTAACCTCATTCAACCAGGCATCAAGGAGACATCACTCCCAAATCAGCCCCACATTCCCATGGGTGACTACAATGCAGCAGAACGGGTGAAGATCTATGACCAGAAAAAACACAAACCAAACACTCTTTCCCAGGAAGTTCAAGGCCAGTTTCAGCAACATCTCAAGATCTGATTTTGCAGCTCTTCACTGTATCTGACAGCTTAGGGCAATAGTATTTGGCATCAACTCTCAAAGAGATCTATCTAATTAGTCCACTCTTGCCCATTTCCCTCACACTTACTTTCAACCCCAAGTTCCCCAGGGAAGTTACAACTATATTTTCTTTTATAAAGTGAATTCCAAATTAGAAGAACCTGCACCATGCAACAAATTCTCATTTCTTCACATTCTGCCAATTGGGTTATTGTCTGCGTCTTTTGATTTCCAACCTAGCAACCAGTGGAGTTTCTCCACATTTACTCTTTGAAAGCCACGGTTAATGATGAACATCCCTAACAAATCTTCCAGTTGGTGATGAACAACTCCACCTTTTCCAGGCACACTCAGAAGGATTTGACAGGCAGGGTTAAAGACAATCTCAAGAGGTTCTTCAGTTACTTTGACAGTCATAGGCAAGTCCAGGCCTGCTTAAAGACCATTAAAGGTGCCCATACGTGAAGCCAAAGGAGAGGACGAAGACTAGAGACCTGTGACCAGTTGAGTGCTCCAGTAGACAGTGTTGGGACCTTTGTTATTCATTACATCCTGTATGTAAATAATTTGCATGTGAATATGCAGTACATGGAATAATTAGCACATCTGCTGATGATTCAAATTAGGAGGTGTTGTTGATAGTGAAGCAGGTTACAATGAATTGCAGCTGAGGAATGGCAGATGGATTTCAACTTAGAAATGGAGTAAAGTTATGCACTGGACATTCAAACCAGGCTAGGAGCCATACAGTGAAAGGCAGGGCATTGATTCTAGTGCAGAGGTCGGCAACCTGCGTCTCCGGAGCCACATGCGGCTCTTTCATCTCTGTGATGCGGCTCCCCGTGGTTTGTTAGCTTTTGAAATGTAATTCGAAATTTGAAGATTATGGTGATCTTGTACAATCTGAAAACTTTGTGGAGACACCATTTCCTGGCACATCCGAACCCGCTCACAATTAGCCACCGTTCCGGCTAAGGGAGATAGCCTACGGGGGTTTGTGAGTACGTGTCTTTTGGAGCATCCGCGCCCACGGGGATGGGTTGAGGGAGGCTTTAAAGCAAGGCTGTTTAGTTCGAATAAAGTTACCTTTGACTGCAGTCTTTATTTTAGCGCTGTGTGTAGCACACCGCTACAACGTGTTTTTTTATCGCTATTAATATAGATCACAACTGCCAATGCCTGACACCCGCCAGTGCGCGCTTTCTTTTAATTCTTCGATCCAAGGTAGGCTAACTATGGAGTAACCTTCAACCCAACGTCTTTTTTTCGGAGTTCAAAATGTTTTTGTTGCATGCAGAAATGTAATTTCGTTTTCTCTGCAGGAGTTCATCAATTTCATAAATGCAACACATTATAGTTTGCTTATACATAGCATAAAGGCAAAAAAAACCCGTTGTATGCAGTGTTATTTCATTTTGTGGCTCCCAGTGTTTTCTTTTCTGTGGGAAATGGGTCCATATTGGCTCTTTCAGTGGTAAACGTTGCCGACCCCTGTTCTAGTGGATGACGTGGGAGTTCGCTGAGTAGACAAGGTGGTGAAGCAGGGTTTTGCATGCTGCCCTTCACCAGTCAGGGTGGACTTTAGGAGCTGGGGCTCTCTGTTGCAATTATATAAATCAATAGGGAGACCCCATTTGAAGCGTTGTGTAGAGCTTTGGTCACACTGTTACAGGAAAGACACCATGAAGCTGGAGTGTGTGCAGAAGAGATTTAAGAGGACGCTGCCTGGGCTGGAGGGGCTGAGTTGTTGGCAGAGGTTAGCCACGCCGTATCTTTATTCCCAGGAGCACAGGAAAATGAGGGGTATCCTCACAGAGGTTTATAAAAGCATGAAGGGTACAAATAAGGTGAACAGTCACAGCCATTTCCCCCAGGGGTGGGGAATAGAAACAGGACTAGAGGACACAGAAACACAAGAGGGAAGAGACTTGAGAGGCAACTTCTTTACACAAAGGGCAGTGAGTACCAGAGGAAGTGGTCAAAAGTGGGTAGAACTGTTGCATTTAAGAAGAATATAGACAGGTCCTTTGAAGGGAGGGGCTTGAAGGGTTACGGCCAAACATAAGCAACTAGGACTTGCAGGGAGGATGCTATGGGCTGAAGGCCCTGCTTCCACTGTGCATCAATCTCTAACTCCAATGACTGAAACTGCACATCCCCTATCCAAGGGAGCCTCTGACGTCATGGCAGAGGACCAGAGCAGCAGAATGTGCTACTGTGCACAATCCTGAAGTTCTCAGCTCTTTTTAATGGTCAACATTTGTGCCTGTGAACCCCCAGATTCCTGTCTCTGCACCCACTTTAAAATGACACCTTCCAGCCTACACCACCCTACCACATCCTTGGTTGCGGAGTGCACTCACCACCCCCCTTCAGGTTCAGCTGTAAATACTGGCCTTCTTCAGCAAAACCTGTCGACCACAAATGAATTATAAAGGGAAAGTGGAATGAGTAAGTAAATGCTTAGAGACCACATCGAGAAAAGGAACTTTGTTACTCGATAATACATCGGGCATGGCCTGGGAAAGGGATAACTGCAGCGTCAGACTGAGAATAATGTGTAACCAATTCACCCATGAAGCAATCTAATCAGTGTTAAGGTTCTGCAGATTGAGCAAGCAATAGAGTGCAGGTAAAATCAGAAACCAATCCTAGTTCTTTGAAAAGATTTCACAAAAATGCAGTTGGTGCTTTGTTTTCATATTAAATGTGACCTTTTGAAAACTGGTAACTTGCCAAGAAGCTTTTCAGCCTCAAGATCGTCATGTTTGCGTAATCCCTCGGCTTTCTCAACTGATCAGTGCCATCCAGACATGTGACGCCAAACAAGCCAGAGACAACAATCAACCTCGCTCCAGCATGGTTTCAAGAATATACTTGCAGCCCTGCATTCACACTGCACGAGTCAAGAGACAGAGATGCCCAAGTCCAAGGGAGAGCAGTCAACCCTGCAGGAACACTGCACTGTCCAAGGTACTTTCCTTGGGAACCTGATTGTGTCAACCAGCAGCCCAGCCCCACCGTCGCCATCACCACCTCTGCTGCGTAGTGAACCAAGCCCTCTCTGCAAGCCTCCTACTGACTCACCCATTCATTTTGATGCCTTGTTACAGAACTGAAAATTCCACACATCATCCTTTTGACCAGAAATTGCCTGGTCAAGATGACCGTGTCCTCACCCTGTGTTTCAGTCATATTCTACTCCAGGGATTTAAGTGCAAACAATCTGACACTTTGTGCTAACATGGAAAGAATGCCGAACTATCCGAGATTCGAAAGCAACACAAAAAATGCTCGAGGAACTCAGCAGGTCAGGCAGCATCTTTGGAAATGAATAAACTTCAAAGGTTCCGGCGGAGACCATTCTACAGGACAGGAAAGAAAGGGGAAGGTTACCAGAGTAAAAGTGTGTGTGTAGGGGTTTCTCTCATCAGAATCAGATACTGCCTTTCAGGTAGTATATTGAAGCAAGACTCTAAATGTGCTAATACTAAAGGTTTCATGACACAGCGTAACCTGGCCATTATTTGTGCTTCTACCCAGTCTACCTACATAATTAAAGACCGTGAGACATAAGTGTAGAATTAGGCCATTCCGACTATTGACTCTGCTCAGTTATTCCATCATGGCTGATTTATTTTCCCTCTCAACACCATTCGCTTGCCTTCTTCCCATAATTTTTGACACACTGATTAATCAAAAACCTATCACAGCTGTCTGTGGCAATGAATTCCACAGATTCACCACCCTCTGGCTGAAGAAATTCCTCTTTATCTGTTCTGAAGGGATCCTCAGTCCACTGATTACCAACCCGATCCTGTCTGACCCCTCCCCTCTTCATATCAGCTACCTTCCCTCTCCGCTCTCAGTTCTGATTCAGAGTCTCCACCTGAAACATCAGCAGTTCCTCTCTCACCGCCCCCCCCCCCAAGAGAAACAGCTCAGCCCATTGAGTTCCTCCAGCAGATTGTTTCTTGCTCTTCATTCCAGCATCTGCAATCTCCTGTCTCCAAAGCGCCTGGAATATCTGCTGATTCCCTTATCAGGTGCTGCTGGGAATTTCTAACAGGTCCGTGACCACATACAGAGTCAGAAGAAGCAGCTGGCACCAATCTATTCTCAAACTCAGCACACAACGCACCCACACCAGGACCTGAACACACCTCTGTTTCTGAAGTTGTATGGAGGCCTTCATCATTAGGCAAGAGGGTACAAGACCACATGACTTTAACAATCAAATATAGAAGCAAATTAGGCCATTCGGCCCATTAAGCCTGCTCTGCCATTTGATCGCAGCTGATTTCTTTTCCCTCTCAATCCCATTCTCCTGCTATCTCACCAGAATCTTTGAGATCTACTATTGAAAAGCAATCAACCGCTGCTTTAAGTATACCCACTGACTTGATCTCCCACCGCTGTCTGGTGTTCTATTACAGTGGTGTTTGTGAGAGCTTTCAATGTGCAAACATTACATCAACAAAAGCCCTTCACAAATACTTGACTGATTGCAGAGGCTGTGAAAAACACCAAGGAGGTCAGTTCCATCCAGAGGAACACACACAAAATGCTGGGGGACTCTGCAGGGCAGGCAGCATCGATGGAGGGAAATAAACAGGCCAAATCTTCATCAGGACTGGAAAGGAAGGGGGCTGAAGCCAGAATACGAGGAAGGAAACTCCGCCATAGATGGTCCCAAGACTGGCTGTGAAAGAAGAGGTGGACCTCGGGCAAGCAACCCCATCCTGTTAAAAAAAGTGCTACGGAAATGCCAACAGAAGCTCCATAGACCTCATCACTGGAAGAGGAAGGATACACCAAGGTGGGCTAGACCTGGGAAAAGAACTGGTCCAGGACAGAGCTCCTGTTGGTGGCCTATGCCCAGAAGGGGTGATGGACTTGAGGAGGAGGGGTACTAGCTGGCAGGTACGGAGGAAGGTAGTTGGTGGGAGAGGGTGGCATGAAAGGGAATGATGTGAGAAGCTGGGAAGGGAAAAATGAAGAGAAAGTACAACATATAGGTGAAAGGGCCAAAGGAGGAGGAATTTGATAGAAGAGAGTGGACCATGGAATAAAGGGAACCAGAGGGCAGAGTGTTCAACGTGATGTGCAAGTTGTGAAAGGAAGAGAAATAATGAGAAGGCCACCTGTTTGTGCTGGGGGGGGGGGGGGGGGGTGGTAGTTTGGAGAAGTGGTTACCGGAAGTCAAAGAAATCAACATTCATGTCGGCAGATCAGAAACTATGTGAACGGAATATGTGGCGTTGCTCCTCCAACCTGCGCCCGGCCTCACTGTGGCAGAACAGGAGGCCATAGAAGGTACGGAAAGTGGAATTAAAATCACTGGCCACCAGGATATCCTGGCTGTTATGGTAGACCCATAAAGGTGTTTGATAAAGCGATTCCCCGGTTTGCGTCAGTTCTCACTGATGTAAATAAAAGAGAGCAAATCAGGGAAGAAACGATGTGGTGAGAACCCATTGGTGATGGCAGAAGTGCAGAGAATGAGATGTTGGATATGGAGCATCATGACAAAGGGAACCCCATCTCGGTTACGTACAGAGGGGTGAGGTACAATGGGGTGACTGCAGACACGCCCTCTACAATGGAGGAAATACAGGAGAAGGCAGCATTGATAATAGTGAAAGGAAAACCCCATTTCTGGGGGGAAAATGGGGGTTTCTCAGATGTCCTGCAATGGAAATCCTCATTCTGGGAACAGATGCAATGGAGGTAAAAATTTAAGAGTAAAATTCAAAGTAAATTTATTATTAAAGTACATACATGTCACCATATATAATCCTGAGATTCATTTTCTTGAGGGCATACTCAATAAATCCACAGAATAATAACTGTAACAGAATCAATGAAAGACCACACAAATTTGTGCATTCAACCAGTGTGCAATTGACAACAAACTGTGCAAATACAAAAATGGTTGGTGGTTGGTAAGATGATGGAAAAGATCCTGAGAGGCAGGATTTATGAACATTTGGAGAGGCATAATATGATTAGGAATGGCTTTGTCTAAGGCAGGTCGTGCCTTACGAGCCTGATACAATTTTTTGAGGATGTGACTAAACACATTGATGAAGGTAGAGCTGTAGATGTAGTGTATATGGATTTCAGCAAGGCATTTGATAAGGTACCTCATGCAAGGCTTATCAGAAAGTAAGGAGGCATGGAATTCAAGGGGACATTGCATTGTAGATCCAGAATTGGCTTGCCCACAGAAGGCAAAGAGTGGATGTAGATGGGTCATATTCTGCATGGAGGATGGTGACCAGTGGTGTACCTCAGGGATCTGTTCTGGGACCCCTCCTCTTTGTGATTTTTATAAACATCCTGGATGAGGAAGAGGAGGGTTGGGTTAGTAAATTTGCTGATGACACAAAGGTTGGGGGTGTTGTGGATAGTGTGGAGGGCTGTCAGAGCTTACAGCAGGACATTGATAGGATGCAAAACTGGGCTGAGAAGCGGCAGATGGAGTTCAACCCAGATAAGCGTGAGATGGTTCATTTTGGTAGGTCAAATATGATGGCACAATATAGTATTAATGGTAAGACTCTCGGCAGTATGGAGGATCAGAGGGATTTTAGGGTCCAAGTCCATAGCTGCTGCGCAGGGTGACTCTGTGGTTAAGAGGGCATACGGTGCATTGGCCTTCATCAACCGTGGGACTCAGTTTAAGAGCTGAGAGGTAAAGTTGCAGCTATATAGGACCCTGGTCAGTTCAGTGATGGTGTGAGTGAAGCTGACTGAAGCCTTTGGTTCAAGATCCTGATGGTTGAGGAGTAATGGTTGAACCTGGTGGCATGGGTCTTGAGACTTCTGTACCTTGCTGCTGCCATCAGGAAGAAGAGAGCACATCCTGGGTTGTGGGGGTCCCTGATGATGGATGCAGCTTTTTGTGTAGATGTGCTCAATGGTGTGGAGGGCTTTACCCATAATGGACTTAGCTTTATTTGTCATGTATACAGTTGCAGGAAAAAAGATTTGTGAACCCTTTGCACTTACCTGGTTTTCTATGTTAATTACTCATAAAATTTGGTCTGATCTTCATCTAGGTCACAATAATAGACAAACACAATCTGCCTAAACTAGTAACACTCAATTGTACTACTTCTCGTAAACACTGAGTACACCATTTAAACAGCCAGTCTAGTTTCAAGGAAGCATCTGAACCTCTAGGGTAATGCCTTCTACAAAAGTTATTTGGAGTCTAGTGTTCCAATCAATGAGATGAGATTGGAGGTGTGGGTTGTAGAGGTGCCCTGCCCTATAAAAAAAGACACAAGAAGTCATATTACCGACAGAGCCTGCTCTTCTCAAGAAAGATCTGCTTGTGTGCATCATGCAGACAATCAAAACAACTTTTAGAGAACCTCAGAAGAAGAATTGTAGAGATGAATGAAGCTGGAAAAGGCTGCAAAAGCATTTCTAAAGACCCAAGTGTACAGAGGTCCACAGCAAGAGATACTGCCTACAAATGGAGGACATACAGTACTGTTGCTACTCTGTCGGAGTGAGCATCCTGCAAAGATCACACCAAGAGCACAATGTGCAATGCTGAAGGAGGTGAAAAAGAACCCAAGGGGAACAGCAAAAGACCTGCAGAAAACTCTAGAACTTGGAAAAGTCTCTGTTCATATGTTCATTATAAGAAAATCACTGAACAAGAATGGTGTTCATGGAAGGACACCATGGAGGAAACCACTACTCTCCAAAAAATATTGCTGCACGTAAAAGACTACCAGTTCCACAATGCTTCTGGGACAATGTTCTGTGGACAGATGAGACAAACCTTGAACTTTTTGGCAGAAATGTATACCGACCGCTATGCTTGGAGGAAAAAGGGCAAAGCACACCCACACCAAAACCTCATCCAACTGGTGGAAGGAACATCATGGTTTAGGGCTGTTTTGCTGCCTCAGGGCCAGAACAGCTTGCAATTGTTGAAGGAACAGTGAACACAAAAATGTTTATTTTATTGTCTAAGTACTGGCCCGTCACCTGAAGCTTAATAGAAGCTGGATGATACAACACAATGATACAAAGCCAAGAGCAAATCAACAACAAAGGTTTAAAAAGAAGAAATTTGTGTTTTGGAATGGCCAAGTCAGAGTCCACTCATTAACCCAATTGAGATGCTGTGACATGGCCTGAAGAGGGTATCCTCGAAATATCAATGAACTGAAACAGCTTTGAATGGAGAAATGGTCTAAAATTTCTCCTCCATGTTGTGCAAGTCTGATCAGCAGCTTTCGATAATATTTGGTAGAGGTTATCGCTGCTAAAAGGAGGTTCTACCAGTTATCAAGTACAAGGGTTCATATACTTTTTCCAGCTGGACTGTGAATAATTAAACAATGTGTTCAATAAAGACATGAAAAGTACAATTGTTTGTGTGTTATTAGCTTAGACAAATTGTGTTTGTCTATTATTGTGACTTAGATATAGATCAGACCTCATTTTATGAGTAATTAATGCAGGAAACCAGGTAAGTGCAAAGGGTTCACAAACTTTTTCCTGCAACTACATATCAAAACATACAGTGAAATGTGTTGTTTGTGATGTGCTGGATGCAGTCTGTATGTGACACACTGCATGCCCATAACTTACTAATCCTAGACATACTTCTTTGGACTGTGGGAGTTAATCGGAACATCCAGAGGAAACCATGGAGTCACAGGGAGAACGTACAAACTCCTGACAGACAGAGGCAGGAATCAAACCCGATTTTCTGGTTGCTTTCATTGTAGCAGTGTTACAATAGCCACTACACTACTGTGCAAATGAAAGAAGATTATTGCATTCTTACAAGTGAGTCTGGGAAACGGTACCATCAAGGTAACTACAGGAATCAGTAGGTTTGGAAAAGATCATTCAGACATCCTTTCTCACCCATGCAGACAGGTCAAAGGGCAGTGGTCTACTGGTCCTCTACCAGGAGGGGTTCAGCTCAGGGTTAACAACCCTGACTGGTCAAACAAAATTATAGAAACAGCAATGAAGAATCCTTCTACATCTGAGTGTGATGGCATTCCTGAGCCTCCGCCCAGGACTTGCATGGCTGACAGTAGTGAAAACGGAGAGAAAGCTACTGGCATGGTGAAGGGAGCCCTGAGCACTGCCAGAGATAGAGGATCTTCATTGCTGCCCTAAATGCCAGCAGTGTAACTGACAGTAAATCTCATCATTGAATCAGCCTGAACAAAATTTTTTTTAAAAAGATACAACACGGTAGCAGGGTCTTTCCAACCCAATAAGCCGTCATTGCCCAGTGACACTCATGTGACCAAATAACCTACTAACCTGTGCGTTCTTGAGTGTCAGAGGAAAGTGGCCCATGCAGTCACAGGGAGAACGATAAACTCCTTACAGATGGTGGTGGAATTGAGCCTAGGTCAATGGCAGTGTAGATGTTACAGTGTGCAAGGGGCTACTTAGGTAAGAGTAGAGCTGACCAGGAGGTGTGGAACTGACCAGTTCTGTGGTAAGACTTCTCACGTAGGTGCTCACCACATCCCACACTAGCTTCCTCAACCAATTGAATATCACCATTCAAGTTATAATTGATTTCAGAATGAAAAGACTATCAAAACTATTGCTGGCTCAACCCAGATTCCTTCTCTACGTTCAACGAGCGAAATTGAGACTGTCCAAACTGACCAACACAAGACTGGCTTCAGGAAGGAAAATCTCATCCAGCAAGCAGTGGCCATGAAACAAAGTATCTGTGTGCGGACACATCCGGTCAGGATCAGAATACAATCCTCCGGTTGTCAAAAACCTGTCGAGATGAGGGTCTCAGCCCAAAACATCGACTCTTTATTCCCTTCCACTGATGCTGCCCGACCAGCTGAGTTCCTCCTGCATTTTGTGTGTGTTAGCCAGAAATCTAGTTATTGATAGTCACTCCATCTGTGTTGTGAAGATGTGAGAAGATAAATTTGTAACACCCCCCCCCACCTCAATTAGCTTCCTATTTCACAAAAAGTTTCGAAGACAAATAGAATACAAGTACATGGTGGCTGGGAGATGAAACGTTAAATTCAAATTTATTCTGGCTTCTGCCACACTCTTTCCAGTTCTGAAGAAGTATCTTGGCCTGAACATCGACTGTTTATTCCCCTTCATAAATGCTGCCTGACTTGCTGCCTTCCTCCAGCATTTTGTGAGTACTGCTCAAATTGAAGTTGTCACTCTCTCCTGAGTAACTGTTGACACTAATGGGTCCAATTTACAGTCACACTTTCCCTTTACCACAAAACCCAAATGTGTCATGAAGCAAGCAAGGCATCCGGGTACAATCAGAAATGGCTTTCTATTAACTGATACACAAACACAAAATTCTGTGAGGCACACTAGCACAAAGGTTCAAAGTCGACACAGACTGAAGGCATGAAAGACACCATTGAGAAAACAATTGTATGGGTTTACTGCATTTTCAGAATTGGCAACAAAGCACAGTGACTGTACATCTGAATACTGTGCAATCCTGTTTATGTTCTTAGTACAACATGTTTTCTCAGACATATTCCTGTGGGAGCTTTAGTCTATGATGTTTATGAGCACTTGGTTACCACACTTAAGACCATAAGGCACAGGGGCAGAATTAGGCCATTTGGCCCATTGAATCTGCTCACCATTCCACCATCAAATTTATTATCCCTCTCAACCCTGTTCTCCTGCCTCCTCCCCATAACCTTTGACACCCTTACTAATCATGAACCTAACAACCTCCGCATTAAATGTACCCAATAACTTGGCCTCCACAACCATCTGTGGTAATGGATTCCATAGATTCACCACTTTCTGGCCAAAGAAATTCCTCCTCGTCTCTATACTAAAAGTATGTCTTTCTATTGAGGATGCGGCCTCTGGTCCTAGACTTCAGAAAGGATGCAAAGGTTTCACGGAGAAAAAAGAAATGTCAGAAATAACACCATCATGGAGGATCATAGTTACATAAACTGAGTGGAAAAGTCTGGATAATTCTCCAAAGAGCAGGGAAGGCAAAGAGAATTGAGAGAGGCATTTAAGACCATGAGGGGCTTGATTCCAGAGGATGAATCAGCTGGAGCAGATTCAAAGTAACTGGCAAGAGAGCCAGAGGTGACCCAATGAAAAACAATTTTTCAATGTAGGTTACAGAATCAAGTTTATTAGCACTGATGAATGTGAAATTTGTGGCCTTGTAGCAGCAGTAGAGTGCAATACATAAACATACTATAATTACAGTACAGAGTCTTCTCTCCCTGTGCCGTACCCTCCCCCTGCATCTCATCCACTCACGCCTGGGCACCGTGGCTGCATGCGGTTAGTGCTCACAGCATCTGAGTTCAGAGTTCAATTCTGCTACCCTCTGTAAGGTGTTTGTACGTTCCTTCCCATGAACGCCATGTGTTTCCTCTGGGTGCTCTGGTTTCCTCCCACAGTTTGAAGATGTACTGGTTAGCAGGTTAATTGGACATTGTAAATAGTACTGTGATTAGGCTAGTGGTAAATAGATAAGTTGCTGGCAGCACAACTCAAAGGACTGAAATGTCCTTACTCCCCACCTGTTCCCACTCTCCTCTCTCCCACCCTCTGTCCACACACTCCCCCTCCCTCCTGCCCTGGCCCCTCTCTTTCCACCACCTGGTGTGTTATCTCCCCCGCCATGACTCCCTCCTATACCAACTGTCCAATCTTGCCCCACACTGTGACCGCACTCCTGCTCCCTCCCCCAGTTAATTGATTCCCAAGTACAGTGGATTCCGATTAATTGAGACCCATCGGACCAGTACACTTTGGCCCAATTTTCATTTGCCCAATACATTTTCGGCAAAGAGGCTGCTCCAATTAACTGAAATTTCATGGGTATAGTTAAAAAGGTATATAAAAAGTAAAATGGGTAACAAATTATGCATTTGAATTAAATATTGAACATATGAGAACACTACCAATACTACCACAGCACTATAAAACTGAGTTTTAGTTCCTAATAATTATCAACGGACGAATTCATTTGCGTCACATCTTTTGACTGCAAATGAACAAAACTAGCACAGACATCTAGTGTAGATAATGGAATGCCTTCAAAAATTGAAAGATAATGACTGCATCCTCCAAATCTTCATTTTCATTGCAACATTCAAAATTCAAAAATTGATTGTCAATTCCTTCAAATTCTTCATAGTTTTGAACTTGTCAAAGTAGTGAAATTGTTTCATTTTCACTATCAACTGTTTCTTGCTTCTCCAAGTCTGAATGCTTGAAACTGCAAAGAACAGTTCTGAATTGTCCTACTGCTTACTTCTCGTCAACAATCAGTGACAAAAATCACTGCTTTTTGAACATACCAACAGATGCTAGTTAGAAACTGATCTGCAATAGTCTCTGTCCCAATTAAGTGGCATAATGTCCCAAATAAATGAAGGGAAGTCCAGCTATTTTCTCAATTTCTTTTTTAAGAGTTGTCTCAAATAAGTGGCTGCCCTGATTAACAACTGCCCAATTAACAGGAATCCACTGTCTATTTTACATATGTACAAATACAGTAAAATTAGTGCAAAAAAGAGTAAATACAGGTACTCATGGGTTAGCTCACTGCCCATTCAGAAATCTGATGATGGAAGGGAAGAAACTGTTCCTAAAACATTTAGTGTGTGTCTTCGGGCTCCCATACCTCCTCCACGATGGTAGCAATGACAAAATGACATGTCCTATGTTATGGGCCTTAATCAAGATATTTGAAAAAGGTGGTAGGAATATTTCCAGCAGTGCAGAAGTACATAAAAATAGGGGACCAGCAGCAACAGGTCTAACTGGATGAGCTAGTGCAGACACACTGAGCCAACAGGCCTCCCCCTCCTTTCCGAGGGCAGTCTGTCGTCACCCCTGAGTTCCAAGTATTGTTTATCTGAAATGCAAGGCACCAACCTCCATTGTCTGCTATCACCGCAAGTATCTGAACAACAAGGGAATGATCAAAAACATTTTCCGCAGTAATGGCAACCAATACGCCATACCTGCATACAGTAGAAATGATTTTCAGAAAGGCTTGGAGCAGATTACACTCATCTACTCTCATCCTTCACCCCTCACTCCTTCCTCTTTATACTGGTTACCTTCTATCTCCACTCTTAGTCCTGATTTAGGGTCTCCTCCCAGAACATCAGCAGTTCCTCACTCCACACAGAAACTGCTCAACCCATTGAGTTCCTCCAGCAGATTGTTTCGTGTTCCTCATTCCAGCATCTGCCAATTCACACTCCGGATGGGTCCAAAGGTGCCGCTGGGAATCCCTAACAGGTGAGTGATGATAGAGCTCTGGATATAATCCGTGATCACACACAAAGTCAAGGAGCAGCTGGCACCAATCTACTCTCAAGCTCAAGAGATTGAGTGCACCCATACCAAGTCCTGAACACATCTCTGTCTCTGAAGATAATAGAAGCCCTTGTCAGGAGGCAAAAGGCTACAAGGTGGTAAGTCTAAGGCACGAACACAGAGCCATTGGCTTGTCGAATTTGCTCAGCTATTCCACCACGGTTGATTTATTTTCCCTCTCAACCCCATTCTCCTGCCTTCTCTTCATAATCTTTGACATCTTTACTAATTAAGAACCTATCAACCTCTGCTTTAAATATACCCAATGATCTGGCCTCCATTATCATTTGTGGCAATGAATTCCATTGATTTACCATCCTCTGGCTAAAGAAATTTTTCCTCATCTCTGTTCTATAGGGATGTCCTTGTAATCTGAGGCTATGCACTCTATTCCCACTACTGGAAACACCCTCTCCAATGTCCACTCGATCTAGGCCTTTCGGTATTTGGCCCCTCTCCACCACAACACTGGTCTTTCACACCAGAATTCAACTTTACCACAAAGTAATGAACATATCTATGTCATGTTAACAAATTGGAGGTAGTTCAAGCATTCTTAAGTTATCTAGGACTTGTGGGATTCAATATATAAAGAGATTCCAGGAGCTTTATGGGACAATAGTGTGTGAGCGTGACTCAGCAATGTTGTCCTGAGTCTGGGATAGTGCAGCTTATCTCTATTACGAAATCTGGTTAAACAGCACAAAATTCAAATGCAGCTGGCGGAGATTTTAAAAATCCACAAAGGTCGAAGGCTGAATAAAATATTCAAAGTACTGATCATTTAATATTAATTTGACTCATGGCTTGTGAAGTTGAATACAGTGGCACTTTTGGAACCAAAGAACCAAGCCTTTCCTTCCAGTCCTCCCACACACCTCACACCTCCATCACACTGTCAACAAAACAAAAAATCCCCCTCCTTCACTGGAGTTTAATCAGAAAACAGTCAAAGTAAATCTATTATCAAAGTATGCATACATCACCATATACAATTCCGAGATTCATTTTCTTTCAGGCGTTTACAAGGAAATAAATACAACAGAACATATGAAAAACTGTACTTAACACAGACTGAGAAACAGCTAATCTGCAAAAGAAAACAAATCATGCAAATAAAAAAAGAAAATAAATAACACTGAGAACATGTGAGAGTGTCGGGGGGCAGAAGTGAGTGCCATTGCTATGACTAAGGAGAAGGTGCTTAGGGACCCAAGAAGTCTGAAGGTAGATAAGTCATCTGTACCAGATGGTGTACACCCCAGGATTTGAGAGGTGGCTGAAGAGATTGTGTTGCTACTAGTAATGATCTTTTCAAGAATCACTAGATTCTGGAATGGTTTCCAAGGGCTGGAAACTTGTAAATGTCACTCCACTCTTTAGGAAGAGAAGGAGGCAGAAAGAAGGAAATTACAGGCCAATTAGCCTGACCAGTGTTGGAAAGATGTTGGAATCTATTATTAAGGATGAGGTTTCAGGGTATTTGGAGGCACATGATTAAATAGGCCAAAGTCAGCATGGTTCTCTAAAGGCAGCATCTTGCCTGACAAATCTTATGGAATTCTTTGCAGAACTAACACAGGATAGACAAAGGAGATGTTGTTTATTTGGATTTTCAGAAGGCCTTTGACAAGGTACCGCACATGAGGTTGCTTAACAAAATAAGACCCCATGGCATTGCAGAGAGGTTCTAGAATGGATAGAATATTGGTTGACTGTCAGGAAGCAAAGAGTGGGAATAAAGGGAGCCTTGTCTGGTTGGCTGCTGGTGAGTAGTGGTGTTCCACAGGGGTCGGTGCTGGGACTGCTTTGTTTCACATTCTATGTCAATGATTTGGATAAAGGAATTGATGGCTTTGTGGCCAAGTTTGTAAATGATACAAAGATAGGTGGAAGGGCAGGTGGTATTGAGGAAGTAGGGTGTCTGCAGAAGGACTTAGACAGATTAAGGGAAGGGCAAAGAAGTAGCAGATGGAAAATGTGTAGGGAAGTGCATGTTCATGCACTTTGGCAGAAGGAATAAAGGTGTCAACTACTTTGTAAGTGAGGAGAAAATTCAAAAATCCCAGAAGCAAAGGGACTTGGGAGCCCTCGTGCAGGATTTCCTAAAGTTAACTTGCAGGTTGAGTTGGTGGTAAGGAAAGTAAATGCAATGTTAACATTCATTGCCAGAGGACCAGAAGAAAAAAGCAAGGATAAAATGCTGAGGCTTTATAAGGCATTGGTCAGACCACACTTAGAATATTTTTGGACTCCTTATCTATGAAAGGATGTGTTGACATTGGAGAAGATCCAGAAGAGATTCAATAGAATGATCCAAGGAACGAAAGGTTAACATATGAGGAGTGTTTGATGGCTCTGGGCCTGAACTCGCTGAAGTTTAGAAGAATCTCATTGAAACCGATCAAATATTGAAAAGTCTGGATAGAGTGGATATTTCCTATAGTGGAGGGAATCTATGACCAGAGGGCACAGCCTTAGAATTGAGGGATGTCAATTTCAAACAGAGATGGGGAAAAATTTATTTAGCTAGAGGGTGGTGAATCTGTGGAACTTATTGTTATGGACATCTGTGCACACCAAGTCATTGGGTATATTTAAGGCAGAGGTTGATAGGTTCTTGATTAATCAGGACAATACAGGTTCCAGGGAGAAAACAGGAGAATGGGTAGAGAGAGATAATAAATCAGCCATGATGAAATAGCAGAGCAGAGCAGAATCAATGGGGCAAATGGTCTAATTCTGCTCCTATGTCTTATTGTTTTATGAGATTAGGTTTAAATCAGGGGATGCTGTGCAGTGCAATGTGAAGAGCGAAAGAGGCCAATTCCATGCTGTAAGTAAAAGAATGAATAAAGAGTTGGATAATGGAACTTCAGAAAGCAGGGTAGCCACCAACAGAGAGAAACAAGAGATGGCAGACACTCGAACTGCTGAAAGAACTCAGTGGGTCGAGCAGTATTTGCATTGAAACCCTTCATCCGGATGACCTGACACACCATCTGTTTATCTACTTCTGCAGGTGCTTCCTGACACAAGTTTCTCCAGAAGCTTGTTTAGTTAAATGAGGTAAAGAAATCTAGGGATGCACAAACACTAATAAATGCAGATATTTTGCTGAGCTGAAGAGAGGGAGGGGCAAGAGTCTGGAGCGATTTGAACTCAGGGCTGAGAATTTCATCAGCACTGTGAACAGGAACCAAGAACCAGAGCAGCTGAGTAGGTGGAGAATTGGCACCTAGTACATTGGCCATCTAGGAGAGGTTTAGTACTCAATCTGCACATTGGTGCTTAGACCACAGGAGTAAAGGGGCAGAATCAGGCCATTTGGCCCAGCGTCTACTCTACCATACCATCATGGCTGATTTATTTTCTCCCTCCTTAACCCATTCTCCTGCCTCTCCCCATAACCTTTATCTTTTTTACTAATCAAGAACCTCGCAACCTCTGCTTTAAAGCATATCCAATGACTTGAGCTCTACAGCTATCTGTGGAAATAAATTCCACAGACAGACCACCCTCAGGCTAAGGAAATTCCTTCTCATCTCCGTTCCAAATGGACATTCTTGTTTTCTGAGGCTGTCCCCTCTGGTACTAGACTCCCTCCACTATTGGGAACATCCTCTCCACATCCATGCTATCTAGGCCTTACAATATTGCCCTCCCCCCTTGTCTAAACTCCAGCTAGTACAGGCCCAAAGCCATCAAATGCTCCTTAAATGTTAACCCTTTCATTCTTATGAGCGTATTCTGGACCCATTCCAATGCCAGGACATCGTTCTTAACATGGGGCCCAAAATTGCTCACAATACTCCGAATGCGATCTGACTAAAAAACAATGCAAGCATTGCTTTCTTATATATTCTAGTCCTCTCAAAATGAATGCGAACTTTGCATTTGGCTTCCTTACTACTGACCCAATCTCCAAGTTAATGTTTAGGAGATTCTGCACAAGTCCCATTGCACAGCCGAATTCTGAATTCACTTGCTGCTTGGAAAATAGATTAGTTCTTCCACTGAAGTACATGACCAAACACTTCCCTGCACACTATTTCATCTGCTATTTCTTTGTCCATTCTCCTAATCTAAGTCTTTCTGCAGACACCCTGCTTCCTCAACACTACCTGCCCCTCCACCTATCTTTGTATTGTCTGCAAACCTGCCCACAGGACCATTAATTCCTTCATCTAAACCATTAATACATAATGTGAAAAGCAGTGGATCCCTACCAGTGGGATCTTGCTGTACTTTAAGAAGCTTCAAAGCTGTCATTGCAAACACAGTTTAAATAAAGAAATAAAACAACAGCTGCACACAATAGACAGTAGGTGCAGGAGTAGGCCATTCGGCCCTTCAAGCCAGCACCGCCATTCACTGTGATCATGGCTGATCATACACAATCAGCACCCCGTTCCTGCCCTCTCCCCATATCCCTTAACCCCGCTATCTATGAGCTCTATCTAACTCTCTCTTGAATGCATCCAGAGACTTGGCCTCCACTACCTTCTGGGGCAGAGCATTCCACCTATCCACCACTCTCTGTGTGAAAAAGTTTTTCCGCATCTCTGTTCTAAATGGCCTACCCTTATTCTTAAACTGTGGCCTCTAGTTCTGGACTCACCCTTCAGCGGGAACATGCTTCCTGCCTCCAGTGTGTCCAATCCCTTAATAATCTTGTATGTTTCAATCAGATCCCCTCTCATCCTTCTAAATTCCAGTGTGTACAAGCCCAGTCGCTCCAATCTTTCAACATATGACAGTCCTGCCATCCCGGGAATTAACCTTGTGAACCTACGCTGCACTCCCTCAATAGCAAGAATGTCCTTCCTCAAATCTGGAGACCAAAACTGCACACAATACTCCAGGTGGGGACTCACCAGGACCCTGTACAGCTGCAGAAGGACCTCTTTACTCCTATACTCAATTCCTCTTGTTATAAAAGCCAGCATGCCATTAGCTTTCTTCACTGCCTGCTGTACCTGCATGCTTGCTTTGACTGATGTACAAGAACACCTAGATCTCATTGTACTTCCCCTTTTCCTAACTTGACTCCATTTAGATAGTAATCTGCCTTCCTGTTCTTGCCACCAAAGTGGATAACCTCACATTTATCCACATTAAACTGCATCTGCCATACATTTGCCCACTCACCCAACCTGTCCAAGTCACCCTGCATTCTCATAACATCCTCCTGACATTTCACACTGCTACCCAGCTTTGTGTCATCAGCAAATTTGCTAATGTTACTTTTAATCCCTTCATCTAAATCATTAATGTATATTGTAAGCAGCTGCGGTCCCAGCACCGAACCTTGCGGTACCCCACTGATCATAGCCTACCATTCCAAAAGGGACCCGTTAATCACTACTCTTTGTTTCCTGTCAACCAGCCAATTTTCAATCCATGTCAGTACTCTGCCCCCAATACCATGTGCCCTAATTTTGCCCACTAATCTCCTATGTGGGACTTTATCAAAAGCTTTCTGTAAGTCCAGGTACACTACATCCACTGGCTCTCCCTTGTCCATTTTCATCGTTACATCCTCAAAAAACTCCAGAAGATTAGTCAAGCATGATTTTCCCTTCATAAATCCATGTTGACTCAGACTGATCCTCCTACTGCTATCCAAATGTGTCGTAATTTCCTCCTTTATAATTGACTCCAGCATCTTTCCCACCATTGACGTCAGGCTAACCGGTCTATAATTCCCTGTTTTCTCTCTCCCTCCTATATTGAAAAGTGGGACAACATTAGCCACCCTCCAATCAGCAGGAACTGTTCCTGAATCTATAGAACATTGGAAAATGATTACCAATGCATCCACAATTTCTAGAGGGCACCTCCTTAAGTACCCTGGGATGCAGACCATCAGGTCCCGGGCATTTATCAGCCTTCAGACTCAACAGTCTATCCAACACTGTTTCTTGCCCAATATAAATTTCCTTCAGTTCATCCTTTATCCTAGTTCCTTTGGCCACTATTACATCTGGGAGATTGTCTGTGTCTTCCCTAGTGAAGACAGATCCAAAGTACCTGTTCAACTCATCTGCCATTTCCTTGTTCCCCATAATAAATTCACCTGTTTCTGTCTTCAATGGCCCAATTTTGGTCTTAACTATTTTTTTGCTGTTCACATACCAAAAGAAGCTTTTACTATCCTCCTTTATATTCTTGGCTAGCTTACCTTCGTACCTCATTTTTTCTTGGCGTATTGCCTTTTTTGTTATCTTCTGTTGCTCCTTAAAAGCTTCCCAGTCCTCCGGTTTACCGCTCATCTTTGCTATGTTATACTTCTCTTTTATTTTTATACTGCCCTTACTTCCCTCGTCAGCCACGGCCGCCCCTTAGGATCTTTCTTCCTCTTTGGAATGAACCGATCCTGCACCTTCTGCATTATTCCCAGAAATGCCTGCCATTTTTGTTCCACTGTCTTCCCTGCTAGGGTATTGTTCCATTGAACTTTGGCCAGCTTCTCCCTCATAGCTCCATAGTTCCTTTTGTTCAACTGTGATACTGACACATCCGATTTTCCCTTCTCCTTCTCAAATTGTAGGTTAAAACATATCATATTATGGTCACTACCTCCTAATGGTTCATTTACCTCAAGGTCCCTGATCAAATCCGTTTCATTGCACAACACTAAATCTAGAATTGCCTTCTCCAGTACAAGCTGTTCTAAGAATCCATCTCGGAGGCACTCCACAAACTCCCTTTCTTGGGGTCCAGTACCATTCTGATTCTCCCAATCTACCTGCATGTTGAAATCCCCCAAGACAACTGTATCATTACCTTTGCAACATGCCAATTTTAACTCTTCATTCAACTTACACCCTACATCCAGACTGCTGTTTGGGGGCCTGTAGATAACTCCCATTAGGGTCTTTCCACCCTTAGAATTTCTCAGTTCTATCCATACTGACTCTGACAATGGCATTCCTCCATCTAGAACAACAGAAAGCAATAACAGAATCGATGGTTAGAACTTGAGCTATTTGAGCTCAACACAGCTTTTCCTGAACTATATTAGCAACCTGAGTCTTGGGTGCACAGAGCTCCATTTCAAAACAAGGAGGGTAGTGCTCGAACACAAGATGCTGGCACCGTAGGCAGATGGTCCATATGGTGAGTAGTGATATAAAGGGCACAACGCTAAAGGGGGTGCCAGAACAGAGACCTCAATGAGCATCATCTCAATCTTCGAAGGAGGCAGGATTGGGTGAGAAGGCAACTTTAAAAAAAATATCCAACACCATGGACTTTGTTAACAGGGGCAGGATGGGTTTAGGTAAGAACATAAAACACAGAACCAGAATTAGGTCATTTGGCCCATTGAATCTACTCTGCCATTCAATCATGGCTGATTTATTTCCCCTCTGAACTTCATCCTCTCTGTAAGCTTTGATGCTCTTACCCAATCAAGAACATACCACTTTAAATACTATATTCCCAATCTCCACAGCCATCTGAGGCAATGAATTCCACAGATTCATCACCCTCTGTCTATAGAAGTTCCCCTTGTCTCTGTTCCAAAGGGAAATTCTTCTGTTCTGAGGCTGTTCCCTCTTCCTGGAGTCCAGCTGACAGATCCTAATCATTACCTTTGGCATTTATCTATCACTTAATGGCCCTTTCCTATCCAAGGATTCTTATTTTAATTAATCTATCTGTATTTAATATTTTGTTTTGCTCTTTAATCATTCAATTTCACAGACCTTCATTGCCTTCCCAATCATTTATCATGACCTCACAGACATAATTCCATGCACCCACTGTGCATGTTCTCTGTGAAAAATAAACTTACCTCTACACTTTACTCCAACCACCTTAAAATTGTGTCCACTCATATTAGCCATTTCTGCCCTGAGGACAGAAGTCTCTGGCCATCCATCAATGCCTCTATTATCTTGTGTTTGGTATGTAAGGTTCACCCAGGCCACTCAAACAACTTTCTGCAGGAGCACCATCGAGAATGCCCTGCCTGTCAGCATCGAGTGGTACAGCAGCTGCAAGGCATTGGACTGCAAGACTGAATAAAGGATAGTAAAGTTTTGTTTCATCTGCTGTGAGTGAGATATGCTTTGTGCATTCACTGTAGTCTAGAGAAATGTCTTTTAATCCATTGGTGCTGTCTCTGACCACGCTCTCCACAGCTGTCTATGTATGAAAAGAAAGTCTTGCCTTCAATTGTTCCCAAGTCTTTTAATTCATCCATAAAGACTCACTGCTGTTTAATTTGTCCTTTCCATTTTACCACTATATACTCAGTGGCCACTTTATTAGATACAGGAGTGGAACCCAGCTGCTGTAGCCCATCTAATTCAAGTTTAACGTGTTGTGCGAGATCATCAGTTTCTGAATTAGTCAAACCACCTTGTCTGGCACCAACAATCATTCCAATCAAAGTCACTTAGATCACATTTCTTCCTTATTCAGATGTTTGGTGTAACAACTGAACCTCTTGACTGTGTCTGCATACTTTAATGCTTAATAGCTGCTGCCACATGATTGGCCGATTAGATATTTGCATTAAGAAGTGGTGTGCGGGTACATAATAAAGCGGCCACTGAGTGTATTTTTCCTGTAGAGCAGCTTAAATGCTCCCAATGTCCCAATATTGTTTACTTTATCTACACAAGATGATAAACTTTGAAACAAGTTTTTGTCAATCACATATTTTAGACTTGGAAATTCTTAAATCCTTTTCTACTTTCTTCATAAAATATGTGACAACATAGACACTATTGTCTGTCTTTCTAATCCACTTGGTGTCATTTCCCAAGATTCAATACCAAATCTTTTCTTGTTGGGCTTTGAGCTTTCATATCTCGGCGTAGGAAGAAGTACAACATGCATTTCTTGAAGATCAAGAAATCTACAGAGTAATGGAGTCATAGAGCAATAAAGGCCATCGGCCCAACCAGTGCCTGCTGACCACCCTCTCCCAATTAAAGATAAAAGATGTGATCACACAAGTGTTTGATGAGACGATTTATGAAAATGCTGACAAGCTTGGAGAGCACTGAAGAGAGGCTTTCTCCAACATTTAAGCCATCTGGACAGGTACATGGATCGGAAAGGTGTAGAGGGACATAAACCAAATGCAGGAAAATGTATTTGGACTGGCTCACGGAGCCAACCTGACCAGCATGGATGAGTTGGGCTGAAGGGTCTGTTTTCAAGTTGCATAACTAACTGTGAACACACAACACTACAGAGCAGTATAAGCCATGGCCATGATGTTATGCAGACCTTATAATCTACTCTAGGATCAATCTAATTCTCCCCTCCTACATAGCCCTCCATTTTTATTCATCCATGTACCTATCTAAGTTTCTTAAATGTCAATAACGTATCTCCCTCTCCCATCACCCTTGACAACACATTCCATACACCTACCACACCCTGTGGTTAAAAACTTATTTCTGACATCCCACTACATACTACACTATCACTGACCTCATCAACTCTGGAGAATTCCCATTCACTGCCACCAAACTCAGTTCCCTTACCCCACACTGTCATTTCTACCTCCTACCCAAAATCCAGAAAACGAAAGTCTGGGTAGGCCTATTATCTGCCTGCTCCTGCTCCACTGAACTCGTGTCCTCATACCTGGATTCTATTTTATCCCCCTTGGTTCAACCCCTTCCCACCCTCATCCGTACGCAACATTTCTCGTGCCCTTGTTCTCCCCAGTAAATTTCAATTCCCTGGCCCTGACTGCCTCATTTTCACCATGGATGTTCAATCCCTATCACACTCCTATGCCCCATCAAGAAGCTCAAAGCTCTCTGCTTCTTCTTGACAAAAGAACCATCCAATATTTCCCCCCACCACCAACCATCATCCTCCTATCTGTCAGAACAGGTCCTCACCCTGAACAATTTTTCCTTCGGCATCCACATGTGCCCCAGCTATGCCAGCATCTCCATTGGCAATGCAGAACAGTCTATGGCTGAACCCTTTCCCAGTAATACTTCCCAACTATTCCTGCACTACACTGATGACTGCATTGGTGCTCGTCAATATCATCAACTTTGCCTCCAACATCCACCGTCCTTAAATTCACTTGGTCCATCTCTGACACCTCCCTCCCCTTTCTCAATCTCTCTGTCTTCATCTTTGGAGACAAACTGTCAACTGATGTCTTTTATTAACCTACAGATTCCCAAGGTTATCTTGACTATACCTTGTCACACCCTACCTCCTGTAAAAATGCTATTCTCTTTTCTCAGATCCTTCACCTCCACCACATGTTCTCAGGACATGGCTTTCCATTCTAGGACACTAGACATTCCTCCTCCTACTGTTGATGATGCCCTCACCCACATCCCCTCCATTTCCCGCACATCCATGCTCACCCTATCTTCCTACCAGCTTAACAGAGTTCCTCTTGTCCTTATCTACCACCCCATCAGTCTCTGCATCCAACACCTCATCCACTGTAACTTCTGCCTTCTCCAAAGAGATTCCACCATTAAAAATCCTTACCTCCCTAACCCTCCCTCTGCAGGGAATCAGTCCCTCCCATGTCCATTTGTCCATCCCCACTAGTCTCCTTCCAAGCAAGCAGCTTAAGTGGAAGAAGCAACACCTTATATTGTGTCTGGGTAGCTTTCAGCCTGATGGCATGAATATCCATTTCTCCTTCCAGTTAAAAAAATCCCACCCTCCCCTATTCCTGACTGTGACCTTTTACCTTTTCTCACTTTCCCCTGGGTCCCTCTTCCTACCTTTTCTCCTCTGGTCCACTCTCCTCTCCTATCAGATTCCTTCCTCTCCAGCCCTTGACCTTTCCCCACCCACGTCCTCACCCATCACATTCCACCTGGCCTCCTTCCTCTCCCTCCACCTTTTGATTCTGGCATCATCTTCCTTCTCAGTCCTGAAGAAGAGCCTCAACCCAAAATGTCGACTGTTTATTCATTTCCAAAGATGCTGCCTGACCTGCTGAGTTTCTCCAGCATTTTATGTGTGTGTTGCTTTTGATTTCCAACATCTTTGTATTAGTTATTTACTCCCTGGGGAAAAGTCTCTGGCTATCTACTTGATCCATACCTCTTATCATGTTATAAACCTTTATCAAGTCACCTCTCATTCTCCTACAAGAAAAGCCCTGGCTCACTCAACCTTTCCTCTGACATGCTCTCAGGACCAGGCAGCATCCTGGTAAATCCCCTGTGCACCTCCTCTAAAGCTTCTACATCCTTTCTATAATTACATGACCAGATCTGAGCACAATATTACTAGTGTGTCCATCTGAGGTTTCATGAAGCTGCAAATTACCTCACAGCTCTTGAACTCAATATCCCAACTAATGAAGGCCAACATTCTAAGCACTTTCTTAACAATCCTATCAACTTGCATAGCAAATTTGAGAGATCTATGGATGTGGACTCCAAGATGTCTCTTTCCTCCAGCTGCTAAGAATCCTACCATTAACCCTATAATTCTACCTTCAAACTTGACCTTTCAAAAGTCAATCACTTCACTGCAAGTTGCAGAAGACTTCATTTACTTTTTCATATAAATTCCGTCAAATCTAATTTTACTTCATATCTCAAATTTTTGAGTATTGATCTGAGAACCTGCAAGTGTGAATTTTATTTATTTAGAGATACTTCACAGTACAGGCTCTTCTGGCCCAGCATGTGTGCACCACCTGCCTCTTCTCACCCAGCTCTGCATCCTGCAACCTTCTACACTATCTACACCACCACCAATCTTTGTCTCATTTCCAAATGTACTACCCAGCCTTTCCACTTCCTCATCAAAGTCATTTATAAACATCACAAGGAGCAGAGGTCCTAGAACAGATCCCTGTGCTCTGTTCCTGCCTGAACCGCTTGGCCTTTCAGGCATCAATGCTCCCTGCTGTCTGATATGCCGGAGACTTGGAACACCTACAGCAGGCATTTTAGGGTAATGGAGATACACCACTAACACTGTCTCGTCACTTTAGGAGAAGTGAACCAATATCTGTGGCCTTTCTCAGGGCAACACCACCCGTGCTGAAACCCTAATTATACTCGGTCAGCTCTTTTGGGGAGTCAGTTCTTTCACGTGCCAGACAGACTTCCGAAAAACACATTTTACCTGTTTTTTTCACCCCAAAGAAAGGTACAACATAGTAACAGGCCTTTCTGGCCCAATGAGCCTATGCAGCCCAATTACACCAATGTGATCAATTAACCAACTATTTCATGTGCCTTTGGAATGTGGGAGGAAAGCGGAGCACCTGGAAAGTGAAGTCCCAAGAAAGTATGAAAATTCCTTACAGACAATGGTGGGAATTGAACCTGGGTTGCAATACACTAATTGCTAGGCTACTGTGACATTACTTGGGGTTCAGGGGAAGATCAGCAAAAAACATCTGTGACTTATTCTTGCTCCATCCCTGCCCTGCCTGGATTGCACCACGTCCATAGAGGTCTACATCACAGGTACACGTCGGCCCAGCTGAAAATCTACAACGAAAATAAAGATTGGTGTTTCCAAGTTGAATTGCATAGAACCCAGACTCATCAATGAAAACAACTGGGAGTGTGAAGTATCACATATGCAAACAAGCTCAAAGAATCAAAGGTAGAAAATCTCTTCAACCATCATCCAGATTTGATGTAGTCACAGGTGAGTGAATTTGTTGGCAGTCTACACCATAAATTCGGGTTGGCAGGGTTTGTGCTGTAAGTGAGGTTAGCCTTCCCGGAAATAGCTGTGAGCTGATTTAGGCTATTTAATATTTGGCAGAAGATCAAAGAGCAAACTGATTATCTCCGGGGACTTATTCAGCAGAAGAGGAATACATCTAGAGCTGTCAGTTCCAACTGTCAGTTCAACTGTCACAAAAAATTTCTCCTACATTCCACAGACGTACAGGTTAGTAGGTTAATTTAATCACATGGGTATAATTGGGTGGTGCACACATGCTGGGCCGGAAGAGCCTGTTACTGTGAAGTATCTCTAAATAAATAAAGTTCACACTTGCAGATTCACAGATCAATACTCAGAAGATTGAGATAAGAAATAAAATTAGATCTGACAGAATTTATGTGAAAAAAAGTAAATAAAATCTTTTACAACTTACATTGTTTGAGGCATGTGTGGATAACACAGCTTTGTGTTCTGAAAAGCGCAATACTGAGGGCTTTCCAAGAACGTGACACACCATCTTGTAAAACATACATAAAGTTCAGTGCTTACTGAACAGCAATTAAACTGTGGTCCCACAGCCTAGTGCCATCACTCGAGGCGAGTAAGAGGGTCTCTTTAGGGGTTGTCTCTTGGTGGGTCCTCGGGCGTCTGTGAAGGCCAATCTGGGATGCACACATTCTGGGCACTGTGGGCAAGAGTCAGTGGTGGCTGTGGTTAGTGGTTGGGCCTTGAAGTTGTTCGGTCTCTCCTTTTGCAGCTGCTGCTTGTTCTCTGCAGCATAGAGGAGGTCACTCTCATGTAATGTGTCTCCCTCTTGAATAGATCACCTCCAGGAGCTTCCATTGAGTCCAATGTCTTCTCAGTTTTTTAATGTAATATTGAATTACAACAACACATCACACAACCACAAAGGGGGAAATCACCACAGACACTGGTAAAATTGAACAGCTCAGGCAACATTTTTTGATGTCAGGATAATAGAGATACTCAGAGATAAAGTGCTGGAACATGCTTGATCTGGACAATCCGCTCCACTCACCCCACTGATGCAGCATCCCAATGGCCAAAGTCTCTGATTCATGCACAACTACATTAAAACATACAGTGAAATGCGTCATCTGCATTAACAACCATCTCACCCAGGGACGTATCTCCATACTTGCACCAACATAATATGCCCACAAGGCTCAGCAGAACAGCAAACACAACCACCGATGAAAACAGGAACTGCAAAAACAAGCCCTTTTCCTCCCTCCCACCCACCCACAGACAGACCTCAAACCCCAGGTAAAAATAACACCAGGACTCCTGTTCTTTTATTCTGCACAATTAAATTTACCGTCTCCGTTGCTTTAGAGAGACAGAATCAGAAACAGGACCTTTGGCAAAACCCCATTTGCCAACATTTGGCCCATTTCCCTGTAACCTTTCCTATCCAAGTACCTGCACAAATGTCTTTTAAAAAAAGTCATTGTTTAACATCAGAGAAAATCTCTCCTTATTACTACTGCTCTCCAAACCTGCCAACTTTCTCTCACATCTTCTCTGCAATCTCTTATACGATCTATGTTCAAAGTAAATTATCAAAGTACATATTATAAAAAAGGTGACATACATGTACTTAGATTTTAAAAAATCATTTTCTTGCGAGCATTCACAGTAAATACAAGAAACACAATAGAATCAAGACAGACCATACAGGCAAACAACCAATGTGCAAAGATAACAAACATATAAAATGAGATTTATAAAACCAATAATAATAAATAAATCAGAATAAATATTGAGAACACATGATAAAGAGTCATAGAATGTAAGTCCACAGACTGTGGGAATAGTTCAGTGATGGGGTGTGTGAAGTTGAGTGAAGATACCCATGCTGGTTCAGGGGTAATAACTGTTCCTGAACCCACTGGTGCGGGTTCTGATGAAGGATGCTGCTTTCCTGTGACAGCATTCCGTGTCCATATGCTGAGATCTTTTGTGTGAAATATTTAAGTTTCCAGCTATGGCTCAACACATCTTTCTCGCAGCCCTGCACACAACTTTCCTCCTCCACCCTGTCTGTAAAGAGTTTGTAGTTAACTGCATGGGTTTCCTCCAGGTGCTCTGGTTTTCTCCTGTACAGGTTAAAGTCAGTAAGTTGTGGGCATGCTATGTTGGGGCTGGAAGCAGGGCAACACTTATGGACTACCCACAGCACATCCTCGGACTGAGTTGGTCGTTGGCCCAAAAAATGCATTGCATTGTGTGTTCCAGTTTTGATGTAATGTGACAAATAAAGCTAATCTTTAAAAAAAAGATTTAAAGATCTTTAAAACTTCCTACCCTTCTCCAATAAATGCAAGTATCCTTCTCAGCCAAGTTAGCCACTATCCAACCAGTTCATCAGCCACTTCTTTGACTTGTTTATCGCCTTGCACTTTGTCAGACTGAATTCCATTTGTCACTTTTGTCTCCAGCTAACCAGTCCACCAATATTTACTTACTGAGATACAGCAGAACAGACCCGTCTGGCCACACTGCCCAGCAACCCGATTTACACCGAGCCTAATCACAGCACAATTTACAATGACCAATTAACTACTAACTAGTATGCTAGGAGGAAACCAGAGTGCCCGGAGAAAACCCACACGTTGCACAGGGAGGATGTGGAGACTCCTTTCAGATTTGAACTCGAAACTCTGATGCCCCAACCTGATTCCAGCAGTCAAATAATTGTGAAGTTTACAGCAGCTATGAAAAGGGACTTGGATCTCTCCACAGTAAAAAATAGTCAACTGGAGTCAAGCCAACTTTGGCTGGATGAGAACAGATCTGGCCTGGGGAAATTGGAAGCAATGCTTGGCAGGCCAAGCCATCAATGAACAAAGGGAGGCTATTGAAGTGGAGATGTTTCTACTGTTCCCCAGGTACATTCCCATGAAGGGCAGGGAAATTAAAGTGAGCTTCAAGGATGAATTAATAGGGAACAGAATAGAGCAGATAAAGAGTCAGGCTGCAACCAAAAAAGAGGACCAGGCTAATTAGAGAAACGTCAGAGGGGAGGTTAAAAAAAGGATAGCGGAGAGGCAAAAGTAAGAGGATGAAAAAAGACTGGATCTCAATTTAAAAGGGAATGCAAGGAATTCCTATTGGCTTATTCATAGGGTATGGTAGCATAGTGGTTAACATGACACTATTACAGATCAGGGCATCGGAGTTAAGAGCTCGATTCTGGCACTGTCTGTAAGGAATTTGTTTGTTCTCCCTGTGACTGCATTAGTTTCCTCCAGGTGCTCCGGTTTCCTCCCACAATCCAAAAAAGTACCAGTTAGTAGGTTAATTGGTCATTGTAAATTGCCCCGTGAGTAGGCTAGAGTTAAGTGACGGGTTGCTGGGTCGGAAGGGCCTGTTCTGCATTATCTCCAAATAAATAAAATAAATAATTGCTGCCACAGAAGAGAAGCTGCTCAGACTTAAAAAGGAAATTACTTGTCGGAGTAGGTCAAGGTTCAAGGAAGCATCAGCAAAGTAGTAAATAAAATTCTGGGCGGGCAAAAATTTGATAAAGAGGAGGTTGAGGGAAAGATCACGGTACAGTACTTAAAGTGGATAAATCAACTGGGGTAGATTAGGTTCACTGCAGGTTGCTGAAGGATGCAGAGTCTCTGGCTATAATCGTGCAAACTTCAAAGTAAATTTATTATCAAAATACGACTATGTCACCATATACAATCCTGAGATTCATTTTCTTGCAGACATGCACAGTAGAAATACAATAGAATCAATGAAAAATCTACAAAGATTGACAAACAACCAATGTCCAAAAGACAACATCTGTGCAAATAATCAATTCATTAGTCAAATAACCAATTAATTAATAACCAGATGGATGGATAGATGAATGAATTAATTGAACTGAGTTTGTACACCCTCGTTGAAGCCAGTAATGATTATCAGTCGATTTAATCTCAGTGGTGGATAAAGATTCAGAAATAGTAATCAGGACAGAACTAATAACCAATTAGGGAAGGGCACATTACTTCTAGAAAGCCAATACCAATATGTAAAAGATAAGTTTAAATAAGATTTTGGAGCTCTTCTGGTGAGCAAACAGAACAGATATGGTAGATGTGGTTGATATGGACTTCCATATGTACAAAAAGGTACAATAACAGTTCGAAAGCACGACTGAAAGAGGACCTGCCACAGCATGAAGAGAAATTGGCTAAATAAAAAGAGACAGAGTAGCAGTGTGATTTTCCCAAATGTCTCTATTTGCAGATGGCACAAAACCATGAGACCAATTTCAGAGCACTTGCTTCCCTCCATCCATTTTCTGTCATCCTGATCTACCCAGTTTCTCTTTCTTTCACTCACACACACACACAAAGCACCTTCTGCTCCAACACCGTCATCCAGTTTCATTCCTTGTTCTACGCACACCATCTGCATATCATCCACCTACTCATCCCATCAGGTCCCCTCCAACCGCCACCCCACCTCCCTTACTTTGTTCCACCACCTTCCTTTTCAGTACCTGTAGCCCTTTGCTGCCTCCATCTCCCAACCTCTTATATCCACCTCCACTTTTCCTTTTTCAATCTGCCATCACCCCTACTCACCTGGATCCACCTATCACCTACCAGCTCTTGCTCCAACCCTTGCACTCATCTCTACACTGCGCTTCTCTCCTGTTCTTTCTGTCTAGATGAAGGTTCTCAAGCTTGAAACACTGACGGTCCATTTCCCTCCACAGATGCTGCCTGACCCACAGAGTTCTTCCGCAAGTTGTTTTTTTTTGTTCCAGGTACCCACATCCGTAGTCTCTCAGCACTTGGTCCACTTGGCATTTAAAGTGCCTGTCTAAATACTAAATTGTGAGAGATGCCTTCCACATTTCAACCACCATCTACATTAAAAATTTCATCCGCAAATTCTCTGTAAATCACCCACCCCTAATCTTAAACCTTTGATCTCCTGTTAGAAATAATATTGGTTCCTTAAGACTGTGATAGCTGGGGAGGTGGCAGGGTGGGTGGGGGGGGGAGGAAGGTTAGCAGTGACAAGCTCACACTACCTATGGCATGCATCTTGAGTAGCCTTTGACAACCAAGTCCAGCTCCCGGCCTTCACATGTGAGTTAGCTACTAAGCCCGGAGGAACCATTTTTACTGATAGTAGAAGGTGCAAAGCTGGGTTACTGCCACCTTAAAACATGTTACTTCGGGTAGATGGAACTCATCAGCTGTGGCTGGCAGCTCCTCTAGGAGAAGGAAAACTCTGATCTCAAACCTCTGCTGCCTTGCAGCTATTCCCATTCATGGGAAAGGATTTGGGAGTAAATCCCGAAGAAAAATACAGAGCTGGCAGTCCAATGTTGAGTTCAACGCTGACTGGCAACTCCTGCGATGCTGCTGGTATCCAAACCATATCGGTCTCTACTGTTCAGCTGTGTGGAGAGGGGAAGCCTGCTACATGAGCAACAGCTTGCACTCCAGATCATACCACCCTGGCTTGTAGACAGCTAGGATGCAACATCTATGGTTGACCCCGACCAACAGAGGCCAGAGATAATTTTACTAAGGGGAAAAGTTTCTCACTTTTTTTTACCCCATCTATGTATGCCCTTTATAATTTTGTATACCACAAGCAGAAACCTCCTCAGCCTTCGCAGGGTCACAGAAAATAAACCCTTCCAATCAGATCTCTCCTCACAGCTGAAGTTCTCCATTCCAGACAATGTCCAGATTATCCTCCCGTTGTCAATGGTGGTCACACACAACCAGTCCGTAATGTCTTCCTGACCGAGAAGTTTATCCTCCCCATCACACACACTGCCAATACTGGTGTCATCATCAAACTCTATGCCAAAGTCACTACATTTAAGTCCAAATTCCACAAGAATCAACTGACCAAATGGTCAGATATATGGTTTTTGAGAAGGATTGACGAGTTATTCTTCAGTCTAGACAGGTTGGACCCGGAGTAGGAGCACACTTGGGATAATGGGGTAGCTGTTTAGGAGAGTGATGAGGAATTGCTTCACTCGGGTTGTGAACGTTTGTGGACCCGAAGGCTGGATGCCAAGTGCTGGGGTCAGACAGTGAACTGGTCTGCAAAGGAAACCTCGACAACACAGCAGACTCTAAAGAACCAAAACCCGGGAAGACAAATCCAAACACAACAGTAACATAATGAAACATTTCGTTAGGAATCTGTTACTTCTTCAGTTACAGCCAATAAAAAAAATTCAGCGTCTGTTTAGTTAAATACACTTCGAAATTTTTGATGTTATCACATTCGAAGCTATAACAACTGATATCAACATTTGCCGTAAATTATTCTATAAAGTATTCACGGAAGAGTTATATTCGCCTTATATTACCGATGGTGGATTAATTTAGTTGTGCTTTGCCAAACTGCACAGGCCACGAAGCCCGGCGCTCTCGTGATTGCGGCGCCCGGAGGGCTGCGCTTCCTGATGCCACTTACCCGCGATACGCTGAGATCCTTCATCACCTCCTCAAAGGCAGCCGTCTCCTCGGCCTGTTTCTGGTTGTGCAGCGCGATCTTCTCGCTGAACTTACGGGGGTTGGAGGCGGTCGAGCCGCCACTGGAAGGGCCAGGCCCGGGCCCGGGACTGGAGGCCGACGCCGAGCCGCCCGACGAGCCTCCGGCGCCGGGCCCCGGACTGCAACTACTCCCCGCCATTTTCGGAGCAGCAAGGGTGAGACCGCGGTGAATCTCCTCCCTAAATAACACCGATCAACAAAACTTCTCCCGAAATAACACCACCCACTTCAAATAAAGCTCTAAAACCTGACCTAGTACTCCGTGATAACCAAAAACGGCCCCAAATACCCAGAGTCTCTTCAAAATACGCGAAAACAAAAAACTTACCCCAAATGCTGCCTAACCTTGCCCCTTGACGCCAAAAACACTCAACTCTGCGTTCACAGCCAGTCTTGACATCTAAAGGTGCCCCTGAAATACTCTCCAAAATCTCCCTAAAACATATCCCCAAAATCTTCCCCTAAAACTAAAATCTGATCGCAAAAATCAACCCGAAACCCTGCTGCGGTCACAGGACCAACACACAACCATCCTGCAGCAATATTCAGCGGGCTTGCCGCTCAGGGGCACCTCTTCTCCACTGGAAAAATTATAGTTGTCGTGCTGTCTTCTTCAACAGTTGGGTGAGTGGCATCCAAAACAGTCAGCTCCTCGTCTATTGAGGCACTGTTCCCTCAGTAAAACTCGCCGTCTTCTATCCTCCAAATACCAGCCCTGGGTCTCCTGGCATCGCCAAAACACTGAGACACACACGGAGGAAGGGAAGAAAAACAAAATGAGAGGAGGTAAATTGAATGTTCCTTCTCAACTTCACCACTAGAGGAGACAAGAGGGCAGCTCACAGAACAAATCATACAATGACTGAACTCATTGGGCTGTCGTTATCCCCTCCCCTAATGGGATGGGCATACTTCAAATGATCTAAAACAACAAATTTAGCATATGCTAACCTCAAAACTATATCAAGGAAAATCATATGAAGTCATAAGCTTCAATATGAGGGAAAAGTTTGACGAAAAATTGCAATTGCATTTAAATCGCACATTCAGATGTCTACCAGAGGGCATCATGAAACAAAATTAATCCAAACTGATGTCAGGCAAATTGGGCAAAAGAACAAGAGATTGGTCAAAAAAGTTGGTGTTTAAGAGTATCTGAAAGCAGGAAAGGGATGTGGAGACACTGAGGCTGGGGATTCCACCCTTTAGGGCTTTGGGGGCTGAAGAGATGGTTGGCAATGATGGAGTAATTAAATTTGAAAACAATCACAGGAGCAGAGATCTGAGTATTGCAAGGTGAGAGAAGGTCATAGAGTTATGGAAAGGCAGATATTCTAACTTAAGGTGAGAATTTTAAAATAAAGGTATTGCTTCAAAGGAAGACGCTGCATGCCAATGAAATCAGGGTTAATATCTCACAGGCAAGTAGTTAACCCAGCTCCGCGGTGGACGGTCTTAAGCCTGGCTGCAAAAGGAGGAATGTTGGGCAAAGGGCTAGCAAATGCATCCTGTAAAAACCCAGAGCTACAGAAACTCCAAAGAGCGCATACCTGGGAGAGAAAGAGGCTTCACCTAGAAGATGAATGAAGTTGTTAGATTAGATTAGATTCAACTTTATTGTCATTGTGCCAAGTACAGATACAAAGCCAAAGAAATGCAGTTAGCATCTAACCAGAAATGCAAAAGAATAGTGTTGTTTTCAAAATAGCTGCAAATAAAAAGTAAGTTCTACAGCATACAAATAGGGAGCAATACTGTTTAGCGCTGTGATGTGAGATCGCAGGGTCATGACCTCAAGGAAGAATCTCTTCCTGTGCCTGCTGGTGCTGGTGCGGGAGCGGAGGCTTCTGTAGTGCCTACTGGATGGGAGGAGAGTAAAAAGTCCATGGTTAGGGTGAGATGCATCCTTGATAATGCTTTTCGCCTTGCCCAGGCAGCGTTTATGGCACAGTTGTGCGGTGAAAGTGGAGCCACAGGGCTGATTTATCGGCCCAGGACAGACTCTGGTGAACTGCAGTCGATGGGCTTAAGAAAAAGAAGAAATAGTCAACTTCCAGATTACAGGAACAGCAGTCTGTGGGTTTCCCTGAAGTTGACAAAATTTGATGTACAGAGAGGCTCAAGGACAGTTAAGATCTCTTTGGTCAGAATGACTCGGAGACTCAGCTGATCAGGCTTCTGAAATGCTCATGAATCCATGAACACTATTTTGTTGCTGCTTTTCCTTACAATAACAAGATCTAATTGCACTCAGTGACCACTTGAGTAGATAACTCCTGTACCTAATGAAGTGACCATGGAGTGGATGTGTATTCTGCTGCTGCAGCCCATCCACTGCAGGGTTCGCATGTTGTGCATTCAGAGTTACAGTTCTGCACACCACTGGTGTAATATAGCCCTTACCATGATGCTGGAAACGGAAAACTGACCTCAAACTTCCGCTACCTTGCAGCTAGAGCCACTCATGGGGAGTAAACAGAGAAAAAATTCTGAGCTGGAGTCGCGACAGCAACCCTACATCGAGTTCGACGCAGACTGGCACCTCCTGCGACGCTGCTGTTGCCAAACTGTATCAGTCTATACCATTCCTTTGGATGCATCAGCTGTGTGGAGAGGGGGAGAATGCTGTGTGGGCAACAGCTTTCTCTCCTTGGCTTGCGGATCACGTAGACAGCTGGAACGTAGTATCTGTGGCTGATCCCGACTAACAGAGACCTTCAGCGTGACACTGTTTCAGCTTGGGGCATTGGGGTAGAGAGTTCATTTCTGGTGCTCTCAGTAAGGAGTTTGTACTTTCTGCCCATGACCATGTGGGTTTCCTCCGGCTGCTCCAGTTTCCTCCCACAGTCTAAAGACGTACCAGTTAATAGGTTAATTGATATTGTAAACTGGCCTGTGATTAGGCCAGGGTTAAGTCAGCTCATTGGGCTGGAAGGGCCTGTTCACAGAGTATCACTAAATAAACAAATAAGTGCAATGAATCTCCGGGTAGGTGCATGGTGACATACACAGTGCCTATAAAAAGTATTCACACCCCCTCTGGAAATTTTCATGTTTTATTGTTTTGCAACACTGAATCACAGTGTATTTAATTTGGCTACTTTTGACAGAAAAAGAAAACAGAAAAAGACTCTTCTGTGTCAAAATGTAAACAGATTTCTACAAAGTGATCTAAATTAATTACAGATATAAAACACAGAATAATTGATCGCATACGTATTCACTCCCTTTAATATGACACACCAAATTGTCACTGTTGGTTTCAGAAGTCACATTATTAGTTAATGGAGATCACTGTGCAGTCAAGGTGTTTCAATTGATTGTAGTAAAAATACCCCTGTATCTGAAAGGTCCAACTGCTGGTGAGTCAGTATCCTGGCAAAAACTACACCATGAAGACAAAAGAACACTCCAAGTAACTCATCGAAAAGGTTATTGAAAAGCACAATTCAGGAGATTGATACAAGAAAATTTCCAAGTCAGTGAATATCCCTTGGAGTACAGTTAAATCAATCATCCAGAAATGGAAAGAATATGGCACAGCTGTAAATCTGCCTAGAGCAGTCTGTCCTCAAAAACTGAGTGACTGTGCAAGAAGGGAATGAGTGAGGGAGGCCACCAAGAGACCTATGACAACTCTGGAGGAGTTGCAAGCTTCAGTGGCTGAGATGGGAGAGACTGCGCAAACAACAACTGTTGCCGGGTGCTTCACCAGGCACAGCTTTATGGGAGAGTGGCAAAGAGAATGCCACTGTTGAAAATAACTCACATGAAATCTCAGCTAGGGTTTGCCAGAAGGCATGGTCTGAAGTCAGCTGGAAAAAGGTTGATGAAATTGAAATTGAGCTTTTTGGCCATTAGACTAAACGCTATGTTTGGCACAAGCCAAATTCTGTACATCAACAAAAATACACCAC
Organism: Hypanus sabinus; assembly: GCF_030144855.1. Classification (NCBI taxonomy): domain Eukaryota; kingdom Metazoa; phylum Chordata; class Chondrichthyes; order Myliobatiformes; family Dasyatidae; genus Hypanus; species Hypanus sabinus. The sequence continues at coordinate 7,612,151 of NC_082726.1, read as the reverse complement.
CTCCATCGTGAAGCCTGGTCATGGCTGCTTCACTGCAGCAGGGCCTGGAAAGCTGGTGAAGGTGGAGAGTAAAATTAATGCAGCAAAATACAGGGAAGTCCTGGAGGAAAACCTGATGCAGTCTGCAAGAGAACTGAGACTTGGGAGAAGATTTGTTTTCCAGCAAGACATTAACCCCAAGCATGAAGCCAAAGCTACACCGGAACGGCTTAAAAATAACAAAGTTAATGTCCTGGAGTGGTCAAGTCAGAGTCCAGACCTCAATCCAATTGAGAATTTATGGCTGGACTTGAAAAGGGCTGTTCACTCATGATCCCCATGCAATCTGACAGAGCTTGAGCAGCTTTGTAAAGAAGAATTTCCTTTGTCTAGATATGCAAAGCTGATGGAGACCTATCCACACAGACTCAAGCCTGTAATTGCTGCCAAAGGTGCATCTACAAATACTCACTTGAAGGAGGTGAATATTTGTGTAATCAAGTATTTTGTGTTTTATATTTGTAATTAATTTAGATCACTTTGTAGAAATCTGTTTTGACAAAAGTTGATCAGTGTCAAAAAAGCCAAATTAAATCCACTATGAATCAATAAAACAATAAAACATGAAAACTTCCAAGGGAGATAAACACTTTTTATAGGCACTGGATGTACATACTTTGATAATAAATTTATTTTGAACTTTGCTTTGAGCACCACCTGAAAGCAGCCCTGACCGATGATGCCACGAGGTCTCAGGAGCGAATGCTTTCCCTACCAAACTTCTATGAGTGAGCTGTAAACACCTTCACCAATGAATCCACAGTCACATCATCCAGATCTGGGAAGAAAAGGAAGGATCATGGCTCATCGATTTTGAGGCCCTCAGTTAGTCAAGGTCATCTGAGGATGCTCTGTGATAGCTGTTGTGCAGTGTGCAAGCCAGGGCAATGCGATACAGAGAGCAAGCTGTTGCCCTTGCAGCAAGCTCCCCTCTATGTGCGGCTGATGAGTCCAGAGACTGATACAGTTTGGCACCGGCAGCATCGCAGTAGTTGCCAGTCAGGTTGATCTCAACATAGGATTCCCAGTTCTGGATTTACGCTCAGGGATTACTCCTGAAGCCTTCCCCATGAGTGGGTATAGCTGCAAAACGGCAGAGGTTTGAGATCAGAGTTTTCCTTCTCGATGAGCTGCCAACCACAGCTGACGAGCCCCATCTGCCTGATGTAATTATAACCTTCTTCAAAACCAGAGATGAAAATAGGTGAGGAATCCATAGAGAGGTCTCCCTGCTGTCTACCAGAAGGAAATTCATCACCAGGGTCCTTCTCATCCACTCCTTCTGAAGAAATTACTCCTCAAATAATTAATTGAATTCTGTCCACATGGAGGCAGAGTAGACATGACTGTCACCACACCCAAGCTCCAAGAGGAATGCAGCAATTAGTTTCAGTCAATACACGACTCTACCAATCTCACTGAACCCTTGGCAGGGAGGGATTAGACCACAACAGACAGAATTAGACCATTCAGCTCATAGGGTCTGCTTTCTCATTCATGGCTGATTGAAAACCCCCTCAACCCCTTTCTCCTGTCTTCCTTCCGTAACTTTGGACTCCCTTTCCAATCAAGAACCTGCTAATCTCCACCTTAAATATACCCAATGTTTTGACCACCACAGCCATCTGTGACAAGGAATTCCACAGATTCACCACCCTCTGACTAAAGAAAATCCTCCTCATCTCTATTCTAAAGGATCGTCCCTCTATTCTGAAACTGTGCCCTCTGGTCCTAGATTCTCCCACTGTTGGAAACATCCTTTCCATGTCCATTCTGTCTGGGCCTTTCATCATTCAATCTGTTTCAACGAGAGCCCTCTCAGTCTCCTAAACCCTAGTGAGTACAGGCCCAGAGCCAGCGACCGCTGCTCAAACATTAACCACTTCATTCTTGCGATCATTTTTGTAAACCTCTTCTGGGCCCTCCCCAATGACAGCACATCCTTTCTTCGACGTGGGGCCCAGAACATCGAAATCAACAGCACAGTTCAGGCCCTTCAGCCCACAAAGACCATGTAACCTACTCTAGAAACTGCCTAGAATTTCCGTACCGCATAGCCCTCTACTTACCTAAGTTCTATATACCCCTCTAAGAGTCTCTCAAAAGACCATGTTGTATCCGTCTCCACCACCATTGAGAGCAGTGCATTCCACACAACCCCCATTCTGTGCATGAAAAACTTATTCCTGACATCCCTTCGGTATCTATTTCCAAGCATCTTAAAACTATGCCCTCTTGTGTTAGCCATTTCAGCTCTGGGAAAAAGCCTCTGGCTATCCACACGATCAATTCCCCTCATCATCTTAAACACCTCTATCAGGTCACCTCTCATCCTCTGTTGCTCCAAGGAGAAAAGGCAAAGTACACTCAACCTATTCTTATAAGGTATGCCCTCCAATCCAGGCAACATCCTTGTAAATCCCCTCTGCACACTGTCTACAGTATCCACATCCTTCCTGTAGTGAGGTGACCAGAACTGAACACAGTACTCCAAGTGGAGTCTGACCAAGGTTTTATGTAGCTGTAACATTACCTCATGGCTCTTGAACTCGGTTGATGAATGCCAACACACTATACACCTACACAGCAGCTTTCAGTGTCCTATGGACAGGGACCCCAAGATCCCTCTGATCCTCCACACTGCCAAGAATCTTACCATTATTATATTGTCTTGAAGTTTGACCTATCGAAGTGAACCACTTCACACTTATCTGGGTTGAACGCCATCCGCCACTTCTCAACCCAGTACTGCATCCTATCAATGTTGCTCTGTAATCTCCGACAGCCCTGCAGACTATCCACAACACCTCCAACTTTTGTGTCAGCAGCAAACTTACTAACCCACCCTTCTACTTCCTCATCCAGGTCATTTATAAAAATCACAAAGAGGAGGGGTCCTAGAACAGATCCCTACAGAACTCCACTGGTCACCATCCTCCATGCAGAATACAAACCATCTACAACCACCTTCTGTGGGCAAGCCAATTCCGGATCCACAAAACAAGGTCTCCTTGGATCCCATGCCTCCTTTCTTTCTGAAGGAGCCTTTCATGGGGAACCTTATCAAATCCCTTACTGAAATCCATATACACTACATCAACTGCTCTACTTTCATCAATCCTCAAAGAATTCAATCAGGTTCGTAAGGCACAACCTGCCCTTGACAAAGCCATGCTACCTATCCCTAATCAGATTATGTCTCTCCAAATGCACATAACTCCTGCTTCTCAGGATCTTCTCCAGCAACTTACCCACCACTGAAGTAAGACTCACTGGTCGATAATCTCCTGGGTAATTTCTACTCCCTTTCTTGAACAAGGGAACAACGTTTGCAACCTTCCAATCCTCTGGTGCTTCTCCTGTCCCTATTGATGATGCAAAGATCATCACCAGAGGGTCAGCAATCTCCTCCTTTGCCTCTCACAGTAGCCTGGGGGTGTATTTCATCTGGTCCCGGCGACTTATCTAACTTAACGCCTTGGATGGTTCAAAGAAATACCTTCTCATTCCAACAAATTCCAATGTGTTCCGGCCATTGCTTCTAATCTTGCTCCATCTCCTTGTTCCTAGGTTCAGTGACATGGATCAGACACCTATCGCTCCATCCCCTTGTCCCAGAGATCAGACACAAAGATCAGCCACCGGCTGCCCCATCCCATTGTCCCAGACATCAGACACAAGGATCTTTGTTGAACTACCTGTCAGACAAATAAGCCCCAATTTGGTGTTGGAGGCCAAACTGCACAACGTGGCTTTGGTGTGGCCTCAACAGACACGGCACAATCTCCTCATTCTTACCTTCAAACCTCCAGACAAGGAGGGTCAACATTTCACCTGCTTAATGCTGCAGGCTGGTCAGAAAAGCTGCTCTGCAGTCACTTGTCAATGGGGCAAGACCTCTCTCTGTTGGGGCTGTGTGTTGGCTGGTGTCGAACAGTCACACCCATACCGGCGTAGATCACTCTCACAGTGGAATAAAATCATTCTCACCCACCGGGATTTCTCACTGACTCACAGATACGACTGAACCTGAAGACACACACATTTCAGGAATAGCTTCATCCCCTCTGCAATGGGATTTCTGAATGGACACTGAACCCATAACTCAACCTATTTTTCTCTCTCTCTTTTTGCACTACTTATTATATATATAAAATTGTAATTTATAGTTTTTAAATACGTTTTGCAATGTACTGCTGCTGCAAAACAACAAATTTAACAACATAAGCCAATGATTTTACACCCATCATTGTGAACCTGCACCCATCAGTCTTTCAACCACTGCCCCATCACTGAACTGTTCTCACGACCTGTGGACTCACTTTCAAGGACTCTTCATCTCATGTTCTCCATATTTATTGTCCTTTTTTTGTTGTCTTTTGCACATTGGTTGTTTGCCCATCCTTTTGGGTGTGGTCTTTCAATAATTCTTATGCTTCTTGGATTTACTGTGAATGCTAGCAAGAAAATGAATCCCAGGGTAGTATATGGTGACATATATGTACTTTGATAATAAATTTACTTTGAACTTTGATTCTGAGGTTTTTGCAGAGGAAACTATGAAAACTATGATAAAGGATAACTGGCTTGCAGCAGCCAATCATTCATAAAAATGTTGCCTTTTGATCCTTCAATGTTGACTCTTCCTATCATTGTGAGGTAGAATTCCGCAAGCGCTGCACTGTTCACCCACTAATAGGGAAAGTGAGCGGGGTTTAGACCATCATGAGACAGGTTAGTTCTCCCCTAAGCTGTTGCAATACTAATGGGAGTTGAGGTTTACACGGACCTCAGTAAGTCATCTGACGTGGTTCTGCTTGGTAATGCAGCCTAGAACGTTGGAGCACCAGCCATCCAAGGCAAACTGGATCCAAAATCAGATGGGTTATAGGGGCAGAGGGCAGTGGTGTCTTGCTGGCATTACCATTGTTAGTCATGTATATTATAATGGATGAGAATGTTGGGTTTCTGATTATTAGTCTACGGATGTCACAAAAACGGGTGGAGTAGTAGACAACACGAAGAGTGGTAGATCGTGGAATTTAATCCATACAGGTGCAAGGTAATGTATATCAAGGTGTCAAATACTATCAGGACATGCACTATAAATGGAAAGGAATTCACAGAGGGACCTGAGAATTCAAGTTCATTGCTCTTCATTGCTTAGGATTCAAGTTCATGTGGCATAGAAAACACATTGCGGGCATGCAATTTTGTTGCCAGAACATGTGACGATATTTTCAGGCTGCCCCCAGCACAGCCTGAAGATACTGCAAAGGATGTATTTCACTGTGTGTTTCAATGTACATGTAAAATAAATTTGTCAAATCAGAATGGGAATAGGCTAGTGATGAAGACATTTACTACACTTGTCTTCATAGGTCGAGACACTGAGCATAGGAACCAGGATGTCGTTTGGTCAAGCCACATGGAGTAATAGTACTGGTGTCCACAACAGGAAGGATGTGGTAGCAGTTGAGAGTGTAGAGGAGATTCACCAGGTTGTTTCCAGGAAAGGGGGGCGGTAGTTAAAAGGAGAAATTGGATGAGCTAGCTTTATTCTCACTGCCACAAAGGAGGCTGAGTTGGTGACCTTATAGAGGATAATAAAATGATCAAATGCAGGTAGATATAATCACATCTATATGGGGTGTTACGGATTCAGCAACAATAAATATATGAGTGAGGCAGGGGTTTTTATAACAAATAAAACATTTATTAAACACTGAAAAACAAACCCCCAAAAGTAAACAAACAACTAATGTAATTGAAAATCAGCTGCTGTGCGGCAGCTTAAACAGTTCTTAAAGCGATGTTGCAAAAACAGTTCTTCAAAGTAGTACTGCAAAAGTTCAAAATGCTTACAGTCCATTTAAGGAGAGACTTTTTAGATAATTTAAATTCTCTTTCACGTCGGGTTGCTGCGGTTCCCAGTCGAACTATACTTTTCCCACGGAGAATTTATGAAGATGGAAATGAAACGGCTTAAAGGCACTGACCTTTCCTTGACAAAACTGTACCCAAACCCTTTCTGCTATTCATAGGGGTTACCACGGGCACAGCCAATGAATTCCTTCCGAATGAGGATCAAACAGGGTTGAACCTGTTTCACAGTCGAAATCGACTTTCCTCCATCTTTTAACTCCCGAACTCCGATCTTCACTCTCCACTGATTTTTAACTGGCAGTATTATAAACAAACTGCCGGCAATGACCTTTTAAACTTTAGGCATTAAATAAAACATCTTTCAACCAAACTGTGTCATAACATTGAACCACGCAATGGCATGAAGTCAAAATGGCAAATCCAGCCACGAACTGCCCCACCTCACAGGGAGGAATCCTCCTTTTATACCCTGTAAAAAAACCTGTCACATGACCTCTACTGGCGGGAAAATGACATCACTCCACCATCACACGACCACTACCTTAAGTCCAGTATAGCTTCAACACCACTGTCACGTGTCACGGGTACGTAACAGGGGGCAGAATGGACTGTCACCATTCTGGATGAAGGGGCTCAAGTTGAGATGTTGGCTGTCCCTTTCCCTCCACAGACCCTGCCTACCCACTGAGTTCCTCTATCATCTTGTTCATTACATGGGACGATTAGGTGGGAAACAGGCCATTCAGCTCAAAATGTCTGTGCTGGCCATTCGGTAAATTTTACTTGTCCCCTTTTTTCCCAGCACATCTCCGTCAGATGTTTCATCTGAATATATCTTGAGTGCCAGCCAGCCCCACTAGCTCAGGAAGTCTGCTCCAAATTTCCATTACCTCCACCATCAGAAAAATGTTTGTGAAATGGGTCTCCAACATTAAGCATGTGTCCATTGATGAGAGACATTTCGGTGAAGGGGGAAAGTATCATAAAACCATAAGAAATAGGAGTAGAATCAGGCCATTTGACCCATCAGTCTGCTCTGCCATTCTATCATGGTTGATTCATTGTCCTCCTCAATCCCATTCTCCTGCCTTCTCCCTGTAACTGTTAATACCCTTATTAATGAAGAAGCTACCACCCTCACTTTAAATATACCCAATGACCCAACGAAACCCAATTTCCCTCGGGATCAATAAAGTATGTCTGTCTGTCTGACTTAGCCTCCACAGGTTAACCACCTTTTACCTAAAGAAATTCCTCATCTCTGTTCTAAATGGGCATCCCTCTATTCTGAGATTGTACCCTCTTGTCTTAGATTCTCCCACTACAGAAAACATCCACCCTATCCAGGCTTTTCAATATCCAACATGTTTCAATGAGATTTCCCCCTCCCCCCACCATTCTTCTAAACCCTATTGACTACAGGCTCAGACCCACCAAGCATTCCTCATATGTTAACCCTTTCACTCCTGGGATCATTCTCATGAACCTCCTCTTGACCCTCTCCAATGTCAGCACATCCCTTCTTAGACAGGAGGCCCAAAACTGCTCACCATATTCCAAGTGCAGTCTGACCAATGCTTCAGCATCACTTCCTTGCTTTTGTATCCTCTGGAAATGAATGCTAACATTGCATTTGGCTTCCTTACCACTGACTCAACCTGCAAGTTAATCTTTAGGGAATCCTGCATGAGGACTCCCAAGTCCCTCTGCACCCCGATTTAGCTTTATCTTTATTTAGAGATACAGCATTGAACAGGCCCTTCTGGCTGCCCAGCAAACCACCGATTTAACCCAAACCTAGTCACAGGACAATTTCCAATGACTAGTTAACCTACTGACCAGTATGTCTTTGGACTGCGGGAGGAAACTGGAGCACCCGGAGGAAACCCACGCGGTCACAGGAAGGAACGTACAAATTTGCTTACAGAGGATATTGGAATTGAACTCCAAACTCTGACACCCCTAGATGTAATAGCTTTGAACTAACCCTAACCCTAAACTTCTGAATGTGCTGTGTTTAGAAAATGGTCTATGTCTTTACTCCTTCTACAAAAGTGCAAGACCATACTCTTCACTACACTGTATTGCATCTGCCACTTGTTTGCCCATTCTCCTAACCTGTCTAAGTCCTCTGCAAACACCCTGTTTCCTCACCATTCCCTGCTCTTCCACCTATCCTTGCATCACTTAACCATCTGAACTATCTTGTTGCCATCTGAGATTCTACCACCAGCCGTGGTGTCATCAGTGGATTTATAAATGGCTTGCAGACTTGAAGACTAATGGCAAAGGGAATTGACTAGCATTTTGGTTTATTTGCACTTTCTTGTTCATATACTCTTCAGCCTATTCGAAATTCTCTATTCAAAGCCACAGAAAAATTCAGTTCAATGATGTCACCACGAACCAGCCAATTAGATGGTAGTAAGTGGACGACATCCCAGCATGACTTATTTTCTTGTAAAAGTCAAATAAAAATTTATTATCAAAGTTGTACAAGTTACCATAGACTAACTTGAGATTCATTTTTATTGCAGTCACTTATAGGAAAAATAATGGAATACAGTAGAATTTTGTCATAGAAACACAAAAAACCTGCAACAGAATACAGGCTCTTCGGCCCACAATGCTATGCTGAACATTAACCTATTTTCAGAAATTACCTGGGGTTACACATAGCCCTCTATTTTTTCTAAGCTCCATGTACCTATCCAGGAGTCTCTTAAAAGACCCTATCGTATCTGCCTTCACCACTGTCGCCGGCAGCCCATTCCACACACTCACCACTCTCTGCATAAAAACTTACCCCTGACATCTCCTCTGTACCTACTCCCCCCCCCCCCCCTTACACCTGTGTCCTCTTGTGGCAACCACTTCAGCCCTGGGAAAAAGCCTGTGACGATCCACACGATCACTGCCTCTCATCATCTTGTACACCCATAAGGATAAGGTTTCAAGGTCTAGGAGACACACGATAAAATGGGCCAAAGTCAGCATGGTTTCCTTCAGGTGAAATCTTGCCTGACAAATCTGATGGAATTCTTTGAAGAAATAACAGGCCGGACAGACAAAGGAGAATCAGTGGATGTGGTTTACTTCGATTTTCAGAAGGCCTCTGACTAGGTGCCACAGATAAGACCACTACACAAGGTAAGAGCCCTTGATACTACAAGACAAAGGATTGGCTAACCGCTAGGAAGCAAAGAGGTCTCTTTTGCCATTGATGGTGGTGTTCGCAGGGGTCAGTGATAGGTTTGCTGCTTTTCACATTATAGGTTAATGAACTGGATGACAGAATTGATATCTTTGTGGGCAAGCCTCCTGAAGGTACAAAGATAGGAGGAGGGGCATGGAGCATTGCAATGCAGGGGGTCAGCACAAGGACTTGGACTGATTAGGTGAATGGGAAAAGAAATGAAATACAGGGCAGGGAAGTGTGTGTTCATGCACTTTGATAAAGGAAGAAGGGCATATACATCTTGTACACATCAGTTTTGTTGCTCCTCAGCCTTCTCTAAAGATAAAAGATAAAGATTAGCTTTATTTGTCATATGTACATCAAAACACACAGTGAAATGTGCCATTTATGTTAATGACCAAAACAGTCCGAGGATGCGTCCACAAGTGTCGACATGCTTCCTGTGCCAATGTAGCATGCTGATGCACCATCAATAATTCTCGGAGACGTGAGGCGAGATATAGCCTTTATACCGGTGTCTGTGGGAGGAGCCACAGGAGCAGTCAGCGGGTGGGGGGGGGCATGTCCAGACAGGTAAATGTAGTTCACCACACATGCCCACAAAGGAAACTCACATAGTCAATCCCTTAACTGAAACCCTCCATCCCAGGAGATATCCTTATGAGTTTCCACATCACCCTCTTCTGTGCAATCACATCCTACCTATCACATGGTGGCCAGAATTAATGTCTTGTATAATTCTGTCATAATAATTGGATTGGAAACACCAATGCCCAGGAATAGAAAGCCTGAAGAAAGTTGTGAATACAGCCCAGTGCATCACAAGTAAAGGCCTCCCTTCCACTGAACACGTTTACATGGAGCACTGTCGCAAGAAAGCAGCGTCCATCATCAGGGACCCCCCATCATCCAGGCCAGGCCACGCTCTCTTCTCATTACTACCAAACCTTAGATTCCAGAACAGTTATTACTCAACCATCAGGCTCCTGAACTGGCGTGGATAACTTCACTCACCACTACTCTGAACCGATGTACAGACTCACTTTCAAGGACGACATTTCATGTTCTCTTTCTTTTTCAATCTTTTTATTGATTTTCACATATACACAAAAAAAAAATAACATAGTAATAAGTAATTTATAAATACAATAGACTTGAAATCACATTGATAATAAGATAATAATATCCTACTAAACATCAACAAAAGAAAATACCTTAATCAAGTCCACATGATTATATGAAAAAAAAACAAATAACCATTAAAAAAGAAAAAAAAAATATTAAAAAAATGTGAGAAAAAAATATATTAAAAAAAATAAAACACTAAACTAAACTAACATAGGCAATAATAACAGTTTACAAGTATAAGATAGTGTCAAAGAACTCCGGAACTCCATACCTGAACATGAATAAGCAGAAAGGTCTGGAAAAGGCCAAATTAATTCATATGAAAATGTCGAATAAACGGTCTCCAAGTTTCTTCAAATTTAATTGATGAGTCAAAAATAGTGCTTCTAATTTTTTCCAAACTCAGATAAGAAATAGTTTGAGAAAGCCATTGAAATGTAGTAGGAGGATTTACTTCTTTCCAATTTTGTAGTATAGACCTTCTGGCCATTAATGTTACAAAAGCAATCATTCGTCTGATTGAGGGGGAAAACTGATTGCCATCTTCATTTGGTATGCCAAAAATTGCAGTAATAAAATGAGGTTGTAAATCTATATTCCAAATTGAGGAAATAGTAGTAAATATATCCTTCCAATAATTATGTAAAGTGGGACATGACCAAAACATATGGGTCAATGAGGCCACTGCTAAATGACATCTGTCACATAGAGGGTTAATATGAGAATAGAATCGAGCAAGTTTATCTTTAGACATATGAGCTCTATGTACAATTTTAAATTGTATTAAAGCATGTTTAGCACATATAGAAGAAGAATTAACCATTTGCAAAATTTTTTCCCATTTATCTGTTGATATGTTGTATTGAAGTTCTTTTTCCCATTCTTGTTTAATTCTAACTGATATTTCTGGTTGTATCTTCATAATCATATTATAAATAAAAGCTACTAATCCCTTCTGACAAGGATTTAAGGTAAAGATCAAATCTGTAGTGTCCATCGAAGTTGAATTAGGAAAAGATGGTAAAACTTTATGTAAAAAATTTCTAATTTGTAAATATCTGAAAAAATTAGATTTAGGTAATTCAAATTTATTAGAAAGTTGATCAAATGACATCAAAGTATCTTCAAAAAAGAGATCACGAAAACATTTTATACCTTTCCTTTTCCATATGTTAAAAGCTTGATCTGTCCAGGAGGGTTTGAAAAAGAAATTAAATAAGATAGGGCTATCAAGAACAAAGTTTTTCAAAATAAAAAACTTACGAAATTGAAACCAAATTCGTAATGTATGTTTAATAACAGGATTAAATATTTGTTTATTAAATTTAACTAAATCCGCAGGAAGACAAGAACCAAGAACAGAGAATAGAGAATATCCCTTTACCTCATTACATTCCAAATTTACCCACTGTGGGCACAGTGGTGAATCCAAATCTAATTTCCAATACAATAAATTACGAATATTATTTGCCCAATAATAAAATCTAAAATTAGGTAAAGCTAAACCACCATCTTTTTTTGATTTTTGTAATTGCTTTTTACTTAACCTAGGGTTTTTATTTTGCCACACAAATGAAGAAATTTTTGAATCAATGTTATCAAAAAAAGATTTAGGAATAAAAACTGGTAGGGCTTGAAATAAATATAAAAATTTCGGTAAAATCATCATTTTGACAGCATTAATCCGACCAATTAATGATAAAAACAAGGGAGACCATCTTGTAGTAAGTTGATGAATTTGATGAAGCATAGGTAAAAAATTCATTCTAAATAAATCTTTATATTTCTTGGTAATTTTTATACCTAGATAAGTGAAGTTATCAGTAACAACTTTAAATGGTGTCCTATCAGTCAATAAAGTTTGTGCATTTAAAGGAAATAATTCACTCTTATCTAAATTTAGTTTATAACCAGAAAAAGTACCAAATTGAACCAACAAGGATAAAATAGCAGGAATAGACCTATCAGGGTCAGAAATATATAACAGCAAATCATCAGCATAAAGAGATAATTTATATAACTTCTCATTACGGGTAATACCAAAAATATTAGGAGATTCACGAATAGCAATAGCTAAAGGTTCTAATGCAATATTAAATAATAAAGGACTTAAGGGACAACCTTGTCTCGTACCACGAGATAATTGAAAAAAAGAGGATCTGTGGTTATTCGTAAAAACAGAAGCAACAGGTTTATGATATATTAATTTAATCCATGATATAAAATTAGGACTAAAATTAAAATTTCTCAATGTATTAAATAAATATATCCATTCAACTCTATCAAAAGCTTTTTCAGCATCTAATGAAATAACACATTCTGGGATTGTGGGTGGTGAAGTATAAATTATATTAATCAATTTTCTAACATTAAAAAAGGAATACCGATTCCTCATAAAACCAGTTTGATCTTCTGAAATAATCTGAGACAGTACTTTTTCTAATCTAATAGCTAAAATTTTTGTAAGAATCTTAGAATCTACATTTAATAATGATATAGGGCGATAAGATGTACATAAAGTAGGATCTTTATCTTTTTTAAGAATTAGAGAAATATTAGCTTCATAAAAAGATTGAGGTAATCTCTTCTTAGCAAACGCATCATTAAAAATTTCACATAACCAAGGAGAAAGCAAAGAAGAAAAGGTTTTAAAAAATTCTACAATATAACCATCAGGACCAGGAGCTTTCCCTGAGTTCATTGATGAAATAGCCTCTCCTATTTCCACTATAGAAATAGGAGCATCTAACAGACTATGATCTTCATCAGTCAGTTTAGGAATATTCAAATTGGACATTTCATGTTCTCAGTAGTATTATTTTTTGTTAGCAGTTTGTCTTCTTTTGCACATTGATTGTTTGACTGTCTTTGTATGTTTTTTGGAGTCTTTTGCACTATTTTTCTGTAAATGACTGCAAGAAAATTAATCACAAGGGAGTATATGATAACACACACAAAATGCTGGAGGAACTCAGGACTGGCAGAGAATAACATCAGGACTGGAGAAAAAGGGGGCAGAAGATGGGGGGAGTGGGAAGGAGTACAAGCTGGCAGCTGATAGATGAGTGGGAAGGTGGGTGAATGGGGGAGTGGGGAATGAAGTATGACGCTGGGAGGTGATAGGTAAAGGGCTGAAGAGGAAGGAATCTGATAGGAGAAGAGGGTGGACCATGGGAGACAGGAAATGAGAGGGGCACCAGAACGTGAGGAGAGTGGGGGTAAAGAGGGAGCCGGAATTCAGAGTCAGATGTTTTTTATCTTGTTAGTGAAGGAAAATATCCCATATAGCTTCCGAAATATGTTCTTTGTCTGTGTTTCTACCTTCAGGGATCCTTACACGTACATATCTACCAACGTTCCTCTGCTCTTCTGTACTTCCCGGTCATTGAGGGTCTAACCATCTGCTGGAGATGGACAGTAAATACTGGCCTTTCTTGTGACGTTCAGGATCTGGAAACTGGATCAGGAAATACCTTCCACCTGACAACACCTGGCTCCAATGCATCTGCCCAAGAATAAAATGTTTTTTTACTTCCTCCTTAGATGTTGACAGGTGGCAGAGATGAGACAAATTACCATTTTGCCAAGGAAACGGAAAGCTGAGAAGAAAATTGCAGGCTCTATGAAAGGCCATGAGCCTGTGGCAGCTTCATGTTGAATTCCTGTTCCTCTCCTTTGGTTTCCTGGAGACTGAACAACTTGTATTCTGCTCTCTCTCAGTGTATCATTCATAGTATCTGTGTATCGACTTACATATATGTAACCCTTACCCAACAGGCTGGTATATGTCTAGGGGAAAAGGAGATCCAGCCGCTCACCAACCCACCTCCCGTACACGCAGGTGCTGTGAGAATCGAGTTTATGCCTCGTGCCCGCCAACAGTATCAAACCCACAACAAATACCGTTATGAAATACACTTTAAAGAGTTTACTAAAATTAAAAGAGTAGTAGGCAATACAATATATATATATATATATATACACACACACACACAAGGAAAAAAACAAAAGGCTCCAACTTATCAAAGTTCAGTCTGTTTAGTGCACTCGTTGGAGCTCAATCAACGAACCAATCGACCCCTCGTCGCTTGCCTCCGACTTCCACGTCTTCGCACCTGGGACCACGCCCGGGGGTCTTCCGAGCAGTGCAGCACACGTCCACCTTCCTCGACGTCTTCCTCCCGCACTCCCCTCCCACCAAAAAAAACCCCCCCCGCGAAAACCCCTCCCCCAAGTTCCCAGCATCACAAGACACAATGACATTCCCCATTGATTAACAAATGAATACAATTACCATATCAGCCATTCTAAAGTGAAACAACGACGAGAGAAACATTTATCCGACAAAGAAACATTCCTACTCGTAACAAACCAAAGAGGCCATTTTGAGTAACAGACACAGGACATTGTACATTCTCTCCCCACCAGCAAATGTCATGCCCTCATGGCATTACTAGAGTTCCCCAAAGCTTCTTGCAACACACAAAACCCAACCCAGGTGCAGAAAGCAGTGACATAACTACCCAGAGCAGTAGAAATCACACTCGGTTCTCCCGGTGCCACATATGTCAACCGCTCTGGGGGGCGCCTAATCCTCTGAGATCTCCATACCCCTTCTGCCCCACTGGGCTCCCTCGTCACCTGCAAACCCACAGTCTCGGACACCCCAGGTCTACCTGACAGACCCGCACCCCCTTCCTCACAGGGGTCCTCCCTCACCTGAGATCTCTCCAGCTCACACTCCGGTTCCACCCTCTCTCCCACCAATGTTGGCTGCCTCTCCATCTGACCCTCAAGACCTTCCCTCCTCTCACCCAATTCAGTA
This sequence comes from Hypanus sabinus, assembly GCF_030144855.1. NCBI lineage: Eukaryota > Metazoa > Chordata > Chondrichthyes > Myliobatiformes > Dasyatidae > Hypanus > Hypanus sabinus. The sequence goes on along the minus strand of NC_082726.1, from coordinate 7,597,074 downwards.
TGGGAAGGGCCAGGAGCCTCCTCTCCTGGTACTGGAGCACCAGCGAATGGGAACAGGGCCCACTCATCTGAGTCGTCCTCCTCTGAATCGGTAGCCATTCCCAGGTGGGGGGCCGTCCCCGCTCTTCAGCAGCGGGCTCTTCCCGTTCTCCGCGCCCTCGCAGAGTCCTTGTACTGGGTATAACCTCCCACTCGGGCTCCTTATCCACCTGCACCACTTGACCCAGTGGCAGCAGGTGATTCCTATGGAGTACCTTCATAGGCCCTTTCTCATCCTCAGGTTTCACCCGGTAAACCAGCAGGTTTGGCATCTGGCTCTCTATTACATAGGGGCTGGCCGCCCATCGATCTGCCAACTTGTGCTTACCAGGGAGTCCCAAATTCCGTAAAAGGACCCGGTCGCCCGGTAATAATTGTACAAACTTCACCTTTCGATCACACCGCATCTTATTCTTCTGATTTTGTTTGGTAGCCGCCGCCTCGACCAACTCGTACGCCGGTGTAACTCCCTCTTCATGTTGGACACGTACTTTATAGACAATAGACAATAGGTGCAGAAGTAGACCATTCGGCCCCTCGAGTCTGCACCGCCATTCTGAGATCATGGCTGATCATTCACTATCAATACCCAGTCCCTGCCTTGTCCCCATATCCCTTGATTCCCCTATCCATCAGATATCTATCCAGCTCCTTCTTGAAAGCATCCAGAGAATTGGCCTCCACCGTCTTCTGAGGCAGTGCATTCCACACCTCCACAATTCTCTGGGAGAAGAAGCTCTTCCTCAACTCTGTTTTAAATAACTGACCTCTTATTCTCAATCCATGCCCTCTGGTACTGGACTCTCCCAACATCTGGAACATATTTCCTGCCTCAATCCTATCAAATCCTTTAATTATCTTAAACGTTTCAATCAGATCCCCTCTCAATCTCCTCAATTCCAGCGTGTACAAGCCCAATCTCTCCAATCTCTCTGCGTAAGACAGCCCTGCCATCCCAGGAATCAACCTAGTGAATCTACGCTGCACTTCCTCAATTGCCAGAATGTCCTTCCTTATACCTGGAGACCAAAACTGTACACAATATTCCAGGTGTGGTCTCACCAGGGCCCTGTACAAATGCAAAAGGACATCCTTGCTCTTGTATTCAATTCCCCTTGTAACAAAGGCCAACATTCCATTTGCCCTCTTCACTGCCTGTTGCACTTGCTCATTCACCTTCATTGACTGGTGAACTAGGACTCCTAGGTCTCTTTGCATTTCTCCCTTACCTAATTCGACACTGTTCAGACAATACTCTGCCCTCTTGTTCCTGCTTCCAAAGTGGATAACTTCACATTTATTCACATTGAATGACATCTGCCAAGTATCTGCCCACTCACTCAGCCTATCCAAGTCTCCCTGTATTCTCCTAACGTCCTCTTCGCATGTCACACTGCCACCCAGTTTAGTATCTTCAGCAAACTTACTGATATAGTTTTCAATGCCCTCATCTAAATCATTGACATAAATCGTAAAGAGCTGTGGTCCCAATACAGAGCCCTGTGGTACCCCACTAGTCACCTCCAGCCAGTCCGAGAAACACCCATTCACTGCTACCCTTTGCTTTCTATCTGCCAACCAGTTTTCTATCCATGTTGAAACCCTGCCCCCAATGCCATGAGCTCTGATTTTACTCACCAATCTCCTATGTGGCACCTTATTGAATGCCTTCTGAAAATCTAGGTACACAACATCTACTGGCTTACCCTCATCTAACATCCTTGTTACACCCTCAAAAAACTCCAACAGATTAGTCAAGCATGATTTGCCCTTGGCTCGGCCTAATCCTATTACTGCCATCTAGATGTGCCACTATTTCGTCCTTAATAATGGACTCAAGCATCTTCCCCACGACTGATGTTAGGCTAACAGGGCGATAGTTCTCCGTTTTCTCCTTCCCTCCCTTCTTGAAAAGTGGGACAACATTAGCCACTCTCCAATCTTCAGGAACTGATCCTGAATTTAAGGAACATTGGAAAATGATTACCAATGCATCCACAATTTCCTGAGCCACCTCTTTTAGAACCCTCGGATGCAGACCATCTGGACTTTAGATGGGACTTCTCGGGAAATTCACCCACTCCACCTCCAAAACACAAGTCAATGGGCAACCTCGCTTCCTGCCCGAACATCAGATAATAGGGTGAATACCCTGTAGTCTCATTGCGAGTACAATTGTAACAGTGAACCAATTGTCCAATATGACGACTCCACCTGCTTTTCTGCCCAATCTCCAGCGTCCCGAGCATATCCAACAGGGTCCTGTTGAATCTCTCTGGCTGAGGATCTCCCTGTGGGTGGTAAGGGGTAGTCCTGGATTTCTCAACCCCAAGCATAGTCAGTAATTCCTGGATAAGGCGGCTCTCAAAGTCCCGCCCCTGATCACTATGGATTCGCCTGGGAAGGCCCGAATGCACAAAATACTTCTCCCATAACACCTTCGCCACTGTCGTCGCCTTCTGATCCTTGGTGGGAAATGCCTGGGCATAGCGAGTGTAATGATCAGTGATGACCAAGACATTCGCGGTGTTGCTGGTGTCAGGCTCAATCGACAGGAAATCCATACATACCGGGTCCAGAGGTCCCGCACTCTGCAAGTGCGACAGTGGAGCCGCCGACGCTGGCAGGGTCTTCCTCCGGATGCAACGACTGCATCCCCTACAGTATTCTTCGACGTCCCCCTTCATCCGGGGCCAGTAGAACCGGTCTTTGAGTAATCCATAGGTCTTTTCCACCCCCAAGTGTCCAGAATCATCATGTAAGGCCTGGAGTACAGTCTGGCGATACTTCTCCGGCAGGACCAGTTGCCAACAGCAGAGTTGGTCCGGAGGCGCCGTGACCTGGTACAAGATTTTGTTCTTTAACTTCAACCGAGACCACTCCTTCAACAACAGAGGCACGCATGGGTGTTTCGCCTTCTCAGCCAATGCCCCATTCCCCTTCTCGACCGCTCTCCACACTGTGCCAATGCCCGGGTCATTTTGCTGAGCAGCTGCCACTTCCCCCGGACTCAGTTCCGGCAACTGTTTAGTCCGCAGTGCGGTCAGTTCACAGTAAACTAGGGGCATGGCGTCGTCAAAAACCCCCAAATGGTCCACGGCTCGTTCCAGCCTCCCTCTTCCCTCGGCCTTCACGGTGATAGCAAACTGACACATCGCCTTCACTCCAGGGGCAGGGACACTCTCCCACTCCTCGTCCCTCTCCTGTTCCCCCGGCTCCCGACGAGACAATGCATCCGCATCGACATTCTTGCTTCCGGGGCGGTACCTCAGGCTGAAATCATATACCGACAAGGCCGCCAGTCACCGATGTCCGGTGGCATCCAGCTTCGCCGAAGTCAAAATATAAGTGAGAGGATTGTTATCCGTTCTCACCTCAAACTTGGCTCCGTACAGGTAATCGCTCAGCTTGTCCACCACCGCCCACTTCAGCGCCAGGAACTCCAACTTGTGAGTGGGATAGTTTCTCTCCGATGGCGACAAGCTTCGGCTGACAAAGGCTACCGGTCTCAATGCTTTGCCATGCTCCTGGTACAGAACAGCCCCGAGACCCTCTCAGCTGGCATCCGTGTGCAGCACATAAGGCTTCTGGGGATCAGCAAAAGCCAACACCGGGGCCTGGGTCAGGGCCCCTTTCAAAGATCGGAACGCCTCTTCACATTGATCATCCCATCTCGAGCCAAAAGGTTCCGCTGGGTTCCAGTATCCTCCAGCGTCCTGCCTCTGGTTCCCCGTCCTCTTCTTCCCCACCGGGGGATAGCCACACAACAGCTGAGTCAACGGGTGACACACTTTGGCGTATCCTTTCACAAATCGCCGGTAATACCCACAGAACCCCAAAAATGAGCGCAGAGCACCCACTTTCTGGGGTCTCGGCCAGGTGGTCACGGCCTCTATCTTGGTTGGATCAGTAGCCACTCCCTCTTGCGAAATGATATGGCCAATGTAGTTAACCGACGACTTGCAGAACTGGCATTTGTCCAGGGAAAGCTTCAACCCTTCTTCATTAAGCCGGCCCAACACCTTCAACAGCCTCTCCTCATGTTCCTCCAAAGTCGAACCAAACACTATCAAATCGTCCAGGTACACCAGCACCTCCAACAGATTCATATCCCCCACAGTTCTCTCCATGAGCCTCTGGAAGGTGGCTGGGGCTCCGGATATGCCTTGGGGCATTCGTTCGAACTGAAAGAACCCCAGCGGGCAGATAAAAGCGGTCTTCTCTTTATCGGCCGCACTCATCGGGATCTGGTAATACCCACTTCTTAAATCCAGCACACTGAACCATTTCGCACCGCTCAGGCAGACCAGCGCATCCTCGACTCTTGGGACAGTATATTGATCAGGGACAGTTCGCCGATTCAACGTCCTGTAGTCAACACACATGCGCACTCGCCCATTCTTCTTCCGTGCCACCACTATTGGGGACGCATAAGGACTTCGGGACTCAGCTATGATTCCGGCCTCCTTCAACTTGCACAAGTGCTGTCGGACGTCCTCAACATCTGCCGGAGCCAGCCGCCGGGATCTCTCTCGGAACGGGGTGTCCTCCGTCACCCGGATGGTGTGGCGAGTGCTTTTGGAGCAGCCAACATCAAACTCGCCCCGAGAAAAAACAGTTTCCATCTTCAGCATCTTCTCCACTAGCCGGTGTTTCCACTCCGGTGACTCAGGGGAATCCCCGAAGTTAAAGGCTTCAGCGGTCAGCTCCCTTCGATGCTCCGATCCCTCCCCATTAGGGGTCCTCACTGGTGCGCTGGACATTACCGTCACCGGGAACAGATGTGTCAGCGGCATTCCCCTCTTAAAGGTGATTTCTCTTGCCGTGGTGTTCCTGACACTTATAGCTATACGCCTCGCATGTACCACCCCTGGTCTCTGCACTTCGGGCCTCACCAGCACCCCCGCCGGAAATCGTGTCTCCCCTTCAAGATGGTCTGGGGTGTCTACTAACAGGGCTTTTCCCGTCGGCACTCCTGGGAATCTGGGGGTCCCCATCACTAGTGCTACCTCCCCGGGTCAGGTCACCTTGGGCCTCGCCTGCGTACACCACACCGTCCCTCGTTTACACTCCGGGTCCAGCCCTTGGGAGGCAACCCCTTCTGCGAACACTGCTCGAAACACTGGATGCACCGAGAGGCTCTCCAGAAAGTCTTCCCCCCCCCCCTCCTTCTCCTTACAAGCTCCCAGGAGCCGTCGCACCACAGGGGAGTTAGTCCCCACCAGGAGGGCAGCACCACCGGTTTCCACCGGGTCAGGACACACCAACACCAACGTCTCAATAGCTTCCGACACTCCCACATCGCCCTCCGAGAACTCCAATCTCACCGATAGGTACCCATCGTATGGGTAGACACCCTCGCTCGCACCCCAAATCTGCAGGGCGTCAAATGGGGTTACGGGCAAATGCTTTAGATATTGATTGTAGAAAGACCGGTACAATAAGGTCACCTGCGATCCTGTATCAAGAACGGCTTTTGCGTAAACTCCCTCTATCCGTAGACCCACACTGGCACGGGGTCCTACCAGCCCATCCGGAATAGAGGCGTGGGCACCCGGTGGTCTTCCGGCTGATCTCTGGGAACGTGTTCCTCCAGAGGCTCCAGTCCGTTCCCTCACTGAGCCTCTCCTAAGTTTCCCGACACCTCTCCCCTTTTAGTCATAGGGGGGCTTGTCCTCCGCGGGACTCCTTGTCTCTCACAATCCCACCTAAAGTGTCCCTCCTCTCCACAGCTATAGCACACCCTCGACTTTCCACAGCCCCTGACAATCCAATGCGGGACGAGCCCCCACAAATGTAACCCTTACCCAACAGGCTGGTATATGTCTAGGGAAAAAGGAGATCCAGCCACTCACCAACCCACCTCCCGTACACGCCACGCCTCCGACTTCCACGTCTTCGCACCTGGGACCACGCCCGGGGGTCTTCCGAGCAGTGCAGCACACGTCCACCTTCCTCGACGTCTTCCTCCCGCACTCTCCTCCCACCCAAAAAAACCCCCCGCGAAAACCCCTCCCCCAAGTTCCCAGCATCACAAGACACAATAACATTCCCCATTGATTAACAAATGAATACAATTACCATATCAGCCATTCTAAAGTGAAACAACGGCGAGAGAAACACTTATCCGACAAAGAAGCATTCCTACTTGTAACAAACCAAAGAGGCCATTTTGAGTAACAGACACAGGACATTGTACATATACATACAGAGGGGGCCAGTAGCGTGACGGATACAACCCTCCCTGCTCATGGACTGTTTGCCCCACTTCCATCAGGAAGCAGGCTACGTCAGGACCACCAGACTCAAAAGTTACTTTCCTCAAGCAGTAAGACGGATCAACAACTCCACCCACTAACCCACCCCTCCACATCACAGCTTTATCATTTCCTGTCACAGTCTGTTTATGTACAGGCACTCTTGTACCCAACGTCACTTTATGGACAAACAATCAATGTGTTTATAGTTGGTATTTTTTTATTATTGTTGTGCTTTTTAAAAATCTTATTATGCTTTTTATTGTTCTGCATCAGATCCAGGGTAACAAATTTATTTCATTCTTTTACACGTGTACTGCAAATGACATTAAACTACCTCGAATCGGCAGCATCCCCTGAGTGATGACTAGCTTGAACTAATGAACATCACCACCCAAATGTTGACCAATAGGGAGCATCACCCAGGTTGACTAATGATCAGAATGACCCATGCCTCGAACATGGGCAGCTCCAGTCAAGCCTTGAGTCAGGTATAATGTAGATTTCCCAAGTAGTTTCTCTTCATAAGATGAGGGAGAGATTGAGGGGAGAGGCAGCTGGGAATAGATGATATGTGGGTGATCATGGAGCCCATGAAACAACTTTGACATCTGGTTCTGCTCTCCAGGGGAAGGGTTCTTAACCAGGACAGCTTCCACTGAGGGAGGTGCCTGTAACTGAGAGTTAGGGAGTTCCTAGTATCCACTGAGACAAGAAATTACCTCCTCACCCCAGAATCAGGCAGATCCCCCCACCAAACCTTCTCTACCTTCCTCCCTCTCCCCACTGCCGACAGTCCAAATGCAAAGTGCACTCACCTCACAGAGAAACCACCAATCCTTTCTCCTGGGAGCAGCTTCCAAAGGTGGGACTTCCCTGTTTCCCGCTCCCCTCGCTAGAGCTTTCTGCACACCACAGATGGGAGATGCCTACCAGCCAGAGCTGTTCCTACTCCAGAGTGTGTGATGTGATGGTGCGAGGGACATTGACTCTGTCTGATCCCGGGAGTGTGTGTTGTGATGGTGTGGAGGGACTGTGACTCCGTCTGACCCCCGGAGTGTGTGATGTGATGGTGTGGAGGGACATTGACTCCGACTGACCCCCGGAGTGTGTGATGTGATGGTGTGGAGGGACTGTGACTCCATCTGACCCCCGGAGTGTGTGATGTGATGGTGCGAGGGACATTGACTCTGTCTGACCCCCAGAGTGTGTGATGTGATGGTGCGAGGGACATTGACTCCGTCTGACCCCCAGAGTGTGTGATGTGATGGTGTGGAGGGACATTGACTCCGTCTGACCCCAGGAGTGTGTGATGGGATGCTGGAGGGACTGTGACTCCGCCTGACCCCCGGAGTGTGTGTTGTGATGGTGTGGAGGGACATTGACTCCGTCTGACCCCCGGAGTGTGTGATGTGATGGTGTGGAGGGACATTGACTCCGTCTGATCCCCAGAGTGTGTGATGTGATGGTGTGGAGGGACTGTGACTCCATCTGACCCCGAGTGTGTGATGTGATGGTGTGGAGGGACATTGACTCCGTCTGACCCCCGGAGTGTGTGATGTGATGGTGTGGAGGGACATTGACTCCGTCTGACCCCCGGAGTGTGTGATGTGATGGTGTGGAGGGACATTGACTCTGACCCCCGGAGTGTGTGATGTGATGGTGTGGAGGGACATTGACTCCGTCTGACCCCCGGAGTGTGTGATGTGATGGTGTGGAGGGAGATTCACTCTGTCTGACCCCCGGAGTGTGTGATGTGATGGTGCGAGGGACATTGACTCTGTCTGACCCCCAGAGTGTGTGATGGGATGGTGTGGAGGGACTGTGACTCCATCTGACCCCCGGAGTGTGTGATGTGATGGTGTGGAGGGACATTGACTCCGTCTGACCCCCGGAGTGTGTGATGTGATGGTGTGGAGGGACTGTGACTCCGTCTGACCCCCGGAGTGTGTGATGTGATGGTGTGGAGGGACTGTGACTCCGTCTGACCCCCGGAGTGTGTGATGTGATGGTGTGGAGGGACTGTGACTCCATTTGATCCCGGGAGTGTGTGGTGTGATGGTGCGAGGGACATTGACTCTTGGAGTTAGATGTGATGGGTCGATGTTGAAGGAGCTTCAATCTGTGTCTGACCCCAGGAATGTGTGATGAAACAATGTGGAGGGAGGGTGTCTTGAGACAGTGTGGAGGGAGCTTCACTCTGTCTGACCACAGGAGTGTGTAATGGGATTGTGTGGAGAAAGGTCTCTCTGTCTCTAACCCATGTCCCAGGAGTGAGATAGGACAATTAGAGGGAGCTTCACTCTACGATTACCTGGGATATTGGGACTATGTAGATGGAGCTTTACTCTGTAAGTGAGGGAAAGGACAACGTGAAGAGAGTTCTGCTGTCTTTAATGTGTGCTCCAGGAGTGTGTGACAGGGCATTGTCGGAGCTTCAGTGTGCCTCTAACCTGTGCTGGAGAGTGGGAGCAAGGAATCTGAGTATCCAGACCCCGGGAAAACGTGAGGTACGTGCACAGAGCAGGATCAAGGCAAGTGTGAGAAACGAAAGAGACCACACACAGTTAAATAAACCAAATAAGTGATTCAGTCCATCAGCACACTCACTGATCTTGGAGACGGAAACACAATTTATTTTTCTTAAAATGAACCGATATTCCTGCAAATACAATTTCATTGTAAGAGCATCAGGAATGGGACAAATAATTTAGCCAACTACAACTTTCTCTGTGTAGTCTCTGTGCAACAGCTGTCCATGCACTGCAATGGTGTGCATCGAGCTGCTCTAAATGGTCGCTTCTAGCTCAGCAACTGTGGATGCGCCAGTCCATACAGTCAGTCCTTTCTTCCAGGAGTTGGGAGAGCACGGATTTGGCTGAGCTGAGGACTCCTCTTGTCACCTTTCACCTCACCTGCCCACAGGGACAGTGTCAGAAGTGGGTTAATGGTGGGACCACAATGGAGGTGGTGAAAAATCCAGGGCCCACCACTCAGGAGATAGACTGTGTGGGGGGGAAATGTGATCCGTGGAACACCAAGGCTGAGGAAGGGTTCAAACGAAAAGTGACACTGTAACAGAGAGGCAGAGACAGAAGGCTCCTCCTTAACCGTGTGCACTGGTGGGGAGTTGGAGGGAAGAGCTGTGGACACGGAGAGGCAAGGCACACCTCAAGATGATCTGCAAAGCTCCAGCACGAAACTGAACCTACAATTCTGCCATGGACAGTCCCACGCCCAACTGTGAAAGGAGGACAGTTGAACTTGGGTCAAACAAGCCCGTCCTGTAAAAAAAAACTCAGCATGACACTAACTGAAGCCCAAAATCCTCATCCCTAGGAGATGGGGGTGTACCTGGGGACAATTTGAAAGACTGGCCCAGGATAGATGACTCTGGTGAGCTGCTGTCAGCGGCCTATCTCCCAGTAGGGATGTGTTGGGTAAGAAGCTGCTGAAATTACAGTCTGTAGGCACAACAGGGGGCAATTACTCCAGTGTGTTACAACTCCACTGAACTGTTGAGTCAGGGTGCAGGTGTTTGCTTGAACCATGGGGATTTCATGAGCTGTATTCATTCTGTACCCTCATTGTTCTCCTCCTGTAGACTTACTGTCTATTTAACGCCAGTGGGCACTGGAAAAGGATGTGTGTTTCCCAAAGTGCCTGGCACCCATTATCCCGGGAATAACAGCTCCAAGTTTTTGACTTCAGTTGATGGAATGTGGTGGGCTGGACAAACCCGTCCACCAACCAACTGCTATCCCAGGCAAAGAGGCCAGAGGACTGGACAGACGGTTAGAAAGCTTGTCTGGGAAAGGGACAGTTCCTGCACAGAAATGGAAAAGTTGCAAATGTAGTTTATATAAAAATAAGAGGGGGTTGTGTTTACAAATATTTACGCCTCTTAAGCAATTCAAAGACCACTATGAATGCAGAAGATGCTGTCTATAAATGTTCTGGCTATATCATATGAAATATAAAATTGCACACTTTGATAACCCTATTCTCCTCCATATGGGTCACATCCTCGAGCATCCATTTCTGATCTCTGCAGAACTAAACTGACTTTGTGCACGCCACAAAGGCAGCATCTTGTCATTGGGGCAGTGAGGGATCCTGGACCAGCCTCCCTCTACTTCCCATAGAACTTCTTGTTGAGCAGGAAAATCAACAGGTTGACATTGACCTTGGCTTTGTCGAACAACTTCATGACAGCGACACCCTCGTACTGGAGCTGGAGGAGGTCCTGAGTAGGGGGAGATTAAAGATTAACAATGAGATTCTGCAGATACTGGGAATCCAGAGAAATACACACATGATGCCAGACGAACTCAGCAGGTCAGACAGCATCTATGGAAATGAGTAAACAATTGACGTTTCGGGCTGTGACTTCATCAGATGCTGACGCTGGGTCTCAGGAAATAAGCATCAATTACTTATTCCCCTCCATAGATGCTGCCGACTCACTGAGATTAAAGATGATCTTTATTTGTGCGTTGTTTGTGTCAACGAGCAACACTATCTCAGGATGCGATGGGAGTAGACCACAAGCATCACCATGCTTTCAGCATCAACACAATACGCCCACAATTTACTAAATCGAACACGTACATCTCTTTGGAATGTGGGAGCTAACCCGGAAGAAAACAACATGGTCAAAGGGAGAACGTCCAGACTCCTTAGTCAGAGGTGGGAATTGAATGCTGATCTCTGCTGCTGTAAAGCATCAAGCTAAGAATGTATGGCACCCTGAGTGGCTACGGATTACTCCCCCCACCCATTACAACCTCGTGTCTCTGATTGACATTAACATCCGGTGAGCAGAGAATGATGCCTCTCTGTGATCTCCCACCCAGCACACCCTCTGGACCACCCGAGCCCTGTGCTCCAGGACTCCGTCCATGAGGACAGCACGACAGCATAGCTGTTAGTCTAACGCTCTCCAGCGCCAGTGACCTGGGTTCGATTCCTGTCACTGTCTCAGCGGGTACTCTGGTTTCCTCTCCTATTTCCAGGATGTACGGGTCAGTAAGTTGATTTGCTGTGATTGTGCTCGTCGGGCTGGGAGGGCTTGTTACCATGCTGCATCTCTCAACAAAGCAAACAGACCCAAGTTTGTTCGGGCTCAGAGCCTCGACTCCACAAAGCATACTGGTGAACTGCTTCTATACTCCTTTCCAGAGTCTCCACAACCTTCCTGCAGATAGTTGGGTTTGGAGGTGCACAGGGGGATGATGGGCTGAAGGGTTAGCAGAGAAGAGGTGGAGCCAGGAGGATATGAAAATAAAGAAGAGAATTACAATGTTAATGCGCTGCGGGATTGAGGATTTGGGAAGGGGTGGACCGTTACCTGATAGTGGAGCATGAAAGAATCCATTTGGACCCCCATAAACTTCGCTTTCACTTCGAAGTCGCCCACTTCCTCTGTGGGACAGATGTCGAAAATGACATTTTTAAACCTGTAAGCAGAAGAGAAGAGCTTTGTTTAACAGTTTCCTGAGAAACTGGGCCAGACCATTGGCAAGGAGCAGATACCTTCAGCTTGAGCCCCAGCCTGACCTGATACGCCACTGTAGGTCTTGGGGAGGGAGGTGTTGCTCTGTCAGAGGGGCCGTCCCGTCAACAAGAACCCTTGGCTCAATCCTGCTCCGACACCTCTTGGTTTTAAAGAGGTCCACCCACACAGAGTTTGGATTTCAAAGGAACTGCCTTAGGGATTCAGTTCCGAATTTTTCCTCAGGGTTTACTTCCAAAGGCAGCAGAGGTTCGAGATCAGAATTTTCCTTCTCCTAGACGGGCTACCAAACATGACTGACAAGCCCCATCTGCCCAAAGTGACTGGTTTTAAGGCACCAGTAACCTGCTTCTGCCCAATAGAGACAGGCTCTCTACTGGGAACAATAGTAGAAACTGTTCTGCTGGGCTTAGTAGCTGAGCCATGTGAAGGTCAGGAGCTGGACTTGACTATTTGGGACGCACGCCATTGGGAGCATTTAATAGACAGTGTGATTCCCCCCTACTACACCCCACTCCCAACCGCCCAAGCTATGACAACCTTAAGGAACCTCATCAAACCATAACAGCAAAACCCACCCGTGGAATTGCACTTTGTGAGATATTTGCAAACACAAAATAGCCCCTGGGGCACATGGTGTAAACTCAGCACTGCCCCCACCCACTGGTGGGAAGTGTCACAGAATCTCAGTCAATACCGATGGGTTGGTTTGGCACTAACTCAGTGCAGGAACAGGAGTGAGAGGCTGATGAGGGGCCTCCTGCTATCCCAATGTTACAGCCTGATGGGCTAAATGGCCTTCTTCCATCCCAATATAACCTCCAGTCCCTATGCCTGGGGAAGAGGTTCTGGATCTCTGAGGCAGAGAGGGCGAGAACTCCAGGAGTAGGTAGGTTACCAGGCCAGAGGTCAAAAGTCAGGTCCAGGCCAGAGGCCAGGGAGGGGGATGGGCAGCAAACGAGGTGATGGAGTTGGAGGCAGACTTAGCTCGATCAGAATGAAGATACCACGTCCTTCCTGCAAACAGAGCCCCTTCTCGCAGATGCCTCAGGCAGATTGGCATGGTTGGCAGCTCATCTTGGAGCAGGAAAACTGATCTCAAACACTCGCTGCCTTACAGTGATAAGCACTCACGGGGAAGGTTGGTTTTGGGAGTAAACCCTGAGGAAAAATCCAGAGCTGGAGTCCCTAAGGCAGCACTACTGACGGGCAACTCAAACACTGGTGCCAGTCTCCGCCAGTCCTTTGGATTTGTTAGTTGTGTGGGGGGGGGGGAGCCTGCTCATGGGCAATAGCTTGCTCTCCACATTGTACCGCTCTGCCTTGCACATCCAGTGAGATGGTTGAGCCACACCAGTGGAGGGACTCTCACTCAGATGCTTCTCACCTCCCAGGTTTCTCCCCTCTCTCCCAGGGATGAGGCACCCCTTCCAATGGGAGCTGGTCACTCCAGTACAGGAGCCCCTCACCTCCCCTCACACTCACTGGTTGGTGTTGAGATCCTCAATCTCCAGCAGAACGCCCTTCTCGTGTAGCCTGGCAGCAGTGTACCGCTGGGAAACCTGCTTGCTCTTCTTTCCTTTCACACTTCTGTCTCCTGGTTTCTTCGAGACCCTGGCAGAGGAAAGTGAGGGAGCATCTGAGTGAATGGAGGCTGTGACCCCAACCCACCCAGCCTGGAGACCACACCCTGCTCTTCAGGTGGCAGAAATGCTTCGGCACTGTTCTGGAGCACACCTTGTCCCACGCCCATCAGGGAGGAGGCTCCATCGCATCCGCACCAGGACCACCAGACTCAAAAACAGTTCTTTTCTCCAAGCAGTAAGTGATCAACACCTCCACCCACTAACCCACCCCTCCACACCCCCACCACCACTACTTCATCATTTCCTGTCAGTCACCTTGTGTACCCTCCTGTGCCTAGTGTCACTTGATATACTTATATACTATCAATACATGCATATAAACTATCTGTTCTATTGATTGATTGTGTTTTTATTATTTTTGTGTTCCTTACATTATTGTGCTGCAATTATTTTGTTCTCTGTTACACAGGAAATGACATTAAATAATCTTGATCTACCCCAGTCACTCCGGGTGATCTGTCTTTATCTGATCTTCGTGGGGGGGGGGGGGGGGGAGAGGTGATCGCTGCCGCCCTGCAGACAGTTATTGTGGGGAGGGGGGTATGGGTGGGGGAGATTGAGAAAGATCCAATCTCCATTATAGGAATCAGGAGGGGAGACTGAGGGGAGGAGAACTGGGGGGGTGTGTGACTGTGAAGGAGAATTTTTCAGGGAGGGGAGACTGTGGGGTGAGTGGGAGCAAGTGTGGGAGATAGGGGAGTCTTTTGGAGGGAGGGGAATGGGAGTGATGTGACTGTAGGGGGAAAGTGTTGGGGAGGGGAGACTGTGGGGTCGAGGGGAGTGTGTTGGAGGAAGGGGAGGGGAAGTGTGGGTATCTGGGGAGGGCTCGAATTGGGCAGGAGGGGAGATGGGGAAAGAAGACCAATAGTGGGAGGTGGGCGGGGCACCATTGATGAGCCCTCCCTCGGGCAGCCTGTGGCGGAAGACCGTGAGGCCAGTGTGACTGATGACTGTTCCAGTCAACATGGAGACAATGGCGAGAACGGCCTCTACCTGCTCACCAGACCTGAACACCGGAGGGGAGACCCCTCAGATTCTGGGTTAGAGGCACCTACTTGCCCTTGCTGGCCAGGTTGTCCATACAGGTCTTGATGTACTGGTTGTAATAGTCAATTTGCTCTTCGTAGAAAGTGGTCTTGGAGATCAGGCCGCTGTACGTCTGCTGCAGGCGCACCAGTTCTGCCTTCCGCCTCTGCCGGTACCGCCGCTGGTTTCGAATATCCTGGCCGCAGGCAGTGGGATGGGGGACAGAGGAATAGCAGGTTAGTCAAGAACCCAGCAGCCTCTGCTTTAAATACACTTGGCCTCCATAGCTGTCTGTGACAATGAATTCCACAGATTCAACACCCTCTGGCTGGTGTTTCAGTGATGGAGGACATTGCTGAATACCCCACGGAGACTCACTCCCACCGGGGTGGGACCCCAGGATGGGCTGGTTACCTTGGCAACATCGTTGATCAGGTCCTGGTACTTGTTCTGGGGGTCGACCTTCCCCAGGGCTGCCAGCTTCTTCAGGTTCTGCACAATCTTCTCTTTCTTCTCCGTCAGGGTCATCTGGTTCTCTTCCTCCTCCAGCTGATTCCGCTTTATCTTCTCAGGGGTCTTTGCATCCCGTATCGCTCGTCGCTGCATCGCTCGCTGATGATCAGCATCCTATGGGAGTACGTATCAATAGTGTGAGATCAGAGCAGCTTCATTTGTCCCCTACCGTGTGATCTGTTGTTTACATCTGCATTGAGATTCGGGTAATATGGTCACATGTACCGTACTGTGTGGGTGTCAAGTGTCTCTCTCTGCGGGTGCACGTGTTCAAGAGTGAGTGTGCCCGAGAGGGTTTGAGAAAGTGACTATGTGTGTGAGAGTGAGTATGCCTGTTCATGTGAATGCGTGAGAGAGAGCCTATTAAAAACTATCCTCCCCCCACCCCCGGAAGTTTTCATGTTTTATTGTTTAACAACATTGAATCACAGTGGATTTAATCTGGCTTTCTTTGATCAGAAAACAGAAAAGGACTCATTCATGTCAAAGTGGAAACAGATCTCTACACAGTGATCTAAATTACAGATATAAAACACAAAATAATTGATTCATAAGTATTCACCTCCTTTAATATGACACACCAAATAATTAATGATACAGCCAAATGGTTTTAGAAGTCACATAATTAGTTAAATTAAGGTCACTGTTTGCCATCAAGGTATTTCAAGGGATTGCAGTAAAAATACACCTGTATCTGGATGGTCTAACTGCTGGTCGGTCAGTATCCTGTCAAAAACTACACCCTGAAGACAGAAGTACATCCCAGACAACTCCATGAAAAGGTTAATGAAAAGCAGAAGTCAGGAGATGGATACAAGAAAATTTCCAAGTCACTGAATATTCCTTGGAGTACAGTTAAGTCAATCATCAAGAAATGGAAAGAATACAGCACAGTTGTAAATCTGCCTAGAACAGATTATCCTCAAAAATTAAGTGACCCTGCAAGAAGGGGACTAGTGATGGAGACCACCAAGAAACCTATGACAACTCTGGAGGAGTTTCAAGCTTCAGTGGCTAAAATGGGACAGCCTGCATGCAACAACTGTTGCCCGGGTGCTTCACCAGTCACAGCTTTATGGGAGAGTGGCAAAGAGAAAGCCACTGTTGATAAAATCTCACCTGAAATCTCCGCTGGAGTTTGCCAGAAAGCACGTGGGGGACTCTGAAATCAGCTGGAGGAAGGTTCTATGGTCTGATGAAACCAATATTGAGCTTTTTGGTTAGCAGACTAGCTATGTTTGACGTAAGCCAAACACCACACATCATCAAAAACACACCATCCTTACTGTGAAGCACGGTGGTGACTGCATCATGCTGTGGGGATGCTTCACTGCAGCAGGCCCTGGAAGGCTTGGGAAGGTAGTAGTGGATAAAATGAAAGCAGCAAAATACAGGGAAATCCTGGAGGAAAACCTGATGCAGTCCGCAAGAGAACTGCGACTTGGGAGAAGATTTGTTTTCCAGCAAGACAATGACCGCATGCTACAAAAGAATGGCTTAAAAATAACAAAGTATATGTGGGTGAACTTGAAAAGGGTTGTTCACTCATGATCCCCACACAATCTAACAGAGCTTGAGCAGTTTTGTAAAGAAGAACAGGGAAAAATTGCAGTGTCCAGATGTGCAAAGCAGATAGAGAGCTATCCACACAGACTTGAGGCTGTAATCAATGCCAAAGGTGTATCTACTAAATACTGACTTGAACAGGTTGAATACTTGTGCAATCAATTACTTTTTTGTAGTATATTTGTAATTAATTTAGATTACTTTGTAGAGATCTGTTTTCACTTATGAAAGTCATTTTTTTGTTGATCAGTATCAAAAAAGCCAAGTTAGATCCACTGTGATTCAATGTCGTAAAACAACAAAACATGAAAACTCTCAATGGGGTGGGGGGGGGGCGTGAATACTTTTTTTTATAGGCAATTAAGTGTGTGCGCGTGTGTGTGAGAGAGCGAGTGCGAGGTTGAGTGTGTGAGAGTGAGTACGTGTGTGTGAGTATGACAGTGTGCATGTGTGTATATGAGTGATTGTGAGTGTGTGAGAACGTATGTGTGTATGACAGTGTATGAGAGAGTATGTGTGTGATTGTGCAAGAGTGAGTGTGTGTATATATCTGAGAGCAAGTGTGAGAGAGTATGTATGTGTGAGTGTGAGAGTATGTGTGAGAGAGTAAGAGAGTGTGTGTTAGTGTGAGAGAGTGAGTGTGTGTGAGTGTGAGAGACTGAGTGTGTGTGTATATTGGGCTGATTGGGGCTTGTTACGTACCTGTTCCGCAGAGGCCGGGCTCTCCAGGATCTCGGTCAGCGTCTCCCCTGGCTGGAACCGGATCACGTCCACAATCAGCCTCTTTGTGCTGGAATCGAAGGAGATAATCAAGGGGTCAGTAGTGGGCTGGGTCTCTTCCCCGGTCCCGAAGACCAGGATGAGAGCTTGTAGCAGGGGCCAGGAGGAGGTGATGGACAGAATTCCAGCACCGAGGGCCCCGAGTGTAGATGGTCTGATGGGACAGTCCAAACTAAGGTAAGTGGGGGCCCTATGGGAGAGGAGGGCTGAATGGCCTGTTTCCATACTGTCCCTCTCTCTATGTTGGAGCTGGAATGATTCTATTCAGGGGCGCTAATGGCCAGAACTGCAGGGGGCAGATGTGCCGTGAGGACAATGGATTGCTGCAGTATCGGGGAGGGGAAATCCGAGCAGCTCGAGGGTCCAGCCTGCGGGGGGGGGGGAATGGGGAATACTGGGTATTACAGAGCTGATGCCCATTGTCAGTTGAAGGACTTTGTCTGTTCTTCTCGTTATCACGTGGGTTTCCTCTGGGCTCTCCGGTTTCCTCTTGCATTGCATGGGTTAGGGGTAGCAAGCTGTGGGCACGCTCTGTTGGCATCAGGAGCAGGAGCAGGAGCAGGAGCAGGAGCAGGGCCACTCTTGCCAGCTGCCCCCAGATCATCCCAGGACTGTACTGGTCGATGTGTTTTATTGTACGTTTTGATGTATGTGCATGTGACAAATAAAGCTAATCTTTAAGAACTCTCACAGGCACTCCAGCCAAACCATCCAACAAGTCCTTATCTCATCATGGGAGCTGTCTGTGCTCCTTTGCTACTATGATGGATCCAATTAAAACGTAACTGTATGTGTAAGGATGTGAGTGGTGCTATGGGAATGCAGGACAACTTTAAGGGGGCCAAAGGTTCTCCCAGGTGCCCACCCAGTGACTCACTTGAGGAGCAGAGCGCGGGCATTCATCGCTTCGTTCTCTCCGCCAGGCACGTCGAACTTGTTGGTGAGGGAGAGGGACACCTCAGTCTTGGCCAGTTGTTCCTTACCCGCATCAGTCATGCCTCCTTCCCCTGTGGCACGGGACAAGCACAGTTCAGTTCACACAGTCATGCCTCCTTCCCCTGTGGCACAGGACAAGCACAGTTCAGCTCACACAGCCAGCTCTGCCAGAAATGGTAGGACCAGTCCCTGGTGGGAGCTCGGAGCACGGGGATATATAGAGCAGAAAGTGCATGAGAATGAATGAGAGAGGGAGAGGGGGTGGGGGGGGGGGGGGAGAGAGAGGGTGGGGAGGTGGTGGGAGGGGAGAGAAAGAGACAGACATTGAATCCAGGGTGTGACGAGTGACTGACTGCAGCTCTGACAGGGAAACAGACATCCGACAGTAGGAAGGAGTAAGAACGCAGGCCAGGCAGGGGGAGAGAGAGGGAAGGGGGCTGCCAGAGAACGGAGAGCACTTGCCGATCATAGACTCGATGGTGGGCACCTCGCCGAGATCCTCTAGCAGCTCATGAATGGGGTCGTTGTGATCTGGCGCGATGGCATCCTGGTGATCCAAGAAAAGCTGCAGTGGGGAGAAGAACAGTTAGCGACCATGGGGCTGAAGCCACCTGATCCACCCCAACATATTACCCAGAGATGAGGGGGGGGCATCGATAATGACAAATAATCCAGGAGCCCTCATCTGGGTCACAGGGAGAGACTCACAGCAACAGGACAGCTAGTATAGAGGGAGTTGTTCCTGATACGAGGAGTAGTACTGGGGGAGGGTCGCACAGTGGGAGGGACAGTAATGAGGGAGGGTCACCGTGGGAGGGGTGGTACTGGGGGAGGGTCACACCGTGGGAGGGGTGGTACTGGGGGAGGGTCACACTGTGGGAGGGGCGGTAATGAGGGAGGGTCGCACTGGTGGAGGGGTGGTACTGGGGGAGGGTCACACTGTGGGAGGGGCAGTAATGAGGGAGGGTCGAACTGTGGGAGGGGTGGTACTGGGGGAGGGTCACACCGTGGGAGGGGTGGTACTGGGGGAGGGTCACACTGTGGGAGGGGTGGTAATGAGGGAGGGTCGCACTGGGGGAGGGTCACACCATGGGAGGGATCGCACTGGGGGATGGTCACACCGTGGGAGGGGTGGTACTGGGGGAGGGTCGCACTGTGAGAGGGGTGGTACTGGGGGAGGGTCACACCGTGGGAGGGGCAGTAATGAGGGAGGGGCAGTAATGAGGGAGGGGTGGTACTGGGGGAGGGTCACACTGTGGGAGGGGCAGTAATGAGGGAGGGTCGCACTGTGGGAGGGTCACACTGTGGGAGGGGTGGTAATGAGGGAGGGTCGCACTGGGGGAGGGTCACACCATGGGAGGGGTGGTACTGGGGGAGGGTCACACTGTGGGAGGAGTGGTAATGAGGGAGGGTTGCACTGTGGGAGGGGTGGTACTGGGGGAGGGTCACACCGTGGGAGGGGCAGTAATGAGGGAGGGTCGCACTGGTGGAGGGGTGGTACTGGGGGAGGGTCACACTGTGGGAGGGGCAGTAATGAGGGAGGATCGCACTGTGGGAGGGGTGGTACTGGGGGAGGGTCACACTGTGGGAGGGGCGGTAATGAGGGAGGGTCACACCGTGGGAGGGGTGGTAATGAGGGAGGGTCACACCGTGGGAGGGGCAGTACTGAGGGACGTGCGGTAATGAGGGAGGGTCACACTGTGGAGGGGTGGTACTGAGGGACGTGCGGTAATGAGGGAGGGTCACACTGTGGAGGGGTGGTACTGAGGGAGGTGTGGTACTGAGGGGGTCACATTGTGGGGGTGGTACTGAGGGTGACAACGTGGGAGGGGTGGTACTGAGGGGGGTCACACTGTGGGGGGTGGTACTGAGGGGGTCACATTGTGGGTGTGGTACTGAGGGAGGGTGACAACGTGGGAGGGGTGGTACTGAGGGAGGTTCATACTGTGAGAGGGGTGGAACCGGGGGGGGGGGGGGGGGGTCCAGTTCTGAGCATGAGTCTCACTGCAGGAGGGGCAGCTCACCGTGTGAGTATTGATGATCTCCCCGATGGAGATGTAGATGACTGGTTTGTTCAGGGTCACCAGATCAGAGTACTCATCGATGTTGAACTTGTCCTCGAGCTCCGGCACCTCACACGCTGCCTGGATGAACCTCCTAGAAAGAGGAAGTGAGCGAGTGAGGGGGGAAACTGAGAGAATCGGGGCTGGTGTGCGAGGGACGGAGTGTGAATGAGGTAAGCAAAAGACTGTCCATTTGGAGTTCGGGTGAATCATTAATTCTCCACAGATTCTGCAAGACAGGCTGAGTTTCCCAGCAATTTCCAATCCTGTCTGATTTGCACCAAAGGAGGGTCTTTGTATGGGTGGAGGGGCAGCATGAGAGAAGGAAAGGGGAGAGTGCATCATCAGCACCAAACGCGGGGAAAAAATCAGAGAGTGAAAACAGTAAGAGAACTTGGATAAGCAGAGCTAGAGGGCACAATCACAGGAGCAGAATTAGGTCATTCGTCCCATCGAGCCTGCTCCGCTATTCCATCATGGTTGATTTATTTTCCATCTTAATCCCATTCACCTGCGTTCTCCCTGTAATCTTTGACGTCCTTACTAATCAAGGAACTATCGACCTCCATCTCAAATATTCCCAATGACCTGCCCTCTACAGGGGTCTGTAGCAATGAATTCCACAGATTCACCACCCTCTAGCTAAAGAAATTCCTCCTCATCTCTATTCTAAAGGGACGATGTTCTATTCTGAGGCTGTGTCCTCTGGTGCTAGACTCCCCCACTATAGGAAACATCCTCCCCACATCCACTCTATCTGTGTCCTCTGGTGCTAGACTCCCCCACTATAGGAAACATCCTCCCCACATCCACTCTATCTGTGTCCTCTGGTGCTAGACTACCCCACTATAGGAAACATCCTCCCCACATCCACTCTATCTGTGCCCTCTGGTGCTAGACTACCCCACTATAGGAAACATCCTCCCCACATCCACTCTATCTGTGTCCTCTGGTGCTAGACTACCCCACTATAGGAAACATCCTCCCCACATCCACTCTATCTGTGTCCTCTGGTGCTAGACTCCCCCACTATAGGAAACATCCTCCCCACATCCACTCTATCTGTGTCCTCTGGTGCTAGACTACCCCACTATAGGAAACATCCTCCCCACATCCACTCTATCTGTGCCCTCTGGTGCTAGACTACCCCACTATAGGAAACATCCTCCCCACATCCACTCTATCTGTGTCCTCTGGTGCTAGACTACCCCACTATAGGAAACATCCTCCCCACATCCACTCTATCTGTGTCCTCTGGTGCTAGACTCCCCCACTATAGGAAACATCCTCCCCACATCCACTCTATCTGTGTCCTCTGGTGCTAGACTCCCCCACTATAGGAAACATCCTCCCCACATCCACTCTATCTGTGTCCTCTGGTGCTAGACTCCCCCACTATAGGAAACATCCTCTCCACATCCACTCTTCCCAGTCATTCAGTATTCAACAGGTTTCAATGAGAACCCCCTCATTCTTCTGAATTCCTATGAATACAGGCCCGGAGCCATCAAATGCTCCTCATGTCCTTTCTTTCCTGGGTTATCTGTTCTAAAGGGATGTCCTTGTACTCCGAGGCTGTGTCCTCTGGTCCTAGACTCTGTTACTATTGTTTCCCGTCCTCTGCAGTCAGACTACAGCTCCAGACATGGTCACCCTCTGTGGTGTGTGAGATCCCGCTGTGTATAGGTTGGCCAATGTATTAAGGCCCAGCATACAGGGACCTGGGGGCTGTTGTTACCTGAACTTGTTGTGAGCGTGAGACAAGTACTCGTTGATGGAGGCCAGGTGACAGTACTCCTTGTCGAACATCTTGTTGGAGGCTGCGTGCTGCAGGACCTTGGCGATGGAGCCCAGGTTACGTCGCTGGTCGGTGGAGAGCCCGCCACCACCCGCTGACAGGTCGATGATGTCAAAGGCGTCGGGGGCCACGATGGCTGGGTTCATGTACCGGTAGTACAGCAGGTTTCCCACGATCTGCGGCAGACACAGCAATATCTCTCACCCACACATACACAGGGATGAAGGGCAAGGAACACCTCCCAAACCACAACACTTTCTGCAAACCCCCCATCACACACACAAGGAGGGAGGGCACCACACCGAACCAATGACTGCCACCACCCCCCACTGCAAACCTCACACACCCACCCTAAACCATCCCCACCATAAATCAGCCCTCCAAACATGCCCCAAACCTCACACACCCACCCTAAACCATCCCCACCATAAATCAGCCCTCCAAACATGCCCCAAACCTCACACACCCACCCTAAACCATCCCCACCATAAATCAGCCCTCCAAACATGCCCCAAACCTCACACACCCACCCTAAACCAGCCCTCCAAACAAGCCCCAAACCTCACACACCCACCCTAAACCATCCCCACCATAAATCAGCCCTCCAAACATGGGAAATCCGGAGAAATATAGACCGATGAGTCTTGCATCAGTTGCAGGGAAATTGCTGGAGAAAATTCTTAGGGATAGAATAGATGAGCGTTTGGAAACCTATGGCCTAATTATGGAGAGCCAGCATGGCTTTCTGTGGGGCAGGTCTTTGCCTTACCAACTTGACTGAGTCTTTTGACAAAGTGACAAGAGAGGTTGATGAGGGTAGGGCAGTAGATGTCATCTACATGGAGTTTAGTAAGGTGTTTGACGAAGTCCCTCATGGGATGCTAATCCAGAAGATTAAGATGCAGGGGATCTGGTGCGAATTGGCTGTTTGGATTCAGCACTGGTTTGCACAAAGGAGACAGGGGGTTGTGGTTGAAGGGATTTATTCGAGCTGGAGGTCTGTAATTAGTGGAGTTCTGCATTGATCTGTGCTGAGACCTCTGCTGTTCGTGATGTATATAAATGACCTGGAGGACAATGGAGATGGGTGGGTGGGTTAGTAAATTTGCGGATGATACCAAGATTGGAGTAGTTGTGGATAGTGTAGAAGATTGCCTAAGTATACAGCATGATACAGATCAAGTTGCAGATATGGACAGAGAAACGGCAGATGGAACTTAACTCAGATAAATGTGAGGTGTTGCACTTTGGCAGGGCAAATGCAAGGAAAAGATCCTGAACAGTGTTGCTGAGCATAGAGATCTTGGGATCCAAGTTGATAGCTCCTAGAGAGTGGCTACACAGATTGATAAGGTGGGTAAAGGGGCTTATGGAATGCTTGCTTTTATTAGTCCAGGCACTGATTTCAAAAGCCAGGAAGTTAGGTTGCAAATTTACAGAACTCTGGTTTGGCCACATCGGGAGTATTGCACACAGTTCTGTTCGCCCCACTGTAGGAAGGATGTTGAGGGAGCAGAAGAGGTTTACCAGGATGCTGCCTGGTTGAGAGGGCATGTGCTATCACGAGAGGCTGGATAATCTTGGATTGTTTTCTCTGGAGCAGCAGAGGCTGAGGGGAGACCTGATAGAGATTTACAAGATTATGAGAGGCAGAGACAGAACAGAGAATATCTGTTTCCCAGGGTTGAAATGTCTAATACCAGAGGGCATGCACTGAAGGTGAGAGGGGCTGGTTCAAGGAGGATATGAGGACCCAGTTCTTTGAAGCACAATTGTGGATGCCTGGAATGCACTGCCTGGTATGGCGAATACATTAGAGGCTTTTGAGAGACATTAGGATAGGGACATGGTGTAAGGATTAGCGTTTACGTGCTTTTGTTTTGCTTTTTGGCTGGTTCAGCAGAACACTGTGGCTGAATGGCCTGTTCCTGTGCTACGTTAACATTGTTTGAAGGCACTCCATGAAATATACTGATTTTGTTCACAGTCAAAAGATGCAACCTGAATGAATTCCTCCATCAACAAGGATTGGGATCTAATACTCAGTTTTATAGTATTGGTAGTGTTCTCATTTGGTCAGTGTTTCACTTAAATACACAATTTGTTAGTCATTTTGTCTTTTTTTATATATACCTTTTTAACTATTCCCATGAAACTTCAGTGAATTGGAGCAGCTGCTTTGCCGAAAATGTATTTGGCAAATGAAAATTGGGCCAAAATGTACTGGACCGATGGGTCCCAGTTAACCTGAATCCACTGTACTTAGGAATCAATGAACTGGGGGCGGTGCAGGAGAGTGGTGGCAGGTTGGGGCAAGAGTGGACAGGTGGTAGATGAGGGAGTCGTAGGGTGGGAAAGACAGGACATCAGGTCGTGGAAAGATCAGGGCAGAGGGAACAGATGCGGAGAAAGGACAGTGCAGGGGGTATTTCATTTATTTTTATTATATATTATTATTTATTAGCAATAAATTCCAGTCCATTGAACTGTGCTCCCAGCAACCCACCTATTTAGCACTAGCCTAGTTGCAGGACAACTTACAATGACCAACTAATCTACAAACCTTGGGAGGAAACCCACAGGAGGGAATGGAGGATGCCAGAAATGAACTCTGATCTGCAGTGCCCCGAGATGTAACAGCGTCACGCTAACTGCTACTCTACTGTGGCACAAAGAGAGAGGGAGGGGACCGACTGGGACAGAGAACACGCTGCAGATGATATGGACATAGGGAGGGAGGGAGGAGCAGAGAGGGTGGGAGAGACGAAGGCCAGGGTAGGGAGGGAGGATATTAGATGAGAGGAGAGAAAGAAGAGGAATGAATAGTCTTGAGAAAGGAAAGGCAAAGAGGGGGTTGGAGAGAAATGGGGCAGAGGGGGTGAGGGTTAGACAGGGGGTGGTTTAGGTGGGGGGTTAGACAGAGGAGGGGATTAGATGGGGTGGGGTTAGACGGGGGTGTTAGACGGAGGGGGTGGGGGTTAGACAGAGGGGGAGGGGTTACAGAGGGAGAACAAGCAGCTGGTGGGTCTGCTATTCCCCAGCAACTATTACTGTGTGGCCCGGAATGAGAATCAAATCCTCATCACATGGCATATCAAGTGTCATACACCAGCAAAGATAACCCCCCCCACACACCTCCACTGGACAACGGCCAGGAGACCCCTACCCGCCCCCGCCCCCCCCCCCCCCCCCCGTGGATGGCCAGGAGACCACAGCCCTGTGGACAATGTCCAGGGGAACCCTACCCTGTGCACATCGGCTAGGAGAACGTCCCCTATTTACAATGGGACAATGGGCAAGAAAACCATCCTGTGGACAATGGCCAGGAGAACATCCCTTTGTGGATAATACCCAGAGAAACCCTACCCTTTGTACAATGGCTGGGATAACCCTACCCTGTGGACTATGGCTAAGATAACCCTACCCTGTGGACTATGGCTGGGATAACCCTACCCTGTGGACTATGGCTGGGATAACCCTACCCTGTGGACAATGGCTGGGATAACCCTACCCTGTGGACTATGGCTGGGATAACCCTACCCCTGTGGACTATGGCTGGGATAACCCCTACCCTGTGTACAATGGCTGGGATAAACCCTACCCTGTGGACTATGGCTGGGATAACCCTACCCTGTGGACTATGGCTGGGATAACCCTTACCCTGTGTACAATGGCTGGGATACCCCTACCCTGTGGACAATGGCTGGGATACCCCTACCCTGTGGACAATGGCTGGGATACCCCTACCCTGTGGGACTATGGCTGAGATTAACCCTACCCTGTGTACTATGGGCTGAGATAACCCTACCCTGTGTACTATGGCTGAGATAACCCTACCCTGTGGACTATGGCTGGGATAACCCTACCCTGTGGACTATGGCTGGGATAACCCTACCCTGTGGACTATGGCTGGGATACCCCTACCTTGTGTACAATGGCTGGGGATAACCCCTACCCTGTGGACTATGGCTGGGATAACCCTACCCTGTGGACTATGGCTGAGATAACCCTACCCTGTGGACTATGGCTGGGATACCCCTACCCTGTGGACTATGGCTGGGATAACCCTACCCTGTGGACTATGGCTGGGATAACCCTACCCTGTGGACTATGGTCAAGTGACCTCCCTCCTGTGGACTATAGCCAGGAGAAACTCCCCTTTGAACAATGGCCAGGTAACCTCTCCCCTGAGGACTCTGGCCAGGAGAACCACACTGTACACCTTGGTCCTAGGAGAAGGAGAGAGACTAGAGTTTCACTGGGGGTGAAGGGGCAATGCCTACCTTTATCAGCTCATCATCCGTGGCATCCGGAAACTTCTCGTGCAGCGAGTCCTTCAGCACCTTGGCGATGATTCTCATGCCATACCTGTGGGTGAGATGGAGAAGGTCAGGCTCATTTAGGGGAACAGCAGGGGGATACGGGGCTCTGTCGGGGTTGAGGGGAGGCACTGGAGGTTTGGAATCCATGCCAAGAGTTCCTCGTCCTCTGAGTCTGGTGGGAGGTGAAGCAGACCATGACCTCCCACACAGAGTTAGGGTTCACAGGGAGCCAATGAACTTGTGGCACCTGAGTCAAACAGGGAAACAGTGAGAGAGTGAGTGAGTGAGAGGGGGGAGGGAGAGTGAGGGAGAGAGAGAGTGAGGGAGAGAGAGAGTGGGGAGAGAGGGGGGGGGAGAGAGAGGGGGGGAGAGAGGGGGGAGAGAGGGGGGGGAGAGAGGGGGGGGAGAGAGGGGGGGGAGAGGGGGGGAGAGAGAGGGGGGGCGAGAGGGGGGGGGGGCGAGAGGGGGGGGCGAGAGGGGGGGGGGGAGAGGGGGGGGAGAGAGGGGGGGGAGAGAGGGGGGAGAGAGGGGGGGGAGAGAGGGGGGGGAGAGAGGGGGGGAGAGAGGGGGGGAGAGAGGGGGGGGAGAGAGGGGGGGAGAAAGGGGGGAGAGAGGGGGGGAGAGAGGGGGGAGAGAGGGGGGGAGAGAGGGGGGGAGAGAGGGGGGGAGAGAGGGGGGGAGAGAGGGGGGGAGAGAGGGGGGGAGAGAGGGGGGGGAGAGAGGGGGGAGAGAGGGGGGAGAGAGGGGGGGGGAGAGGGGGGGAGAGAGGGGGGGGGAGAGGGGGGAGAGAGGGGGGGGAGAGAGAGCGGCGGGGGGGGGAGAGAGCGCGGGGGGGGGGAGAGAGCGCGGGGGGGGGGAGAGAGCGCGGGGGGGGGAGAGAGCGCGGGGGGGGGAGAGAGCGCGGGGGGGGGAGAGAGCGCGGGGGGGGGAGAGAGCGCGGGGGGGGGGAGAGAGCGCGGGGGGGGAGAGAGCGCGGGGGGGGGAGAGAGAGCGCGGGGGGGGAGAGAGCGCGGGGGGGGGAGAGAGCGCCGGGGGGGGAGAGAGCGCGGGGGGGGGAGAGAGCGCGGGGGGGGGGAGAGAGCGCGGGGGGGGGAAGAGAGCGCGGGGGGGAGGAGAGAGCCGCGGGGGGGGGAGAGAGCGCGGGGGGGGGAGAGAGCGCGGGGGGGGGAGAGAGCGCGGGGGGGGGGGAGAGAGCGCGGGGGGGGGAGAGAGCGCGGGGGGGGAGAGAGCGCGGGGGGGGGAGAGAGCGCGGGGGGGGAGAGAGCGGCGGGGGGGGGGATAAGAGCGCGGGGGGGGGGAGAGAGCGCGGGGGGGGGGAGAAGAGCGCGGGGGGGGGAGAGAGCGCGGGGGGGGAGAGAGCGCGGGGGGGGAGAGAGCGCGGGGGGGGAGAGAGCGCGGGGGGGGGAGAGAGCGCGGGGGGGGAGGAGAGCGCGGGGGGGGGAGAGAGCGCGGGGGGGGGGAGAGAGCGCGGGGGGGGAGAGAGCGAGCGGGGGGGAGAGAGCGCGGGGGGGGGAGAGAGCGCGGGGGGGGGGGGAGAGAGCGCGGGGGGGGGAGAGAGCGCGGGGGGGAGAGAGCGCGGGGGGGGAGAGAGCGCGGGGGGGGGGGGAGAGAGCGCGGGGGGGAGAGAGCGCGGGGGGGGGAGAGAGCGCGGGGGGGGGAGAGAGCGCGGGGGGGGGAGAGAGCGCGGGGGGGGGGAGAGAGCGCGGGGGGGGGAGAGAGCGCGGGGGGGGGGAGAGAGCGCGGGGGGGGAGAGAGCGCGGGGGGGGGGAGAGAGCGCGGGGGGGGGGAGAGAGCGCGGGGGGGGAGAGAGCGCGGGGGGAGAGAGGCGCGGGGGGGGGAGAGAGCGCGGGGGGGGGGAGAGAGCGCGGGGGGGGGGAGAGAGCGCGGGGGGGGGAGAGAGCGCGGGGGGGGAGAGAGCGCGGGGGGGGAGGAGAGCGCGGGGGGGGAGGAGAGCGCGGGGGGGGGAGAGAGCGCGGGGGGGGCGAGAGAGCGCGGGGGGGGGGAGAGAGCGCGGGGGGGGGAGAGAGCGCGGGGGGGGGAGAGAGCGCGGGGGGGGGGAGAGAGCGCGGGGGGGGAGAGAGCGCGGGGGGGGGAGAGAGCGCGGGGGGGGGGAGAGAGAGCGCGGGGGGGGGGAGAGAGCGCGGGGGGGGGAGAAGAGCGCGGGGGGGGGGAGAGAGCGGGCGGGGGGGAGAGAGCGCGGGGGGGGGAGAGAGCGCGGGGGGGGGAGAGAGCGCGGGGGGGGGAGAGAGCGCGGGGGGGGGAGAGAGCGCGGGGGGGGGAGAGAGCGCGGGGGGGGGGAGAGAGCGCGGGGGGGGAGAGAGCGGCGGGGGGGGGAGAGAGCGCGGGGGGGGGGAGAGGAGCGCGGGGGGGGGGAGAGAGCGCGGGGGGGGGGAGAGCGCGGGGGGGGGGAGAGCGAGGGGGAGAGAGCGAGGGGGAGAGAGCGAGGGGAGAGAGCGAGGGGGAGAGAGCGAGGGGGAGAGAGCGAGGGGGAGAGAGCGAGGGGGAGAGAGCGAGGGGGAGAGAGCGAGGGGGAGAGAGCGAGGGGGAGAGAGCGAGGGGGAGAGAGCGAGGGGGAGAGAGCGAGGGGGAGAGAGCGAGGGGGAGAGAGCGAGGGGGAGAGAGCGAGGGGGAGAGAGCGAGGGGGAGAGAGCGAGGGGGAGAGAGCGAGGGGGGAGAGAGCGAGGGGGGAGAGAGCGAGGGGGGAGAGAGCGAGGGGGGAGAGAGCGAGGGGGGGAGAGAGCGAGGGGGGAGAGAGCGAGGGGGAGAGAGCGAGGGGGGAGAGAGCGAGGGGGGAGAGAGCGAGGGGGAGAGAGCGAGGGGGGAGAGAGCGAGGGGGGAGAGAGTGAGGGGGAGAGAGTGAGGGGAGAGAGTGAGGGGGAGAGAGTGAGGGGGAGAGTGAGGGGGAGAGAGTGAGGGGGAGAGAGTGAGGGGGAGAGAGAGAAAGTGAGAGTGGGGAGAGAGTGAGGGGGAGAGAGAGAAAGTGAGACAGTGAGTGAGAGAGTGTGAGTGTGTGAGAGAGAGAGAGAGAGAGAGTGTTTGAGTACGTGTGTCTATGAATACATGTGCATGTATGAGATGGGGTGTGAGTGAGTGTGCGTGCGCGCGCACTGGAAAGGGTTCCACATTAAGGGAGGTGGTGTAGATGGGCTCAGGTGAGGAAGGGATCTCGAGATCTCTGTGCCGATGGAGAGCTCTCTACACCGAGGGGGGAGGGAGGGGAGGGGTTATTTCTCTGCTCACTCACGGGATTTTGTCCACCGATGTGACAATGGCTGAGAGGAATTTGTCTGTCACTGTCCTCATGTTCTTGATGGAGGCATCAAGCCTCTGCCGCACCTCTTCATGCCCCAGTGCCTGGTCTGGTGTCACGTCGTATGGCAGCTTACTGCAGGGGTGGGTTGAGAGTTAGTTACACCCTGAGACCATCAACCAAACCCCTCAACCCAACGCCCATCTCCGTCACCAACACTGTCACGCTGACCCTCCTAGCAACACGCACAATGAACTGTGACCCCTGACCTCATCAGGTGCAGTGACCCGATAACCTCGTTACACTAACCCCTCCACGTTCTCGTCCCCTTCATTCCCCTTATGAATCTGCCTCTCTTCCCCCCCTCCACCTCCCTCCTCCCACTGACCCACCCTACCTGCTGCTCAAGCGCAGAACAGGGAGCAGTAAACTGGAAGCATCCCCCACTCCCCCATCTGGGATCGTGCAAGCGGAGTGGGGTGGGGGATGGGGAAGAGGAGTCGGGAGGGGGTTCATCAAGGATCTCCACTATCCAGGACTTGCTCCTCCTCTTGTTGTTTTTAATAGAAGGTCAGGAGCCTCTGGACTTGCACCACCAGGTTCAGGAACAGTTATCACCCCTCAACCTTCGGGCTCCTGAACCAGGGGGATAACTTCACTTGCCCCATTACCGAACTGTTTACACAACCCATGGACTTACTTTAAGGACTCTTCATCTCATGTTTGATACTTATCGTTTGTTTATTTATTTATTTATTGCCTGGTTTTGTAGTTGCAATTTGTTGTCTTTTTCATATTGGCTGTTTTCCTGTCCTGTTGGATGTGGTCTTTTAATAATTGTATTGTATTTAGTATTTACCGTGAATCCCGCAAGAAGATGAATTTCAGGGTTGTATATGGTGACATATGTGTACTTTAGTAATAAATTTACTTTAAGCTTTGGTGAAAGGTTGGGGGGGTGAGGGGGCAGGAGGTGGAGGGTGAAGGTGGTGGGGATGGGGAGAGTGAGGGTCTTTGGTGGAATGCCCATCACCTGGCTTCTCCAGTCTGTGACTCCATCTGGTTGACCCAAGCCTTGTAGATATCCACTGGGTCGGTCTTGATGTTCATGGTCTTTTCCTCGATGATCTCCTTGACGACGGGCGCCAGGATCTGGCGGAGGGCGTTCTGCCCCCGTGCCCCCCGGTTAAAACTCACGACCATCTTGATGACGGTGGGGTTTCCGGTGATAATCTCGTGAATCTGGTCAACCTTCGACCTGCCGGAAAGGGGACACATCAGGCCAGAACGTGGTGGGGTTGGAACCACGGACAGGGAGGGAGAGATAACAGGGAACAGGCCCTTCAACCCACTGTCCACGCCCGCCCAGTTACACTGCTCCCATTTTAGTTTACTTACAGTCCCATCAGCTCCTCCCAGACTCCAACATCCACCTCCACACCAGGTCATCGGAATGTGGAAGGAAACCGGTGCATCCACGTGGTCAGGGAGAGAGCTGGTAAACTCCACACAGATAGCGGTGGAGGTGAGAATTGAACCCAGCTCTCTGGCATTGACAGGCAGCGCACTGTGCCGCCCTGGGATTGGAGTGCTGGGAGCTGACACAGAGTGGGAGAGGGTCTGCACCCCGCGGACCCCAGCATGACCACCCGTGGGGTACTGGTGATCAGATCAGCACTAGGGGGCCAATCGGGTGGCATCTAGCTCTGATGCTATTGGTTTCTGGGAAACCCAGTATGATTCTCCAAAAGCTGTGGCTTCAGAGGCATGGCGAGCGCAATGGTTTGCAATGCCAGCAACTCGGGTCCAGCCTCTCCTCTTAGCAAATGCCTCTGATCCAGACAGGGTCCTGATGAACTCTTCATACACTTTTCCAAAGCCTTCTTGTAATGGGGCAACCAGAACTGCACACAATACTCCAGAAGTGGTCTGTCTGGAGATTTATTCAGCCACAGAGTAAAATATGGCTCATACAGAAAGGCAGTGCAGACTCAATGGGCTGAATGCCCTAATTCTGCTCCTATGTCTTATGCTCTTTACTTATTTAACTATTTAAACTGAGTTTGCTGGTCCTGGGACGTGCCACACACCATCCCCCTCCTTGCCGATGTCTACAGTCCTCATTGGAACACCATTCTGTTCCCCAGCACCACTGTGTGTGTCACCTCCTCCTGTCAAGATGCAGGGCTGAGACCTCCACAGCTTTGCTGTCACTGGCCCTACCCTTCTCCCCTGGATTGAGCATCGACTCTCCCTCCAGGTGAGGAAGCGGAGACACACGTACTTGATCTCCTCCTGAAGAGCTGTCTTGAAGAGCTTCAGCAGAAGGTATTCCTCTCTCTGATTCGAGGCGTAGTTGTACAGAGTGAAAATGACTGAGTCCATGAACTTGGTAGATTTGTTCTGCGGCATCTGGAAGATCAGCTTAGCCAGGTAGGTGGGGTTCGTCTGTGGGAAAACATGCACAGGTTTCTCATTGATCCACAGATCCGTTACAGACCAGTTATCCCGACGGATCGCGTGCTCACCCACCCAGCCCTATTGTTCAGGAGGGGAGGGACTGGACCACACTCCATAAACGCCCAGCTCAGCCAGGCTCAGGAGCAAATTGTCACAGAGATGCGGAGTGACCCACCACTCTCCGTGCCGGGTGACTGTGAATTGTGAGGGCAGGGCTGGAATTTGAGGAGCAACCCATTCAGATATTCATTTAGAATCTGCAACCTCTCCCCCCCCCCCCCCCAGCGCTCTCACCTGGAGAAGGTAGAAGAGGTTCTGATATGCCTCGAGCTTCATTCGCTTCTCCTTGCTCAGCCCCTTCAGGCCCCCCTTCTGTCTGTCGATCTTCATCATGTCTGACAACTGTTCCTTGTTCTTTCGTGTCAGCTTCTTACTGTGTGACACCACCTCCTGCAAAATGTCACTGGGCGTCAGAATCCGGGGGTTATAAGGGCTAGCGCAGCACCAGCGGTCTGCCGTCGGGGTTCGATTCATGCTGCTTTCTGAAGGAGTTTATACCTTCTCCCTGTGAGTTTTCTCCCACATTACAAAGACGAATGGGGTAGGGCTAGTAAGTTGTGGGCATGCGATGTTGGCACCAGAAGTGTGGCGACACGCACGGGCTGCCCCCAGCACATCCTTGGATCGAGTTGGTTGTTGATAAAGTCCCTGTAATGTTTCCATGTGACAGATCTAATCCCACACTGCACACATAAACATGCAGAGGCTCCTACCCGCTGTGTCCTTCAACACCACGTCATCACAGTGCTGCTGACTGC
The DNA here is from genome assembly GCF_030144855.1 of Hypanus sabinus. Taxonomy (NCBI): domain Eukaryota; kingdom Metazoa; phylum Chordata; class Chondrichthyes; order Myliobatiformes; family Dasyatidae; genus Hypanus; species Hypanus sabinus. The sequence continues at coordinate 7,564,086 of NC_082726.1, read as the reverse complement.
CACTGCTTCAATGCACAGGTCATTGTAGTTCTTGTGCCAGTGGCACGGGAGCAATCTGCCACCAACTCCTCCCAGAGCTTGGTCTCACTTGCAGAATCTACGTTCACTCCAGCTCACGTTAATTTATATCTGTTCTCAACAGGGAGGAGGCACGGGATGTCGAGGACACCTTTCCGCAAAAGGCAGCATCCACCATCAAGCAGCCCCATCACCCATGCCCTCTTCTCATTACTACCACCAAGGAAGTGGCACAGGAGCCTGAAGACACACACTCAATGTTTAAGGATAGCTTCTTCCATCTGCATTCAGATTTCTGAACCGGCAATGAACCCACGTACTCTACCTCACTAATTTTTTCTCTTTTTTGAGCTATTTTATATATCCTCATTGTAATTTATAGTTATTTTAATGTATTGCACCCAACTGTTGCCACATCAGTGATGAGAAACCTGATTCAGACAGATAACACCAGAGGCGGAGATCGAACCTTTCATGCCATTGCCACTGACATTAAACCTGCCTTTGCGCCAATGACCAACCCAATCCGGGGATAAGCTGGGGGTTACACACAAGTCTTGCCACACTTCTGGCACCAACAGAGCATGCCCACAACTTACTAACCCCTGCGTATTTGGAACGTGGGAGGACAATGCAGCACCCAGACAAAACCCATGGGCACAGGAGGAATGTTCAAACTCTTAGACAGCAGGTGGAATTGAATCGTGATCGTTGGAGCAGTAACGTGTTACACGAGGCCACTGTGCTGCTCCAGTAATGTTCAGAGCCGCTGGAAAAACAAGTTCACCTTCATGGTGTTCATAGGTCATTGGTCTCAGCCTATGACAACAACAAACTTGGATTTCTACAATCCAGGAACAAAAGTTTGGAGGAGGGAGTGAGTAGGGAGATTTGGGTTATCGGCCCAATGAGCTGTGGAATGGTCTGCACTAGGTCAGTCTCATATCCCTGAATCTCACAACTCAGTGGTGTTCCTAGAGGGGAAAGTGACATTTCCAGGAGTGCCAGGACAAGGGTTTCAGGTGACTTTGGGTGCGGCAGAGATTCCTCATTTCTGGAGCAGAGGGGATACAGGAATTGTCTGGATGAAAGGGCTGATTCCCAGTATCTACGTTGGTTAGTCCTCATGTCCAGAGCGGAGGGGACACAAGGATCGTCCAGATGAGGGGAGAGATTCCCTGTGTCTGCCATAGGCATTAATCGTATGAAGAGCAGAGGGGTCGCGTGGATCGTCTGGATGAGGGGAGAGATTTCCGGGATTGCCTGTGTCTATGGAGGGCACAGATTCCCTCATGTCCAGTCCGGATGAGGGGAGAGATTGGTGGCTGGACACGGATCCAGGTACCTGCAGCGTGATCTTGTTCTTCACCAGCAGCCCGATCTTGATGTCCATGGTGTTGAGGTCGTTCTCCAGCTGCTGGTTGGATCGGATCCGAGTCACCACCTCCTCCCTCAGGCGCATCATCTCCAGCTCCTCCTGGAAGTCCTGGTCACTCTGGTCAAGCAGGTGGACAAACTTACGGACAACGGCCATCGGTGGCTGCTCGGCACTGACTGTAGAGAGAGAGGATGGTGAGCGGGGGTTCAGAGGGAGGGGTTTGGGCAAGGGTTTCGGGTGGGGGAAGATGAGAGGGGGGGTTGAGCGAGGGTTTGTGGTAGGGAAGGGTGAGGAAGGGGGTTTAGGCGAGGGAGGATGAGGAAGGAGGAGGGTTGGGCGAGGGTTTGGGGTGGGGAGGGTGAGGAAGGGGGTTTGGGGTGGGGCAGGGTGAGGAAGGAGGAGGGTTGGGTGAGGGTTTGGGTGAGGGTTTGTGGTGGGAAGGATGAGGGAGGGGATTGGGTGAGGGTTTGTGGTAGGGAAGGATGAGGAGGGAGGGGGTTGGCCGAGGGTTCGTGGTAGGGAAGGATGAGGAGGGAGGGGGTTGGGCGAGGGAGGATGAGGAAGGGGGTTTGGGGGAAGGTGAGGAAGGAGGAGGGTTGGTTGAGGGTTTGTGGTGGGAAGGATGAGGGAGGGGATTGGGCGAGGGAGGATGAGGAAGGGGGTTTGGGGGAGGGTGAAGAAGGGGGTTTGGGGTGGGGCAGGGTGAGGAAGGGGGTTTGGGGTGGGGCAGGGTGAGGAAGGGGGTTTGGGGTGGGGCAGGGTGAGGAAGGGGGTTTGGGGTGGGGCAGGGTGAGGAAGGAGGAGGGTTGGGTGAGGGTTTGGGGTGGAGGAGGGTGAGGGTGGGGATTGGGCGAGGGAGGATGAGGAAGGGGGTTTGGGGAGGGTGAAGAAGGGGGTTTGGGGTGGGGCAGGGTGAGGAAGGAGGAGGGTTGGGTGAGGGTTTGGGGTGGAGGAGGGTGAGGGTTTGTGGTGAGCAGAGAGGTTTGGTGGTGGGGGGAGTTGACTCGAGGTGGTTTGGATACTCACTCAGTGTTTTATAATCATCCCTGGCCTTGTTGGCCCGGATGAACGCCTGGATTTTAATGATGTCCGACTCCTAAGAACGAAACAGATGGTTGGATATCAGGTGGAGTGCTGGTCTCAGGGACGCCGAGAGTGTGGGTCACACTCGAACCCTATCACAACCCACAGACGCAGGTAATTGTTAATGTACCTGCCTTAACCACTTCCTCCAGCTGACAGATCCGGGTATGGACCAGCCCTGGGTGAAATTCCCCCACCACCTGTCCCCAGCCTGTGGGCTGGCTGCGGTTGATTGGGCGGACTGACCTTCGGGTGTTGGGGAGGCTGGGATCAGAAGGATCAAGAGGAGAGAGAACGGTCCGGTCGGACAGTAAACGACTATTCGCAGTGAGCTCAGAGAGGGCGTGAAGCTAGAGTCTGTGGTCACCAGGGGGTGGGAGCTGATGAAGAGTCTCAGTCCGAAGTGTCAACTGTGTATTCCTCACTGTAGATGCTGCCCGACCTGCTGAGTTTCTCCAGCATTTTGTGTGTGTTGCCCTGGATTTCCAGCATCTGCAGAATCTCTTGTGTCTATAAAAATGTAAATCTTACCATGTGCAGCAAGTCTCACCCTATGCTCATGTAATTGTTTTCAGCTTATGAAACTGGCCCTGGGAGGGGAACAGACAGACAGTCCGGATGGTCTCGGCCCGAAATATCGACTGTTTATTCATTTCCAAAGATGCTGCCTGACCTGCTGAGTTCCTTCAGCAGTTTGTGTGTGTTTGGTCGGCTCACGTTGTCACAACACAAACATACAAATTCCTGCCTAGGCACCGTTTGTTTGACACTTTCTCCAGCTGACAAGTACAAAAGGGAACGGGAAGTTGAATGGGAAGGGGTGACAAAGGGAAAATCCTGCCTGTTGTCACAGAGAGAGTGAAGGTGGAGCAGTGAATTCCCACAGGTCAAGGCACTTTCTTCAGCTTGGAACAATTCCCTTTCCCTTGGCATTGGATTTTACAATCCTGAGCCCGGGAACGTTTTACAGACCAGTCCAGGAATGTTATTCCCAGCTGCATCTGAAACAGAGGTAAAAATGGAAATGATGAGGGATGTCACATTACAACAGGCAGCAATACTCACGTGGTCTCTGAAGTATTTCAGACGATCCCGATACTTCTTCCTGGCCCGGAGCATCCGGAATAATGCCTGGATCTGTGCCGAAGGAGAGGGAGAAGGTGAGGAGGGAGAGAAAGGAGGAGGGAGAGAAAGGGAGAGGGTGAGGAGGGAGAGGAAGAAAGGGAGGGAAAGATGGAGAGAGGGTAGGAAAAGGCAGAGGGAGGGAGGGGAGGGCAGAGAAGGGGAAATGTGAGGAAAGGGCAGTGAAGGGTCACAGCAGAAAGGTGAAGAGAGATATAAAAACGGTTTGAACTCCAGTTTTCAGTTTGCAAGGTGGAGCAGGCCAGTGACGGTGGTCCTGGTCCTGTACTATCGTACCAACGTACCAAGACAACACAACTGGACACAATGAATCAACATGTACTGGACACCCCCACCCCCAGAGAGTGCAGGACACAGGGCCTCAGGTGTGCGTTGGACCTGCGAGCCCCAGTGCCAGTTGGACACACTGCATTCAGACATTTATCAAGGTACGTCAGCAGCCACCCTCAAACTCAGAGATCATTTCCCACGTGGCTGCTTCCGATGGGCCACACTGGCTCAGTTGCTTTATTTTATCAAGGTAGAGTGTGGAATAGGCCCTTCTGGCCCTTGGAGCCACACCACCCAGCAACCCCCAGTTTAATACTCACCTAATCACAGGAGAATTTACAACGACCAACTAACTCGTTGATCTGTATGCCTTCAGACTGAACTGAAACACCCAGAGGAGAACTACATGCACACGAGACACAAAGTGCAGACTCCTTACAGGGGACGCCAGGACTGAACTCCGAAGCTCTAAAAAGTTAAAGCAAACTGCTCCTCGCCAGTCTCACCTTCACAACGGCAGCAGTGTTGTCTGAGAAGTACTGAAGCCTCTTCTGGTAGGCCTTCCTCTGTTTGAACCCTCTCCAGTTTGACTATGAAATTAAAGAGCCACGGTCAGATCAGGAAATAGCCACCAAACGCTCACGGCGTAAAACAGGGTCCATCCGTACCCACCTGGATGGTCAGGATCGCCGGCTGCTGCCTCTTCAGGAACTTCATCCGCTCCAGGAACTCCCTCCGGACCAGGTACCCTCGGCAACGGGCCTGCAGCTTGGTGACAAGGCCCTCATTGGCAACCCAGAGCTGCTCGCGGTTGTAGGCCGCTGTCACGCCCGAGATGGTCGACTGCAAGGACAAGGAGGGGACGGGATGGGGGGTGGGGTGGGTGAGGTGTGAGGGGTTGGGGGGGTAGAGGAGGGTGTAGGGGGAGGTGTGAGTGAGTGAGAGGGAGAGATGAAGATATCAATTTCAAGATTGAGTGAGAAGATTATTTCCACCATTGGAACAGACAACTGGGAATTGAAGGGAAGTTCAGGGGCCTGCTGAACGTTTTTCCCCAACCACTATCAAATGGTTGAAATGGTTAGTGGGGGGTGGAAGCATGAGGACAATCTGGTACCTGGATCTCCTCCCTGCTCAGCTGTGTACTGTTTTGGATGAATCCTGACGGCTCCTCCCAGGTCCCTTCTTTCGTTTCCAAGTTGAAGTAATAATGGTATCCACCCTTCACCCAGTGCCGGACCCACGGGCTGCCATTGTCACCTGAGGTCAAAAGGTAAAGGTTAAAGGCGAACATTTTTATAATGAGTCAACCCAGTCAGTGCCAATTCCAGGGAGCAGTGACTACCCTCGGGAGGGATATGACCTTCTCTTCCAATCCCTTGATACTTAGCAACAATAACCCTGCGCCTGTCACTCAGGGATTTATAAAAGGGCTTAATGTCTCTGGGCCTGTGCTCGATGGAGTTCAGAAGGGTGAGGGAGGGAGATCTGATTGAAACAGAACACATTTTGAAAGGCCTGGACTGGACATGGAGAGGATGTCTCCAGTAGGATCAGGAGGCACAGCCTTCGAATACAAGGATGTCCCTTTAGAACAGAGGTGAGGACAGATGTCTTTAGCCAGAAGGTGGTGAATCTCTGGAAATCATTGCCACAGCAGCTGTGGAGGCCACGTCATTGAGTATATCTAAGGTTGTGGTTGATAAATTCTTGATTAGTCAGGGCATTAAAGATTATGGGGAGAAAGCAGGAGAATGGGGCTGACAGGGATAATAAGTTAGTCAAAATCAGATGAAGGACCAGACTTGATGGACTGAAAGGTCCAATTCTGCTCCTATGCCATATGGGCAAGTGGTTTGTGTGTTACACTGACAGAGATCAAGGAACAAACCATGCCACAATCTCCGTGGAGTCGACTGGAGCCCGTGCAGGAGTACCCTGGTCTCAGACAGGGCTTTCCTACAATAGAGGCTGAGATATGACTCCCCCAGCACCAGGGTCAGTGGCTGGGCTGGAGAAGCAGATTCCAGGAAACACCAAAGCCCTGAACTGAAAAGCCAACAACAAGTAGTGGATACGGCCCAGTCCATCACAGGTAAAGCCCTTTCAGCACAGAGCACATTTACATGGAGTGCTATCTCAGGAAAGTAGCATCCATCAGCAGGGTCCCCCCACCATCTCTCCTCACTGTTGTCACCAGGAAGGTGGTACAAGAGCCTCCGGACCCACACCACCAGGTTCAAGAACAGATATTACCCTTCAGCCATCAGGTTCTTGAACCAGAGGGAAAACTTCACTCACTCGATCACTGAACTTCACGTAATCTATGGACTCACTTTCAAGAACTCCCAACATTTAATGCTTATTTACTATTATTTGGCTTTTTTGTTGTTTCTTTGTACTAAATGAATCTCAGGGTAGTAGATGATGACACACATGTACTCTGATAACAAATTTAGTTTGCACTCTGAGCACCAGGGTCAGTGGCTGGACTCGAGGGATTCAGTGAGAGGACCGTGACCTTACCTTCTGACTTCTTGGCTGCCTTGGCTTGGGTTAGTTCCTGCTGGTAGACGTCCTCACACTCCGAGGTGACCCCATACAGACCCACGTCCGGGGATCGCAGCGAGGACAGGATCTTTGCTGTGTCCCCGGAGTCCACCGCCTCATTGATGGTCAGGATTCCCAGAGAGACTGGGTGGGCAAGAGGGGAGAGAGTCAGTCAGACCAGAGGAGCAGAGAGGAATTAGAGAACCTCCTAGGACCACAAACACCACCTTGTTCCTGTAACCCCCGAGGGCCCAAACACCTTCACGTCTCTGTAACCCCTCTGGGCCCTACAAATCCCTCCCCATCTCTGTAACCCCCTCCATCCCCTACACCCCTCCCTGTCTCTGTAACCCCCTCCAGCCCCTACACCCTCCCCACCTCTGTAACCCCCTCCAGCCCCTTCCCATCTCTGTAACCCCCTCCAGCCCCTACACCCTCCCCGTCTCTGTAACACCCTCCATCCCCTACACCCCTCTCCGTCTCTGTAACCCCCTCCAGCCCCTACACCCTCCCCACCTCTGTAACCCCCTCCAGCCCCTTCCCATCTCTGTAACCCCCTCCAACCCCTACACCCTCCCTTTCTCTGTAACCCCCTCCAGCCCCTAAACCCTTCCTATCTCTGTAACACCCCTCCCCATCTCAGTAACCCCCTCCAGCCCCTACACTGCCTGTCTCTGTAACCCCCTCCAGCCCCTAAACCCTTCCTATCTCTGTAACACCCCTCCCCATCTCTGTTATCCCCTCCAGCCCCTACACCCTCCCCACCTCTGTAACCCCCTCCAGCCCCTTCCCATCTCTGTAACCCCCTCCAACCCCTACACCCTCCCTGTCTCTGTAACCCCCTCCAGCCCCTACACCCCTCCCTTTCTCTGTAACCCCCTCCAGCCCCTACACATCCCGTCTCTGTAACTCCCTTCAGCCCCTACAATCTCCATCTCTGTAACCCCCTCCAGCCCCTACACCCCTCCCCATCTCTGTAACACCCCTCCAGCCCCTACACTCCGTCTCTGTAACCCCCCTCCAGCCCCTACACTCCCCGTCTCTGTAACTCCCTTCAACCCCTACACCCCTCCCCATCTCTGTAACCCACCCCCATCCCTTACACCTCTCCCTGTCTCTGTGGGGGTAAGTGAGAGTGTTCGTTCATAAGGTTACGGGTTTGAGTATGAACAATGTGGACAAGATTCGGCAAGGGTCCAGATGCCTCTCTGTCCTCTGACCCTCAATTCATATCCGACACCAGCTGCTGTTTGGTGAGTTCGAAGAACTGTGAACCTATTAAAGAAGTGTGAGATTCCCATCGCTGACGTCCTGTATGAAGTTGGGGAACTTTTGTGTTCAGACTCTGGGGAGGGGACTCACTGTCGAAAGGGGTTCTCCACTCCGAGGGGATCTTTGCTGGGGGGAGGGTTCCTCACCCCGAGGGTGGTCTTTGCTGTGCTGGGGGGACTGACTAAGGAAAGGGTCTTTGCTAGGGGGAGGGTTCCTCGCCCCGAGGGTGGTCTTTGCTGTGCTGGGGGGACTGGCAGTGGAAAGGGTCTTTGCTGGGGGGAGGATTCCTCACCCTGAGGAGGATCTTTGCTGTGCTGGGGGGACTGACTGTGGAAAGGGTCTTTGCTGGGGGGAGGGTTCCTCACCCTGAGGAGGATCTTTGCTGTGCTGGGTAGAGGGAACTCACATTTCTTGGCGTCCTCGGTGTCCTTGTTGGATCTCCAGATGGTGTCCTGGATCTCATCGAGCCAAAGTACAGCAGAGTCGTCTTGTGTCTCCTGTGGGGGGGGTGGGAAGGGGCAGTAGACACCATCAGTGACACAGCAGGGAATCACTGAAGAGACTCCCAGCCCCACGTACGGCTGGCCCGTGAGTGACGTGTGTAGCAGTGGCCCAAATCTCCTTGGTCACTATTTGTTCAGCACCTTTCAAAGCCTCTGGGCATCCCATAGAGCAAGTGACAGCCAGCGAGCCTCTTCTAAAGTCCCTGATGAGATTCCTCAAAGGCTACTGTGTGTATGTGGTGAGAAGAGATAAAACTTAGACCTCACAGGATAGCACTGTAGTGTAAGTTAATGAATTATGCACCAATGATCACTGATCAGAGTTCGATTCCCGCCACTGTCTGGAAGGAGATGTTCTCCCCATGACTGTGTGGGTTTCCTCCGGGTGCTCTGGTTTCCTCCCACAGTGAGTTGTGGGCATGCAATGTCGGTGACACCTGGTGGCTGCTGGTGGTACATCCTCTGACTGTGTTGGCTGTTGACACAAAAAGACATGACAGGCTTCGATGTGCGGGTGACAAACAAAGCCAATCTTTATACACTTTTCATTGACCACTGGGGCTTTCAGTGTTGGCAAACCTGTTCTGCGTAAACAGAACAAACACTTCTTTGTTTTTTACTCTGTAGTGTCAGAGGCTTGACAGAAGTTTAGAAATTTATGAGTGGCACAGATAAGATAGGCAGCCACAATTTTTTTTTCCCGGGGGTGGGGTACAAATGTCAAGATCAAGAGAAATTTAAAGGGGATTTTTGAGGCATTTTTTTGTTCCACAGAGAATGGTAACTGCCCAGAACATATACTACATCCACAGTCATTCCATAAGCCCATATGACACAGGAGAATTAGGCCATTCAGCCCATTGAGACTGTTTCACCATTCCGTAATGGCTGATTTATTATTCCTCTCAGCCCCATTCTCCTGCCTTCCCTCTGTAACATTTGATGCCCTGACCAATCAACCTCTGCTTTAAATATACCCAAAATGGCTTGGCCTACACAGCCATCTGTGGTAATAAATTCCACAGATTCACCACCCTCTTGATAAAGAAATTTTTCCTGAAATCTGTTCTAAATGGACGTCCCTCAGTTCTGAGGCTCCGCCCTCTGGTCCGAGATTTCTCCAGTATAGGAAACATCCTCTCCACAACCACTCTATCTTGGCCTTTCAATATTTGATTGGTTTCAAGGAGATCCCTCCTCAATTTTCTCAACAGTAGTGTTATTGGCAAACTTAAGCTTAAATATGGCATATCTTTTTGCCATATTTAAATTTAGATATGGGTGAAGTAAGGGATTGTGGTGAGACACCACGGTTTACAGTGACGTGGTAGCAGGAAACATAACCAACTTTACTAGAGACCATGACCCGCAATGACATCGGCCCACCAGCAGGGGGCTGTGCGCCTTCTGCAATGACAACTCCCTTGGCTTGCAGTGACACTCCCATGCCACCAGTGGGCAGTGCCCCTGCAATGATAGCATCGCCTCATCCCACAGTGACACCTCCAATCCACGAGAGGGTAGTGCTCCCCTCACTCCAGGTGACATCACTCCCCTGGACCACAGTGACACCGCCACAGAACTGGGGGTGGGGCCCTATGCAATGACACCTCCCCAGCACCAGGGGCCTCCTACAATAACATCATTCTCATCAGCTGCAGTGACACAATTTTGAAGGTATAGAAAGGATAAACGATAGCAGACTTTTACTACTGATATTGGGCAGGACAAATTTAGAGGTCATCGGTTAAGGTTGAAAGGTGAAAAGGGAACCGGAGGGGAAACTTCCTCACTCAGAGAGTGGTGAGAGTGTGGATCGAGCTGTCAGCGGAAGTGATGGATGAGTATGAGTTTAACATTTAAGAGAAATTTGGATAGGTACATGGATTGGAGGGGGATGGAACAGGTTGATGGGACGACATGGACTAGATGAAGTGCTGTATTGACATCTTTGAACCACAAGGGGGTGAAGCCTTCAGCAGTGACATCAACCCACATGACCTGCAGTGACAGCTCCCCACCACCAGGGGTTTGGTGTGCCCTGCAATGACATCACACACATTGCCAGTAATGACACCTCCTCACCACTAGGGGCTGCTGTGCCCTGCAGTGACATCAGTCTCATGGACACCTCCCCAACGTCAGGGCGGGGAACCTGCTGTCCCAAGCTGTGACCACCCAGGGGCAGCAAGAGGTGACCAGTCTCTCCCGATACTAGGGAATGTCCGACGGGACTGCCCAGTGCCGGCTTCAGCGCTGCCTGGGGCAGCTGACCACTGCAATGGGCAGCAGAGGAATGGTCTGTTTCTGAGGGTGAAGAGGATGGGCTGCAGGAAAAAGTCAGCCTCCGTGGAGGAGAGACATTGAGTGGACCTACTGCATTTGGACCATCGACTGTCGATTGTCCCCCACAGAGGCTGCTGACCCGAGTTCCTCCAGTGCTCTGCGTGTCAGAGATCTGACTTCGCTCACCATCACAGTGACAGCAGTGGCCACACTCCTCAAATTTCTGCCAGAGCCTCAAGGTATTCTGGCAGAGGAGATACTGCCGGAGAGTCACAGAGCACGAAGCAGGCTCTTTGGCTCATCTGGTCCATCCTGAACACAACATCCTGCCAGTCCAAATCACCCACATTCACTCCATAACCCTCCAAGCCCCTCCCCTCCACATACCTGTCCAAATGCCCATTAAATGTTGTAACTATATCTGCCTCGACCACTTCCTCCTGAGCATGGCCAACTTCTCCCTGTAATTCCGTCCCTCTAGTCTAGGCTTCATAAATCTCTTCTGCACCCTCTCCAGCTTGATGATGCCTTTCCTATACTGTAGCAGTTATCATAACGCACAGGGGCAGCAATCATCAATTGCAGCAATTCCTGCCACGGTCTGTAAGGAGTTTGTACATTCTCTCTGGGACTGTGTGGGATTGCTCTGGTTTCCTCCCACATTTCAAAAACACACAGGTGAGGGTCAGTGAGTTGTGGGCATGCTGTGTTGGTGCCAGAGGGGTGGTGATACTTGCAGGCTGCCCCCAGCACATCCGCAGACCGTGTTGGTTGTTGATGCAAATGATGCATTTCACTGTAGGTTTCGATGTTTTGATGGACATGTGACAAATAAAGCTAATCAAACCTCTCTGCAAGGCACCTTTGCTCAGTCCACAGGGGTGATCAAGCTTCCAGACAAGTGCCCCTGGAATCCCACACACCTAGCCTGTGCTCCATCTGACTCCAACCTTGACCTCCCCACTTCTGACCTCTGACAAGGTCTCAACAAAGCCCAACAGCGGTCTGAGGAAGAGCATTTCGCCTGCTGCACAAGGCAAGACTCAACTGTTTCAGATAACCAGGCTGTGCATCACCATTCCAGTGACCATTTCTCCCCACTTCTCGATTTCAGAGACACTCACCACATGTAAGAAAAATTGAGTTGGGCATTTGAAACGTGCTGAACGAAGAATGGGGTGAGTTATTGAAAAGCCAACAAACCACCAGAGGAACAGTTCCGATTACAGAGAAACACAGCACAGTACAGGCCCTTCAGACCATGATTAACAGCCTGGTTTCCCTAGTTCATCCTGCATGTTCACACTTGCTGCTCCTCCGCAGAGACATCTCTCCAGCCTGTTTCCCCGTCCAGACATCTCTCCAGCCTGTTTCCCCGTCCAGACATTTCTCCAGCCTGTTTCCCTGTCTCTGTCCCGAGACATTTCTCCAGCCTGTTTCCCTGTCTCTGTTCCGAGACATTTCTCCAGCCCGTTTCCCTGTCTCTGTCCCGAGACATTTCTCCAGCCTGTTTCCCTGTCTCTGTTCTGAGACATTTCTCCAGCCCGTTTCCCTGTCTCTGTCCCGAGACATTTCTCCAGCCCGTTTCCCTGTCTCTGTCCCGAGACATTTCTCCAGCCCGTTTCCCTGTCTCTGTCCCGAGACATTTCTCCAGCCTGTTTCCCTGTCTCTGTCCCGAGACATTTCTCCAGCCTGTTTCCCTGTCTCTGTTCCGAGACATTTCTCCAGCCCGTTTCCCTGTCTCTGTCCCGAGACATTTCTCCAGCCCGTTTCCCTGTCTCTGTCCCGAGACATTTCTCCAGCCCGTTTCCCTGTCTCTGTCCCGAGACATTTCTCCAGCATGTTTCCCTATCCGGAGACCCTTCTCCAGCCTGTTTCCCCGTCCGGAGACATTTCTCCAGCCTGTTTCCCTGTCCCGAGACATTTCTCCATCCTGTTTCCCCGTCCAGACATTTCTCCAACCTGTTTCCCTGTCTCTGTTCCGAGACATTTCTCCAGCCCGTTTCCCTGTCTCTGTCCCGAGACATTTCTCCAGCCCGTTTCCCTGTCTCTGTCCCGAGACATTTCTCCAGCCCGTTTCCCTGTCTCTGTCCCGAGACATTTCTCCAGCATGTTTCCCTATCCGGAGACCCTTCTCCAGCCTGTTTCCCTGTCCGGAGACATTTCTCCAGCATGTTTCCCCATCCGGAGACATTTCTCCAGCCTGTTTCCCTGTCTCTGTCCTGAGACATTTCTCCAGCCTGTTTCCCTGTCTCTGTCCCGAGACAGTTCTCCAGCCTTTTTCCCTGTCTCTGTCCCGAGACAGTTCTCCAGCCTTTTTCCCTGTCTCTGTCCCGAGACATTTCTCCAGCCTGTCTCCCTGTCCGGAGACATTTCTCCAGCCTGTTTCCCTGTCCAGACATTTCTCCAGCATGTTTCCCCATCCAGACATTTCTCCAGCATGTTTCCCTATCCGGAGACATTTCTCCAGCCTGTTTCCCTGTCTCTGTCCCGAGACATTTCTCCAGCCTGTTTCCCTGTCTCTGTCCCGAGACATTTCTCCAGCCCGTTTCCCTGTCCAGGCAAATTTCTCCAGCCTATTTCTTTGTCTCTGTCCGGAGACACTTCTCCAGTCTGTTTCCATATTCCTGACCAGAGAGATTTTTCCAGCCTGTTTGCTGGTCTCTAAAGTGTTTACTTTCGTATTCTGTCTTTGTTAAATTCTTAAATCCTCTCAATTTGCTGGCTTTCAGTATTTTCTGGCAATATTAAAAAATATAATCTTGACATCACCCTTAACTTTCTACTGAGTCATAGTTTAATCACTTTGTCCACCAGGCATTTAATTCTCGAGGGAGTGAATTATAAATAATTACTTTAAATATTTATATTATCTGTTATCTTAACTTTGAATCTTGTTTTCCCGTCTGGCTATTACTGCTAATGTGTAGATGTTAGTACACCGCAATGTAGATAGAGGACTTTATTTCGATTAACACCATAGTCTGGTTGTTTAAAGCACCCTTAAACTGAAGAAAAAAGAACCTTAATTTTATTCATTTAATTATTGACAAACAGCACAGAACGGGCCCTTCTGGCACGTTGAGCCACACCAGCCCCAGCAATTCCTGATTTAACCCGAAGCTATCAGAGGACAATTTACAATGACAAATTAACCTACTAACTGGAATGTCTTTGGACTGTGGGAGGAAACCAGAGCACCCAGAGGAAACCCACACGTCCCACAGGGATGATGTATAAACTCATTGCAGAGGATGCTGGGAATGAACTTTGAACTCCGATGCCCCAGAAATATCTTTGAAAAACTGATGTCAATGAACTTCGTCAGATTGCACATAATTGATTTTAAAAAAACCTGTCCCTGATTGGATTCCTGTCAACAGATCCAGATAACGGTCTTGAAATGGGTGGGTGTGTTGAAGACGTTCTACCCTTGGTAGAATGTGGGAGAGGTTCGAGGGAAGGGGCATGGATTTGATGCCAAGATAAGAGAGGAATATCAAAGCCACTGTGGGGGTACAGGAAGGAGATGCAAACACAATGTGACCAATCATAGGTGAGGATAGGGTTCCATCTTCCTCAAATCCCTCCCAGCTTAGGAATGATGACTTCCAAACATCCAGCCATTTCAAGGTTGTTGGATCAGTGGTCAAGGAGCAGGTTAGTTCATTATCAGGGATCTGCATTGAGGAGGAATTCAAAGTTCAAACTAAATTTATGGTCAAAGTACATATACAACTCTGAGATTGAGTTTCTTGTGGCCACTCACCGATGATACAAAGAAACACAATGGAATCGATGAAAGGCCGTGCACAAAGAGAAACCACCAATTTGCAAAAGACAACAACTGATTTACTTTTTAGCTGGCTTGGCACAATATTGTAGCTTGTTCTATGTTCTAAACTGTGTAAAGACAAAAAATAAAAATAATAAAAACAAATGATAAAGTAACAAGTATTGAGAATGCGAGGTGTAAAGAGCCCTTGAACGCGAGTACACAGGTTGTGGGGTCAGTTCAGTGCTGGGCTAAGTGAAGTTATTCACTCTGGTTCAGGAGCCTGATGCTTCAACGTACACGCAATGGAGGTATCAACGGGGAAGAATGATCACCAGTGAAATGTCGCCTGCTGCTGCAACAGCACCTTACCTGCGCTTTTTCCCTCTTGGTTCTGATGAGCATCTCCTGGTAATGTTCAGCCACAGGAGGGGACACATCGGCCAGTTTGGCACTGGGCAACAGCAAAGCCTCCAGGGTCTTTTGAGAATCTCCTTCATCCACAGCTTCGTTAATCAGGCTAATTGCCTTAATTCCTGATGGGTGGAAGTGTCAGAATAACTTTAACCTTCTCAGGAGGGCAAAGCAACAGGCCGAAGAGAGCACCCCCTCCCAGAAACCCACTCCGTGTTATCCTGGCTTGTGCTGCGGGTGGGGCCAACGATCTTCCCAATGACTCTCTGGACACCAGGGGTGTGTGCATGGGATGAGATGGAACAGGGCCTTTCCACACTGGAGGTTGGATGTTGTGACTGTGCCAATAAGATTACAGCTCTAAAGTCCTCCAGACACCAGAAACTCAACTACCTCAGTCAGCACTGCAAGCACTATTACCATCCACGTACCAATTCCGACCTCTCTTAAATGTTGCAATCGAATCTGCATCCGCCACTTCCGCTGGCAACTCGGTCCCCACTCACACCACCCCAAGTTGACGAAGTTCCCCCTCAGGATCCCCTTCAATATTTGACCATTCACCCTTAACCCATGACGTCTAGTTCAAGTCTCAGTGGACAAAGCCTCCTTGCATTTAAATTTATACCCCTCATGATTTTGTACCCCTCCATCAAGTCTCCCCTCATGCTCCTACGCTCCACGGAATAAAGACCCAAACTATTGAATCTTTCCCTGTAACTCAGCTCCTCAAGGTCCAGCAACATCCTTGTAAATTTTCTCCATACTAGTTCAATCTTACTGATTCCTTTCCTGTTTCTTCTTGTCTGTTAGGGACAGAACAAGAGGCCGTGATTTGTTCTCGCTAGAATCGTGAAGACTGAATGGCGACTTCATCTCGATGCATAGGTTCTTGTGGGCCTTGAGAATATCGATTCAGGGATGATGTTCCCCTGGTTGGGGTATCCAGTTGCTGATTGGCTGATTAATGAACAGGTGTACCTAATGAAGTAGCCATTGAGTGCACATGCAATAAAGTAATTGGGATCTGAATCAGGAATCATTCCTGGACCTAAAACCCACATACCAGGAGCCTCCCACTCGTGATCGGCTGAAACTTACTGTCATGTTCCTCCTGAACCACCATATTGACCTGGTCAACTGTGGCCTGGATGTCGTTCCAGGTGAGGAACTCGGTCCCCTCAGCTCGAGCTTTAGTCTTCAGTTTCATCAGCTCATCGATGTACCTGGGGCGCACGAGAAGAGCCTGTCAGAGCCACGGTCCGCACACTCACGCAGCAGGTGCCGAGAGGGTTTCCGTGTTTGGGTGGTTAGAGGGAGGGAGGGAGGGTGGAGGATCGGGGTCCACACGGAAGCAAATGGGAGTCCAGTGGCAGAGAGTCATGAGGAAGCTTCAGATCCAGCGGAGATCTGCGCTCGGAAATGGGGAGAGTCAACGGGAAGCTTCAGATCCGAGGGCAATCTGTGCTCAGAAATGGGGTGAACGGAAACCAGCTGGACTGATCAGCTCACGTTATCCTGAACGGTAGGAGGGGTTTCAAGGGGTTGAATATTATTTTTCTTGAAGTTTAACATACCTATGCTTGCATGTATTTTTATATTATCACCCACATACATGTGATTTTTCACTGAATTTTCCAGTGATTGTACTGCAGCTGCTTCAGTATTTTTCTGGAAGGTTCTCAGTCACACCACTTGTATCTTGTCACTTCAGAGGTTAATTGTTATCACTGCAATATTTTTCTATTTACATATTTAGAAATACAGTGTAGAACTGGCCCATCTGGCCCAACAAGCTACACCGCTTGACATTTGCCTAGTCATAGGTGGCGGAGGGGTGGAGATACATCTCTACCAGAGGTGTAAGGTGCTCCTTCCCTCCGCCAGCCTGCAGGTTACCCTTGGGCAAGGTGTAGCACCTGCTCAGCCACGGCCCCCCCCACCCGATCAGGGTCACGGGAAGCCATGGGAGCAGGTGGATGATCATACGAACAGCCGGTGTGTATCACAAGTCCTGTTTATGTGACCACTGAGGACAGGCAGACAAACTCTGGAGAGTATTGATCATGATTGGGGGTCACCCATCTTGTAAAGACAATGCCCAGAAGAAAGCAACACCAAAGCACTTCTGTAGAATTTGCCACAAACAATCCTGATCGTGGAGACCATGATCGCCCAGGGTACGTAATGAAGAAAGTGAACAATCACAGGAAATTTTACGATGACCAATTAATCTACTAACCGGTACACTTTTGGACCGTGGGAGGAAACCAGAGCACCAGGGGGAAACCCAGCAGAGGAAATGAATATATTGTTATTGTTTTAGTCGGAGTTAGTTTTCTGTAGAGAATGACCAGAGAACTAATTTGTTCTCTGCTGTTTTTCATTCGAGTAACATTTAATCAAACAAGTTTTATGCTCATTCTTGACTTCTGACCCTCTGGATCGCAAAATCACCAGGATCTAACAATGGCCTTGTGCTTAAGAAAATGCTAGTGGTCTGTTGACCCTGCTCTTCTTCCCACAGACGCTGCCCGACCTGCTGGGTTTTTCTGTATCACTGTGGGAAGCAGGGATGACTGGGATTGATGAGGTGTTGGGTCGGTGGGGATGGAGGGATCAGGACCCTACCTCTGTCCATTGCCATCGTCGACATTGGTGAGACCGGTCACCCGGTTACGGATCAGCCTCCACACCTCGTTCATGTCACCCGCCTCCAGAGCACGGTTAATCAGTGCCACTGAGGAAAGCATCTCCACAGCTACCAGCAGCTCCGTGTGTGTCAGGTTGCCCTGGGCCGGAGACAATGCAAACACTCAGTGCCCAGATCGGGGAAACAGGTAGGCTAGACCAATGCAACAAACCTGAAACCCTTCAGCACCTGCTCCCCCCTCATTTACAGACACCTCCCCCACCACCAAAACTCCCCTGACCCGCTCCCCCCTCATTTACAGACACTCCCCCACCACCAAAACTCCCCTGACCTGCTCCCCCCTCATTTAGACACCTCCCCCACCACCAAAACTCCCCTGACCTGCTCCCCCCTCATTTACAGACACTCCCCCACCACCAAAACTCCCCTGACCTGCTCCCCCCTCATTTAGACACCTCCCCACCACCAAAACTCCCCTGACCCACTCCCCCCTCATTTACAGACCTCCCCCACCACCAAAACTCCCCCGACCCGCTCCCCCCTCATTTACAGACACCTCCCCACCACCAAAACTCCTCTGACCCGCTCCCCCCTTATTTACAGACACCTCCCCCACCACCAAAACTCCCCTGACCCTCTCCCCCCTTATTTACAGACACCTCCCCCACCACCAAAACTCCCCTGACCCTCTCCCCCCTTATTTACAGACACCTCCCCCACCACCAAAACTCCCCTGACCCTCTCCTACTCCTCAGACTGTAGGCAACAGAGGTTAACACTATAAGACACAGGAGCAGAATTAGGCTGTTTGACCAATTGAGTAATTTAATCATGGCTGATTTATTTTCCCTCCTCCCCAGGGAGAGGTTGGGGAAGAGAAAGAGGGGAAGGAGGGATTGGGGTAAGAGGGAAATGCGAGGGGGAGTGGGAAGGAGGGAGGAGCAAGGGTGGGGTGGGGGAGGGGGAGTGGGAGCAGGAGATGGGGTGGGGAAGGAGGGAGGGGGAGAGGAGAATGTGGGGGAAGGGGAGGGTATTGAGGGATGGGGAGAGGAGGGGAATAGTGGGGAAGGAGACGAGTCCTCACCTCCTGGCTCTGCTGCTGCAGGGTCCACAGTTCCTGTTGGTACAGGGGGGCTGCAAACTGATGAACTTCCGGTAACTGTGCCTCAGGGTGCTTCAGCTCCTTCACCGTCTGGTCAGCATCCCCGCCGCGGATCGCGGCGTTAATCCGGGACACGGCCTCCAGCACTGGGGGGGAGCGGGGGAGAGGGTGGGTATGGGAGGGAAGTGAATAAGAGAGGTCAGTGTGGGAACTGATCAACCGCAGAGGGGTCACCTCACAACCCCAGGGTACAGGTTACATGCATTGTGAGCCTCCCTCAGTGACTGCAACAGCCTCTGCCTCCTGTGTGGGGCATGGAGGGACTGGCCGGGGTAATCAACAAGGTAGCACAGCTCAGTGGAGGGGCTGAACAATTTCTCTGTGTTCCTTTGCGACAGCAGGTACTCACATTTCTTGAAGCGCTGAGCATCTTCGTTAGCCTGATCAACTCCAGCCTGTAACTCCTCTTTGGTCAGCGGCTCATTCAAGCCTTGCTCCTGAGGGAGAGGGGAGACGGGAGTGCACGTGAGTCCTCAACACCTTCTGCCATGAAGAGGTCACACTCAGGTTCATCTTCTATCTGGATAGCATCCAACTCGATGGGGTGAACATTGATTTCTCCAACTTCTGGTAATTTCTCCCCGTTCTCTTTTTCCAATTTCCATTCTGGTTCGCCTCTCACTTCCCTCTGGTTCCCCTACTTCCCTTTATTCCACTACCCACTCGCTTCTCCTATCAGATTTCTTCTTCTTCAACCCTTTACCTCTTCCACCTATCACCACCCAGCTTCTTACTTCATCCTTCTTCCCCCACCCTCCTCAGCTGGTTTCATCTATCATCTGCCAGCAGGAACTCCTTCCCTTCCTCCACCATTTCTGGCATCTTCTCCCTACCCTTCCAGTCCCGATGAAGGGTCTCAGCTGAAACTTTGACTGTTTATTCCCCTCCACAGATGCTGCCTGACCTGCTGAGTTCCTCCACCATTCTGTATGTGTTGCTCTGGATTTACAGTATCTGCAGTACCTTTTGAGTTTGTGGGGTGACACCCAACTATCGCCTGGAAGTAATTTCCTCTCTGCTTCTCCATTGCTGGCTGATATTACAGTCATCCACAACACACAGTCACCCACCTTCACGGAATGGGGCAGCAGAGAGGCCATTAGCCATATTCTTGTACTAGCCCCCCTCAACCTATTTCCCAGACAGAGATCTGCATTTACCAAACTCTTCTTTCGAAATTCCTTCCTACAACGCCCCAGGATGGGGACACTGGAGACTTGTCTGCGAGCATTACCCCAATCAGCATGGAGATCCTGTTCTGTGCATTCTCCTCCCCCTCTGTACTTCACTTGGCTGTGGGCAAGGAACCCTCGGCACCCCTCCCCTGCCTGCTAATCACCCTCACCCTCACCTGGATCTTCCGCTGTCTGCTGGCGGACAATTCCTTGAGGTACCAGTCGCAGGCCTCTAGTTCCACGCCTCGCAGGCCCAGGGCTGGTGACCGCAGGGTGTTGTACAAGCCCCGTGCATCCCCTTGCTGCAAGGCCTCCTCCACACACTTCAGACCCGACTGCACTGCAAGGGAAGGGGTTGTCTTTAACAAGGAGCATCAGCGAGGCCCAACTCCTCCACGGAAAGCCCCAAGCATGGCTGCAAAAGGAGGAGGGTTGGGTAGCAAGCCATCCCATAAAATCCCAGAGGTACAGAAACACACAGAGGCTTCAAAGCCCTCACCCCCGGGACAGGAAGGATTGAAGTCATGTGGGAAACATGGAAGTCGCATGGCACAGGACAGAAGTCTCTGGTGAGCTGATGCCCCAATCGGAGTGACGGGCTTAAGAAGATCAGCATGGCCCAGGGGTCAGCTACAGATCAGCAGTCACCATTGCAATATCAGACAAATCCCCAAACAGTACACAGAACACCACAGCACAGTGCAGGCCTTCAGCTATAGTATTGTGATCAACTATTTAACCCTTCCCATCCTACATATTCCTCCATTTTCCTATCATCCACGTGCTTATGGAGGATAGAAACCGGAGTACCCAGAGGAAGCACACGTGGTGATGGGCAGAAAGTGCAAACTCTTTACAACAGAACCGGAACTGAACTCCAATGGGCGAGTGGTTAAAGTGTCACACTAATCACAACGATACCGCGGCACCCAACTCTGTCTTGCTGTTATAAGATGATTCAACTGTCCTTCATGTAAGGAAAGTGAAGCTTTGATTTCTCAGTCTCTACCTCATCATGAACCTTGAACCTTATGGCCTGCCTGCACTACATTTTCTCTGTAACTCTGACACCATACTCTGCACTCATCTCTTGTACTAACCTCCAAGTATTTAAGTATGAAGTGCCACACAGACGAAAGCTTTCACTCTATCTCGGTACGAGGCAATAATAATAAACCGATTACCAGTAACTTCACAGGCAGTAAATAGAACCTGCACTTCACCATTTATCTTTTAGTTGGAGCACACTAGAGCTGAGATAATGGTTGATGAAGCAGTAAGGTGGGGCCGTGCATAAACATTTATTAATGATGTGTGTGAATTTTTTGTCAAGTGTTCTGTATTCCATTCATTTGAAATTTTTCTGAATAAAATAGTGGATTCCAGTTAACTGAGCCACTGGTTAATCGGGGCAACTGCTTATTTGGGACAACTCTTAAAGAACAAAAACTAATTCAAAGAGTATCTGGGACTCTCTTTGTTTATTTGGGACACGATGCCACTTATTTCAGACAGGAGCCTGTTGGCGACCAGTTTCTGACTCGCTTCAGTTGCGCGCACTTGTGTGGCCGGTAGACACTACACCGTGAGATGAGGAGAGCTGAGGGCCACTGTCAGTCAGAACTGACCATAGATATTGTGTCCTTGCTGTCTAGATGCACAAGCCTGCCTGTACGATATTGAGAACCTGAACCAAGCTCCCCCTCCCCACGATCTGATGAACCCAAAGGAATGGCAGAGACCGATACAGTCCGGCACAGGGGTTGCCAGTCGGCGTTGAACTCAATGTTTGGCCGCCTTCGGGACTCCAGCTCCGGATTTTTTCCCTCAGGGTTTACTCCCGAAGCCTTCCCCATGAGTGGGTAGAGCCACAAGGCAGCGGAGGTTTGAGATCAGTTTTCCATCCTCCAGATGAGCTGCCAACCGCGGCCGATGAGCCCCATCTGCCCGGAGCGACTAGTTTTAGGGCGCCAGTAACCCACTTTTTCCCCTTCTCCTCAGAAACTATTTCACTGGGTTTAGGAGCTAAGCCACACGTGAAGACTAGGAGCTGGACTTGGTTGTCAGAAGCTATTTGAGATGCACGCCATTGGGAACATTTAACAGGTAGTGGGGGCTTGTCCCCATTACCACTCCTGGCTATAAAATCCATTTTTAAACAGTTTTTAAATAGCCAGTGTTTGCGTTCAAAAAGCAGTGATTTTTGTTGGCGAGAAATAAGCAGTAAGGTAGCTCAGAACTGTTCTGCTCACTGCAGATTCAATCGCTCAGGCTCAGAGATGCCAGAAATAAGTGGGAGTAAAAATGAAACTATTTCACTACTTCAACAAGTTAGGAATTCTTTTGAAGATGTTGACAATCATCTTGAATGAAAATGAAGGTTTGGAGGACACAATTATTGACAGCATTATGTGAAGGCACACCATAATTTATCATAGGTACCTGCACTGATTTTGTTAATTTACAGTCAATCATGGCAACGCACACTGGACGATAGTGAAGTTGTAGGGAAGGTAGAAAAGATGGAGTGAGTGGCCTGTTTCTTGTATTCTGTTGTGGACTTGTATGGCACAGAAACAGGCCCTTTGGCCCATCTAGTCCATACGGACCACGGCATTTTCCCCAGTAGCCCAAGTTGCTTGTGTTCGGTCTGTAACCCATACTGTGTCATTAATTATTGGGAACCAATATAGTCTTAAAGTTCTGTAGTAGGTAGTGTTCTAATTTGTTCTGTATTTCATTGAAATACATAATTTGTTACTCAGTGTACGGTAATTGTCTTTTTTATACTATTAACTATTTCCACGGAACTTTGGCTAATTGGGACAGCTGTTTAATTGGGCCAAAACCTACTGGACCTAATGTGTCCCAATTAACCAGATTCCAAGGAGTATGAAAAAACTGGCTCAGGAGGGAGCAGCTGGGGAAGATCTTCATCCTCTGCAGAGAGAGACAGCTCATCTACTTGCCAGACAATTGAAAGATGAACTGGCCAGTGAACAGGGGGTCTGCCTGCCTCACTCAGGCTTGTGTGCATACAGCTCCATTCCAACTGACCCTCTGTCCGTGACCGAGCCATACTGACTATCCGAGCAGAGCGGGTTAAAGGAGAATTTCAACAAAGAATTGGGAAGAGCATCGGAAGGAGGCCGGAAGGCAGGGATTAAACATGGCCAGCAGAAAAGGATTAAAGGATTAAACAGCAAAACGGTCATTGCCTTTTCCCTAGGGTTGGGGAATCCAAAGCTCAGGGGACAGAAAAGGGAAGAGATTTAAAAGAGGGCAGTGGACAGTGAATACCTGAACTGAGCTGCCAGAGGAAGTGGTTGAGGCAGGTACAACCACTACATTGAAGAAGCATTTGGATAGGTACATGGAGAGGAGGGGCCTGAAGGGTTACAGACCGAACACAAGCAACTTGGGCTACTGGGGAAAATGCCATGGTCAGTATGGACTAGACGGGCCAAAGGGCCTGTTTCTGTGCCATACAAGTCCACAACAGAATACAAGAAACAGGCCACTCAGTCCATCTTTTCTACCTTCCCTACAACCTCACTGTTGTCCAAAATATCCCAGCACAAACACAATGTAGAACCTGACCTTTCACCCTTGCTGAAAAATGCCATGATCCAACGCGGATTCAGCCGGGGTGCGCATGGCCAGATGAAGGAACAGGCATCGTCCAACCCAGACCTCTCAGAGAAACAAGAGTGGCCAGAACTTTGTGAAAAGATTGATCCTGTTCAATTTGAAAGCCGGGTTTTCAATCGAAGGAAAGGAAACACTGAAGGGTTTGGGAAGCTAGTTTGCTGGGGCTGATTGGGAAACTAGAGTGAAGAATGTGTTAATCACAGGCAGCAGTAAGTGTTAAAAACAATCGCAAGAATTGCAAAAAATGCACATCCCCTTACACAACAGGAAGTGAGGTCCAACCACAGGCTACAGGAGAAGAAGATGGTGTCTAATCAAAAGAAAAACTGAGAAGGTAGTGAGAAAATTCAGCAAGTCATGTGACAGCGAAGGATGAACTAAGAAAGAGAAAAATACAGTGAGCAAGAAACACACTGTGAAAGACACGTGACCCCTGTCGACAAAGGCCAAAGAGTTTATAATGCAGAATAAATGACTGAGGAAGTTTCAACTGGCAAGGTGGAAGAACAGAAGCTCTTGGAATCACTCTAAGTTTATAGGATGGTTCAGAAGGCGTATGGTGTGTTGGAACTTCATAATTCGGGTGACTGAATTCAAGAGCCATTAGGTAACGTTGCAGCTCTATAAAACTAAGGTTAAACCACACTTGGAATATAGTGTTCAGTTTTGCTCACCTCTCAATCGGGAGGACATGGAAGCTTTGGAGAGGGTGCAGAGGAGACTACCAGGATGCTGCCTGGATCAGACAGCATGTCTAACTAGAGGAGGTTGAGCGAGCTAGAGCTTTTCTTTTTGGGATGAAGGAGGATGAGAGATGATTTGATAGAGATGTACAAAATGATAAGAGGCATCGATCAAGTGGACAGCCACAGACTTTTTCCCAGAGCCGGAAAGTCTAACACAAGAGGGCATAATTTTAAGGCGATCGGTTTAAAGTATTGGGGGGGGGGGGGGGGGGAGGGGGTGTCGGAGGTGAGTTCTTCACACAGAGTGGTGGGTGTGTGAAATGTACAGCTGGGGTGGCAGTAGAGGCAAATACATTAGGGGCCTTCAAAAAGAACCTTAAGATAGGCACATGGATAATGGAAAACTTGAGGGCTGTGTAGGATGGAAGGGATCGATTGATCCTAGACTATGTTGAAAGGTTAGCGCGTCAAGGGGCGAAGGGCCTGCACTATGCTGTAATAGTGTTCTATGTTCAAAGTAAACACATTCTTTGCCTCTTTATGGAACAAGATACAAAAACGTTGCTGAACAAGCTTTGACACAAAGGAGGTGATGATATGATATCAGACTGGGTTAGCAGACAGAAAGCACAGAGTCCGGGGTCTCAACTGTTCACAATCTACATCAACAGTTTGACCAGTGCAACCAAAAGGACACGCGTGGATGTCAGGCTGTCCCAGCCAGTGGATCTCGGGATCGGAAGGTTGTTAAATGTCTAGAGTTCTCTCTCTCCCAGGGAGACTGGAGGTGGAGCACAGCAGGAATGTTAACAAGGGAGTTGAAGGGCTTCGGGGAGAGACAGGTTATTGGTATTGGGGCCAAGGCTGGGTCAGCCCTGATCTCACTGCATTGGAAGCTGACCCAATCTTGCCCTTGTCCGTAAGAAGCCTAGGACCAGGGGTCAGGGCTGGCTCAGTGATGGTAATTGCAGGAATCTCTCCCTACACCCCACAGAGCTGTGAACACCCGATCTCTGAGATCACCTGATCTCTGGATCGTCGAGGAACCGGGGACGGGTCCACATTGCCAGCAGATGTCAGCTCGACTGCAACTTTTAGGAGAAGCTTGGAAGCACATGGATGGGAGGGGGTGGTTGGTGGACTGTGGTCTAGGAGAGAGTTGGCAGACGAGATAGGCTGTCGGGCCTGTTTAAGTGCTGCAGTACTCTACAGCTTAAAATGCCAGAAGGCGTTTCAGAGGTGGGAGTCACAGGCGACAGTGAGAGTTATACAACGGTGAGTAAGGGCTGGGGTCACTGATGGGACCTTAGCTGTAGGTAGGAGTTACAGAGGGGTAGAATACAGGACAATGAGGGGTTACAGAAGGGCAGAGTACAGGACAATGAGGGATAACGGAGGGGCTGAGTACAGGATGATGAGGGGTTATGGAGGGGGTGAGTACAGGACGATGAAGGGTTACAGAGGGGCAGAGTACAGCAGAATGTTACAGAGGGGTAGAGTACTGGACGATGAGGGGTTATGGAGGGGGTGAGTACTGGACGATGAGGGGTTGCAGAGGGGCAGAGTACAGGACAATGAGGGATAATGGAGGGGCTGAGTACAGGATGATGAGGGGTTATGGAGGGGCTGAGTACAGGATGATGAGAGGTTACGGAGGGGCCGAGTCCAGGATGATGAGAGGTTACGGAGGGGCCGAGTCCAGGATGATGAGAGGTTACGGAGGGGCCGAGTCCAGGATGATGAGAGGTTACGGAGGGGCCGAGTCCAGGATGATGAGAGGTTATGGAGGGGCTGAGTACAGGACGATGAGGGGTTATGGAGGGGTTGAGTACAGGACGATGAGGGGTTACGGAGGGGCCGAGTACAGGACGATGAGAGGTTACGGAGGGGCCGAGTACAGGAAGATGAGAGGTTACGGAGGGGCCGAGTACAGGAAGATGAGAGGTTACGGAGGGGCCGAGTACAGGACGATGAGAGGTTACGGAGGGGCCGAGTACAGGACGATGAGAGGTTACGGAGGGGCCGAGTACAGGAAGATGAGAGGTTACGGAGGGGCTGAGTACAGGACGATGAGGGGTTACGGAGGGGCTGAGTACAGGATGATGAGGGGTTACAGAGGGGCTGAGTACAGGATGATGAGGGGTTACAGAGGGGCTGAGTACAGGACGATGAGGGGTTACGGAGGGGCTGAGTACAGGATGATGAGGGGTTACGGAGGGGCTGAGTAAAGGAGAATGAGGGATAACGGAGGGGCTGAGTACAGGACGATGAGGGGTTACAGTGGGGCAGAGTAAAGGAGAATGAGGGATAACGGAGGGGCTGAGTACAGGACGATGAGGGGTTACAGAGGGGCTGAGTACAGGATGATGAGGGGTTACAGAGGGGCTGAGTACAGGATGATGAGGGGTTACAGAGGGGCTGAGTACAGGATGATGAGGGGTTACGGAGGGGCTGAGTACAGGATGATGAGAGGTTACGGAGGGGCTGAGTACAGGAAGATGAGAGGTTACGGAGGGGTTGAGTACAGGATGATGAGGGGTTACGGAGGGGCTGAGTACAGGATGATGAGGGGTTACGGAGGGGCAGAGTAAAGGAGAATGGGATAACGGAGGGGCTGAGTACAGGATGATGAGGGGTTACAGAGGGGCTGAGTACAGATGATGAGGGGTTACGGAGGGGCTGAGTACAGGATGATGAGGGGTTACGGAGGGGCTGAGTAAAGGAGAATGAGGGATAACGGAGGGGCTGAGTACAGGACGATGAGGGGTTACAGTGGGGCAGAGTAAAGGAGAATGAGGGATAACGGAGGGGCTCAGTACAGGACAATGAGGGATAACGGAGGGGCTGAGTATAGGACGATGAGGGGTTACAGAGGGGCTGAGTACAGGATGATGAGGGGTTACGGAGGGGCTGAGTAAAGGAGAATGAGGGATAACGGAGGGGCTGAGTATAGGACGATGAGGGGTTACAGAGGGGCTGAGTACAGGATGATGAGGGGTTACGGAGGGGCTGAGTAAAGGAGAATGAGGGATAATGGAGGGGCTGAGTACAGGACGATGAGGGGTTACAGTGGGGCAGAGTAAAGGAGAATGAGGGATAACGGAGGGGCTGAGTATAGGACGATGAGGGGTTACAGAGGGGCTGAGTACAGGATGATGAGGGGTTACGGAGGGGCTGAGTACAGGATGATGAGGGGTTACGGAGGGGCTGAGTACAGGATGATGAGGGGTTACGGAGGGGCCGAGTACAGGATGATGAGGGGTTACAGAGGGGCTGAGTACAGGATGATGAGGGCTTACAGTGGGGCAGAGTAAAGGAGAATGAGGGATAACGGAGGGGCTCAGTACAGGACAATGAGGGATAACGGAGGGGCTGAGTACAGGACGATGAGGGGTTACGGAGGGGTTGAGTACAGGACGATGAGGGGTTACGGAGGGGTTGAGTACAGGACGATGAGGGGTTACGGAGGGGTTGAGTACAGGATGCTGAGGGGTTACAGAGGGGCAAATACAGAAAGATAGGGAGTGAGCCGCGACCTTGTTCGACGGCGGGGTAGAGTCAAACGGCCGCCCAATCCCGATGTGACTGGATGATGAACGAGGAGGCTGAGATTGCTGTTCCCTCTTTGAGCCACCCGCAGGCTAACTCACTGCCGCCCGCCACACAGTTGCCACAACAGCCAAGTGTTTACACTGATGCACAGGGACTCAACCAGGCCCTGAGTAAGGAGTGGCAGCTTCCAGCCATCACACTGCCACCCTCAAGGTCAAAGGTGCAAAGTACACACAGTCAGTGGAGCTGGAGAGGAGGGAGGAGGTCTGGTGGCATGGACAGTGGACAATGGGTGTTGAGCGAGAGTCAGTCTCTGCTAATTAGTAATCGGTTTATTACTGTCACTTGTAACAAAATGGAGTGAAATATTTTTGTTCAATATACATGCAGATCAGAATCAGGTTTATTATCACCGGCATGTGACGTGAAATTTGTTAACTTAGCAGCAGCACTTCAATGCAATACATGATCTAGCAAAGACAGAGAGAGAAAAATAATAATGATAAATAAAATAAAACATAATAAACAAGTAATTCAATTACATATGTTGAATCGATTTTTAAAAATGTGCAAAAGCAGAAATACTGTATATTTAAAAAAGTGAGGTAGTGTCCAAAGCTTCAATGTCCATTTAGGGATCGGATGGCAGAGGGGGAGAAGCTGTTCCTGAATCGCTGAGTGTGTGCCTTCAGGCTTCTGTATCTCCTACCCGATGGTAACAGTGAGAAAAGGGCATGTCCTGTGTGCTGGAGGTCCTTAATAATAGATCACATCATATCCAAATACGATGCAGTAGTAAAGAGAATTCTGAATACAGAATACAAAGCAGGGTTACAGAGAAAGTGCAGTATGTAGGTGAACAATCAAATGCCAGGGCCACAGCGAGGTGGACTGCAAGATCAAGATTTCACCTTTTTAGCACATGAGAGCATTGAAGAGTCTGATAATAGAGGATAAACACTGTCCTTGAGCTGCTGGTATGTACTTTCTGGCTTTTATATCTTCTGCTCGAACATGAACCCAGGGCATATCCTGTTCTTGTTGCACCACCAAGGGGGTACAGGAGCCTGAAGAATCACACTCAACATTTCAGGAACAGCTTCTTCCCCTCTATCAGATTTCTGAACAGACTACTTTGATCAGTTTTTCTTTGTCCACTACTTAATTTATTAACTTAAAAATTGTAATTTATGGCTTAAAATATGTGTTGCAATGTACTGATGTTGCAAAACAACAAATTTCACAACATTTGCCAGTGATACAAGACCTGACCGATTCTCTCAACCATTAATACAGATGGACATGGACTCCACCCCATGATCTAAAGTCAATGACCAGCTCCTTCGCCTTGCTAACATGGAGGGGGTGGTGTGGTGGTCCAGGGTGTGATCCTTCTCAGAGGCACAGGTCAAAGAGTGCACACTGCTCCTCTGTCTCTGCCAAACGATGGTTCGATGGGACATCATCCCAGACTGTTTGGCTGTGAATGTATTCCAGCCAGCTCCTCTCACAGACCCCCATTAACCAACCAGGCTTGTTGCCTCAGCCCATTCCTCTCTACGGGGAAGGAGCTGGGTTCTACCCAGGAACAGGCAAGGGTGACAACGTCCCTCCAACTTACGGTTGACTTTGTTGACGTTGCCTTGGATCTCAGCCTGAGTCAGGAGTACCTCGTAAACATCTCGCTCACTGTCTGGGCTCCCTGGAACCTCCTGCAAAGTACAACACAGCTGATGTTTCCCTTTTCCAATTTCCACGTCTCTCTCTCCCGGCTCTCGGGCCCCAGCACCCCTTGGCCCCAGGCTGCTGAAGACCAAGCATGGGACAATGTGGGCTGGAGCTCAGAGCTCCTTCTGCATCCACATTACAGAGAAAGGAAGCAGCATGCACACCACATACCCATTTTCTCTCTCTCTTAAAACACACACAGTCCGCCTTCCCTCTCACTCACATGTATACACCTGCACTATTTCCCTTTTCCTTAGCACATTCCAGAGCAAGGCAGCAGTGTGCAAACCACTTTCTCTCTCTCTCTCCCCCCTCACACAGTCCTGCACATTCCACAATTTCTCCCCTCTTTTACACACACTATGTCTCCTCTCTTTCTCTCTGACACACACACCATATCTCCATTTCAGGCTGAGACTGGGGGGTCCTTATAAAGTGTCTTGGCCTGAAACATTAACTGTTTATTCCCCTCTATAGATGCCGCCTGACCTGCTGAGTTCCTTCAGCATTTTGTACATGTTGCTCCAGATTTCCAGTATCCCTTGTGTCTTCCACGATCTCCCTTCTCTATCGCACACACACAGATGCAGACAAGCACACACATACACTTGCACAGATATACACACGTGCACATAGATACACCAGACACACACACACACACACACAAAGACACACGCACAGCACTTGGAAAACCCCACCTACTGAACCCATCTCACTGCTCAGTGCCAGAGTCCTGCACACAGTCGGGGTTACAGTGCTACCCCCGGTACCACCCCGCGCTCATGCAGATGCCCACCTTGTTTCTAGCATTGGCTGCCTTCTCGTGCTTGGCACAGCTCAGGGTGGCCTGGTACTGCTCACTCTGACTCTCATCGAGGTTCAGCAGCAGGGCGTTAGGGTTCTTCATTGCTGTCAGGGTCTCTGCCGCAACCCCACGGTCTACGGCGTCGTTGATGGCGATGACAGCAGCATGCACTGTGGGAGGAGTGAGGGGAACGAAAGCCAGGTCAGCCGGAAGGAACCGGAACCACCCCCGGTACAGCAACTCTTCATTCAGAACCCTCACCCTTTGATTTACCTCCTGTAACCCTCTGTCACCCGGACTCCCTTTGTGAGGCTGACCCTTCCACCCACCCCTGTAATCACCTGCAACACTTAACCGAGCCCCCTGTGACACCCACCTCTGAAAACCCTCCGGTACTTACACCACCCTGGAACCCTTCCTACATCTACTCCCCCTTCTGTAACTGCCCCTCCCATAGTTACACCACACCGTCACCCCCACAAGCCCCTACACCCATTCTTTGTAATGCTCTTCCCAACTTACAACCCCACTCTACAAACACGTCCCACACCCCTTCCTTTGTTGTACCCCTACACCAGCCCCTCTGTAACCCACTCCCATACCTACACCCTCCCTGTGTAACCCTCGCTCACCCTGGCACTTCGCTACCTCAGTTACCCTGACAGGCACAAGACGCATTTCTACGCCCCATAACCTGCTTCTGCTTCTGTGACGACGGCTGCCATCTCCATCGCTGGAAGGTGCAGAGTTCCAAACCCTCCACAATGCCTGGGTCACCAGCACCCCCTCATCTCCTCATGAGGCTCACTTCAGTCAGCCCTCTCTGCACATCTACTCCTCCCCCTCACTCCAATCCTCACAATTCCCAAACCTTTACTCTCCTCTGTCACCCCCTCCCGGCCCCTCCCTCAGGCCCTCCCTCAAACCCCTCTCCCCACCCTGATGCCCCGATACAAGCTGCCTTCTCTCTCAGTATGATGCAGGATTTTGATGCGAAACCTTGCAATCACTTCATCCCTCCCCCACAGACGCCGCTCAACCCACTGTCCCTCCAGCGGGTCGGATATCCAGACTGTGATTCTCCCCCTACCGGGGTGTAGGTGGAAGGGAAGACAGCTGTGATCGTGCACAGCCTTTCCTGGGGACAGTGCATTCGTCACAGTGTAATACCACGTGGACACAGGACCTTCTGCCCAGCTCATCTGTGCTGTCAAAGCTAGTGGGGCTCTCAGAGAGCATGCTGGGATTGGAGGGGCTACGTTGCCGACGTCACTTACGGGCAGCCTCATCCACCGAGAGCTCGTTGGCAAGAATGCCGCCAATCTTGCTGAAGGCAGGCATCTGGATCCCATACTTCTCCAGCTCACGCTTCATGTTGTTGATCTCCTCCTCTGCAACAGACGCGGGGGGGGGGGGGGGGGGGAAAGAGGTGTTAGGAAGGCTTCCTCTCGCAGGGACCCCTGCGCCATCTGCCCTCCCCGCCCTGTTGTCTGATACCACAAAGGGCCCTGCGTTCACCCAGTCCCACCTCACAGCAGGAAAATCCCACCCTTCACCGATGACGGAGAACAGCCCCACACACCAGGAGAACCAGTACTTTATACTCTCTGCACATTGTAACCCACCCACACTCCTGTCCAAA
The DNA here is from genome assembly GCF_030144855.1 of Hypanus sabinus. Taxonomy (NCBI): domain Eukaryota; kingdom Metazoa; phylum Chordata; class Chondrichthyes; order Myliobatiformes; family Dasyatidae; genus Hypanus; species Hypanus sabinus. Next base: position 7,532,340 of record NC_082726.1, on the reverse strand, counting down.
GTCCCCTGCCCACATTCATTCCAAACACTTCAACACCGGTACCACTGTCCTGCTGGTTTGGATCCATTCCTGTCTTCTGGCAGTTCACTGAAGTTCATCAGGAGCTCAGGAATGGCTGGGTCATAGGACTTTAAGACACAGGAGCAGAATTAGGCCATTTAGCCCATCTAGTCTGCTCTGCCATTCAATCATGGCTGATTTATTTCCCCGCTAAACCCCATGCTCCTGCCTTCTCCCCATAACCTTTGACAGGCTTACTAATCAAGAACCTCTCAACCTCTGCTTTAAATATATCCAATGATTTGGGCTCTGCAGCCATTTGTGGCAACAAATTCCACAGATCCACCACCCTCTAGCTAAAGAAATTCCTCCACATCTCAGTTCTAAAGGGATTTCCTTATATTCAGAGGCTGTGCCCTCTGGTCCTAGAGTCTCCCGGTGTAGGAAACATCCTCTGGACATTCAGTCTCTAGCTCTTTCAATATTTCATTGGCTACAATGAGATCCCCCCAATTGTTCTAAACTCCAGCGAGTACAGGCCCTGAACCAACATGGCCCCGTGTTAACCCTTTCACTCTCAGGATAATTTTTGCAAAGCTCCTCTGGACCCTCTCCAATGCCAGCACATCTTAAATAGGTGAGAGTACTGAAGGGTTATTCTCATCACAGGGCAGATGCCCCCCTTCAGTCATGGGGTCTTTTACCTGTGAGGACAAATGCTCTTAGTGTACCATACTCCTCTTGTGTGTCCTCTGTGCGCATTCTAAGTGCACGCCCCAGGGACTGTGTAATTTAAGTGCCGACATGCTGTCAGTACGTAGGACATACGGAAGATGCCACACTGTCCTTTGACCATCTGCCACAACGTTTGCCCTCACCTGTGAAAGCAACTTTGCCGTAAAGGTCCTGAATTTGTGGAGCCAAGCCCAGTTTGAAAAGATACAGACTGTAATGAAAACAAGAGAAAAATCAAAACTGTAGCACTTGCCCCATCCCACACAGTTCCTCCCGAGAGGTCCCTTTCAATACACTGACACGTGTAGACACTGTTTTGATGCAGGAGTTTGAGAGTCGGGGCCAGGGACCAAAGGTGGCCTGTCCTGTGGGTGGATAGGTGGCAGAAAAGAGGCTTCGTTTTGTTTCGTTTTATTGTCGTGGTTGCTCAGCTGAACACTGTGGACATGCTATGTTGGTGTGGGGTTGTGTGGCGTCACACGGAGGGCTGCCCCCAGCTCATCCTCTGACCGTGTTGTCTGTTAACACAAACGACACTTTTCACTGTACTTGTGATAAATAAATGAATTGGGATCGGAAATATAAACAGCCTTTCTTTGAACAGAAAGATCCCACAAATGCTGTAAGCAGAATGGTTCCCTTGTTCTTACAGATGGACTCATGGCCTGACATTTGCCCTCAGTGTGACTGGGCAGCACGATGGAGTAGTGATCAGTGCAATGCTTTAGAGGTTGGGGTTCAGTTCCTGTCTCTGTTTGGATGACCATGTGGCCATGTGGATTTCCTCTGGATCCCCAGGTAATGAGTCACGGACATGCCACTTTGGCACCGGATGCATAACAATACTTGCAGGCTGCCCAGCTGATCTGATTTGACGCAAACAACGCATTTCACTGTATGTGATAAATAAAGCTCATCTTTTATCTCTTTCTCTCACCTTACTGTCTGCCTGCACTGCACGTCCTCTGTATCTGTGACACTTGATTCTACATTCTCTTATTGCTTCACCTTGTGCTAGCTCAAAGTATTGGATTCAGTTCTGGTCACCTTATAAAAGGAAGGATGTGAAAGCTTTAGAGAGAATGCAGAGGAGATTCACCAGGGTGCTGCCTGGATTAGACAGCATGTCTTATGAGGATCGGCTGAGTGAGCTGGAGCTTTTCTCTCAAGTGAAGGAGGAAGAGGCGACTTGACGATATGACAGAAGGCATAGACAGACAGCCAGAGACTTTTCCTCAGGACAGAAGTACAAGAGGGCACAATGTCAGGGATAGATTTTTCACACAGAGAATGGCAGAATGTGCTGCCAGGGGTGGTGGTGGAGACAGAGACAGTACCATGTAAAAGTCTTAGGCACATATATATATAGCTAGGGTGCCTAAACTTTTGCACAGTCCTGAAGTAATTTTATGTATTGCACTGTACTGCTGCTGCTAAAAAAACACATTTCATGACGTACGTGTGTGATGATACACCTGATTCAGATATAGCTTTTTATTGTGATCCTGAAATAGGTTTCTTCCCCTGAGAGGGGGAATGGGGCTGGGAGAGGGCAATCATGGTTGGGAAGAGGGGAAAAGGAGAGACTAGTACCAGAGAGACATTCAGTACACCAATTGTTTGGAATCAAATGACCTCGCCCGGTGTATGCACCTGCTCCAAACTCCTCCCCCCCCCACCATGCCCCTAACACTCTCTCTGCCACCTGTCCCACACCTCTTCCGTGGCATTCCACCCTCGCCATTCCCAACATCCTTAGCTCCTGCCACATTTACAAACTCGCTCTCTGCTCCATGTTGACAAACTTGGTGCTGTGCAAACGTCAAGCTATAAACATGTGCCTCAGACTTTTGCACAATACTCTACATCCGGGACATTCAAGAGACTCTTAGATGGACACATGGATTAAAGAAAATGGGGGCTACGTGGAAGGGAAGCATTAGATTGATCTCAAGTAGTCGGTTCAACATTATGAGCCTAAGAGCCTGCAAGGTACTATACAGTTCCCTGCTCTATATGCTCTTTGACCTTTCCCCTCTCACCTTATTGCTCATCTGCACAGCACTTTCTCTGTTGCTATTCCACTTTATTCTGCATTGTGCTGTACCTCAATGCACTGTGTAAAGACCAGATCTGTACGGACAGCACACGAGACAAGCTCTTCACATTATGTTGGTATACGTAACAACAATAAACCAATTCCAGTTCCAGCTCCCTGACCAGGCTTTAGTCTACTGCCAGCCTCTGCTCTGAGCAGTCTTTGTACAGACGCATTGTTCTGGTGCCCAGGGCAACCTGCTGGCCATTGGGAACTGGGTCAGAGATCACCTGGGAGTGGCTGAGCGGCAACAAGGGGCAACGGTCGAAGGGAGTGACCCCCCCCCCCCCCCCCCCCCGTGTGAGACGCTAACAGTCACTAGATCATCGGCCTGGCATTTCCTGCAGGGAATGAGCTGTCTCCAGCTGCCAGCAGCAGCAGAGGGGAAACAGCAGGCCTCATGACAGGAAGCCGCTGGCTCGCACAGTACACACTGTTGGCTTTGTCCACCAAGCCTCTATTTTGGCAGCCCCACAGCCCAGGCACTCCCTGTCCAGATCACAAGAGTCTGCCGAGGGTCGCAGACTCAGCCAACTCCACCACAGGCACAGGCCTCCTCACATCCTCAGACAGCAGCATACATCACTTTGACCCTCACCACCCAGGACAAGCCCTCTTCTCAGTACTACCATCAGAGAGGAGGTACAGGAGCCGGAAGATACACACTCAATATTTTAGAAACAGCTTCTTCCCCTCTGCCATCAGATTTCTGAATGGTCCATGAACACTACCTCACTGTATGACTTTTTCCACTATTTACTTATGGTATTTATTTTTTTACTGTAATGTGAATTGGAGCTTCCAATACACAGGATCGCAAAGAGTTGTAGATTCAGGCCCCTCTATCACAGGCAAAACCCTCTCCAGCATCGAGAGCATCATCCAAAGGTGGTGCCTCAGGGTGGTTTCTGAATGGTCCACGAACACTACCTCTATATTTTTGCTGACGTACATTTGTAATTTACGTTCATTATTGTGTCTTTGTCTTCTCCTGCTGCTGCAAAATGACAAATTTCTCATCAGCTATGTCAGAGTCTGATTGTGGTCCTCCGGTCTGACGGAACTCCTTTGGCTGGAAGATTAGAGCTTCATCTTTCCCTGAATGTTCTGGGCTTCCCCCTGCTGAGCGCAGCAAGATTCCACCCAGACCACTTCCTTCTCTCCTGGCTCTGGGCTGAATCAAAAGTGTGTGCACGAGTTCCCAGTGGCCCCAGAACATCAGGGTGGAGAGGACTGCGTCGCTGGCTGAACCTGTGCAACTTCGTCTGTTTGGCTTACTGACCACTGCTGGCAGCTTGGATCTGAGGAGCTGCCATGACTGTACCTTAACACCCTGAGCTTGTGGACTGGGTCAAAATTAATCTCAGCCCCACCTCCCTTGCTCCTTGGTATCAAAACAAACCCATTGATCCTCAACCCAAGAGATTCTACAGATGCTGGAAATTCAGAACAGATACAAAATGCTGGAGGAACGCAGCAGGCAACATCCATGGAGAGGAATAAACAGTCGTCATTTTGGACAGAGACCCTTCTTCAGGACTAGAAAGGAAGGGGGAATGAGCCAGAATAAGAAAGAGCAAGGAGGACAAGCTGGTGGGTGACAGGTGAAACCAAGTGAGGAGGAAGATAGGTAGGTGGGTGGGGTGAAGTAAGAAGCTGGGAGGTGATAGGTGGAAGAGGTAAAGTGTAAAAGAAGAAATTTGGTAAGAGAAGAGAGTGGACCATGGGTGAATGGGAAGGAGGAGAGGAGAATAGAAGGGGCGAGAGGATTCTTATACTGGTTTCTTCCCCCTTCCTTTCCAGTCTGAAGAAGCGCTTCTGCCCGAAATGTTGACTGTTTATTACTCTCCATGTATTCTGTCTGAACCGCTGAGCCCTGGTTAGAGTGATACCAGCACGGATACAGGCCCTTCAGCCTAACGGGGACAAATATTGGCCCTGGTTAGAGCGATATGGCACAAACACAGGCCTTCAGTCCACACAGCTAGTCCCAATTTCTTGCATTTGATCTAAATCCCTCCAAGAGCGACCACTCCAGACAGCCATCCAACTGCTTCATCCCCAGCCAGCTTGTTCTCCTTCCCCACCCCTCACCTTATTCTGGCTTCTGCCCTTTTCCTTTCCAGTCCTGATGAAGGGTCTCTGCCTGAAACATCGACTATTTATTCCTGTCCATAGATGCTGCTTGAACATTCGCGGAATCTCCTGTATTTTTAAATATCCCACCTCAACAACATGCTCTGGCACCTCTACCAGGAAGAGCTGCCCTCAAGTTCCATTCAGACCTATCCCCTCTTGCACCCACCCCCCAGCTTTGGACTCCTCCTACAGTGGGGAAAAGCCTGCTCCCTATCCATTTTACCTGTTTCACTGGAGAGACGTCTATGCTGAGGCCCAGAGCTGTAGTGTTGGAACTGACTGATTGCAGCTGACAATTTGTAAAGTCTGTGCTCCTCTGGTTCACCTTGACCCTTTGTCACCTTGTCCATCAGATGGTGCACTGCCCCCCATTTACCTGAAAATGGCGTGCGCAGTACTGTGCAAAGATCTTAGGAGTGCCAGGGATAGCCACATCCAGCCCTGAAACACCAGGCAAGGTCATTTGATTCCAAAAGTTGGACTTATTGATGACTGTGGAATGTCTCTCTGGTGCATCCTTCCCCTTCCTTTTCCCCTGTCCCCAATAGTGATTCCTCTCTCCCTGCCCCCCTTCCCACTCTCAGTTCACAATAGGGACCCATATCAGAATTACTCACGTCATTTTTTTTTAGTACAGTGTAATACATAGAATTACTACAGTACTGTGCAAAAGTGTTAGGTCCCCTAGTGATGCCTGAGCTTTTGCACAGCACTGTGCACAGACACACATAAACCAGAGATCTGAGGCCAGCTTGACATCAATGAACAAGATTGAGCTTGTCAACTGCCATCGTTGAATCTTTACTTGAGTAAGGCCAGAGGTATACCTCCCCTCCTTACCCAAGTAAATACCTGAATCTTGCAAATGATGGCAGAGCCCAACCTGACCATGTTGTCTTCAATTCTCTGACGTTCAGGCACAGCCTCCCTCCTTACCCAAGTAAACATTTAAAGGTTTTATGATTTAAAGCTGAGCGTTATTGGTGAAATGCTCTTTTTGCATCAATGACCAACACAGTCTGAGGATATGCCGGGAGCAGCCTGCAAGTGTTGCTATGCTTCCAGTGCCAACGTGGCATCCCCACAACTCACTATCCTTAACTGTATGTCTTTGGGATGTGGGAGGAAACCAGAGCACCAGGAGGAAACCCACATGGTCATGGTGGGGGTCGTACAAACTCCTTAAAGACAGCAACAGGAATTGAACCCCGATTAGTGGTCACTGGTGCTGTGAAGCGCTATGCTACCATGCCGCTCACTCACTCGAAAGTGTCGTCCCACACAACCGAAAGGGAACAGCAGCAGAGAATGCCACAGACGGCCATACCTGAGGGCGTGGATACAGTAGATGCACCGAGGCATGTTCTTCCTGTCGTAGACGTCTGTTGTCTCAGGGTAAAAAATCTACAACAAATGAAACAGATAATTGTCAATGAAATACTCATCCAGACAAGTAGAAAGCTCAGCCAGAGTTACTGCTGGAAAACAATCACACGTCCTGTTTGAGGAACAGGCTGGCTCACTTTATGCTGCTGAACTCTGACTTTTTAATCACTCGGTGGAGTGTGCACATTGCTACGGCAGAACGCTGAGGCCTCTGATTTCTCTGCAATGCACCCAAGGCTTCTCAACAACCAGGAGAAGGGAAAGGGTGCCCGGAATTCCACACTGGACAACTCCATGGCTGGAATTTCCAGGCAGTCACACAGTGAGTCAGGAGATTCAAAGGCACAATCTAGCCATCAAGGAGGTGGTACAGGAGCCCGAAAACACACTCAACATTTTAGGAACAGTTCTTCCCCTCTACATCAGATCTCTGAATGGATACTACCCCACTATTTTGCTCTCTTTTTGCATTATTTATTTATATTTTTACATATTTCTTATTGTGTAGTTTTTGTCTTGCACTGTACTGCTGCCACAAAACAGCGAACTTGCCGAGATACGTCACCGATAATGAGGGTTGGGGCAGGGAGATTATTTACACATGGAGACGACCCATTGGGATCTTTTCCCAAGGATTTGTCACTGTTGACTCTCCCTTCCTGCTCCTTTCCTGAATGACGTGAGGGGAGCAGTGGGAATCCTCACCTTGGGCAGCCCAATTTTCGACATGGCGTTGAACCACTGAATGGTGTTGTCCGTGTGTCTAAAGTGCAGTCCGGTGGCCTGGTAAAGAAAAGACAGACATTCAGACTTGAAAGGATCTGCTTGTTCTGGAGAGCCAGAGCCCACAACAATCCACCGTCAAGAAGCAGCAGTCTGGGCACCTGATACTGGCCATTTGGCCCATCTGGCCTGACCGGCTCCTCATCACCTTTCTCCTTCCCCCGCCAGCACATTCGTTTCTGCCTTGTGTTTAACCAGTTCCCATGAACTCTATTCGCTGGACCGCTTAGCGTGAGAGTGTGCAAGTTCCACCTTCACAGAGTGAGACAACATGGAAAGAGATCCTTCGGCCCAACCCGTTCCTACTTACCACGGTGTCAAGCTGAGTTTTTTCCCATTCCCCCATGTTTAGCCCAAATCCCTCTAAACCAGGGGTTCCCAACCTGGGATCCATGGATCCCTTGCATAAAAAAGGTTGGGATCCCTGCTCTCAACCTTTCTGTCCACATACCTGTCCAAATGTTGTTATTGTACCTATCTCAACTATTTCTCTGACAGCTCGTTCTATAGACGCACCCCGTCTTTTAAATCTTTCCCTGTCATCATCCCTGGATATAAGAATGTTTTCCCTGGATATATCTGCTTTTCCTTGAATATAACACTTTTCATGGATATCGGGCTATGCACATTCAGCCTATGCAAGTCCCTCATGATCTTATACACCTCTAACACAGTAACCCCTCAGTCTGATCCATTCAGTAATAACCTCCCAACTTCTCCCTTTAACTTTGACCCTTCTGTCATAACAACATTCTAGTGAATCTTGTTTATTCTTTTCCAGCTCAATGACGTCTTTTGAAAAACAGGATGACCAAAACATGCACAGTACTCCCAAGTGCAGCCTCAGTATATACAACTCCAAGATACTGCCCAAGCTCTCTGAGAGTAGGTTACAAGGTCGGCACAACATCATGGACAGTGCTGTAAAGCTCCATGTTCCACGTCAACTCCTACACCGAGCACAAGGGGAAAAGATCGGTCCGTAACCATAGTCCAAAGACGTTCCAGTTAGTAGGTTAATTGACCATTGTAGATTGCCCTGCGATTAGAGTAGGGTTAAATCAATGGTTTGTTGGCAGCATAGCACGAAGGGGCAGAAGAGCCTCTCCCCGCTGTAATCCGAAAATAAATACCCACAGTCGCAGAGAATGGCTGCTGTTTGTCTGTGGCTCAGGATCCTGAAGCTCTGGGAGATCCAGTGCAGTGGATGCTACCGGGATGCCTGTATGCCCATGTGAAGAGCTGCCCCAGACGTGAGACTGTTACCTTGTATCTGGTTTGTTCACAGTCGTAGATCTTTTTGCGGGACACCACGTTCGGACTGAAGAAGTTGCCCAGTTTGGCCAGATAGACACCGTTTCTCAGACCTTCTTCCAGCTCGGTTGTGGGAGGGAGCTCTTCGTCCAAACAGGCCTCCATCCAACTGAAAAACAGAGAGACCGAGAGAATGGTGGGGGAGAATTGTTCAGTATTGACAAATCCAGGATACAATGGGAGGAGGAAGTGGAGAAGGCAAGTGGAGGTAGAACAATGAATGAGAGAAAGGAGGAGAGGAGAGAGCTTGAGGGAGGGAGTGGGAGAGAGTGGAGGAGAAAACACAGAACAAGATATGGAGAGTACAAGAGAGGGAAGGATGACAGAGAGTGACATGGGAAGGGAAGGGAGTTAGGGAGAGACTGGGAAAGGGTGAAGATGGGGTAGGGGAGTAAGAGGGGTATTTGTTACATCAGTGACCCTTCTGCAGCAAGGAACCCAGAGTAGGTCATCTCAAGCCTGTGATTTACATGGAGGGCTGGTCAGGGAAGATGATCCGTGTGGACTGGTGAGCAGATGGAGATGGGCCACGGTGAACTCAGGCATGGGCTGCTTCCCATGGGAATGGTATGTGCACTGTAATCCCAGGAGACCAATCTGCCGGCTGACTAACCCCCTCAGAGGCCCCACAGATCAACTCAGCAATGCCTGAACTCAACAGTTAGTTCCTGGTTCCCACATCTGTTCAGCTGACAACAAAGACAAGCTTTTACTTGGAAAAAATCTGCCTCCAACCTGATGGCATGAACATCAACTTCTCTAACTTCCGTTAATGCCCCTCCTCCCCTTCTTACTCCATCCCTGATATATTTAGTTTTGTTTCCCCTCGCTTTTTTCCCTTTCTCTCTCTCTGCCTGTTCTCCATCTCCCTCTGGTGCTCCCCTCCCTCTTTCTTTCTCCCGAGGCCTCCCGTCCCATGATTCTTTCCCTCCGCTAGCTCTGTATCCCTTTTGTTAATCACCTTTCTGGCTCTCAGCTTCACCCCACACCCTCCGGTCTTCTCCTATCATTTCGCATTTTCCCCTCCCACTCCTACTTTCAAATCTCTTACTATCTTTCCTTTCAGTTAGTCCTGACGAAGGGTTTCGCCCTGAAACGTCGACAGTGCTTCTCCCTATAGATGCTGCCTGGCCTGCTGCGTTCCGCCAGCATTTTGTGTGTGTTGCTTTTACTTGGCGTTTTCTTATCTGGGCATTCCCAGCAAGGCCAGTATTTACTGCCCATCCTGAGTTGCCCCTTATTTCAAGATTTAAGATTTATCACATTTGCATCAAAACTTCATGAAGGATCCCACCCACCCTGCTCAGGGACTGTCTGTCCCACTCCCATCAGGGAGGAGGCTATGTAACACCCACACCAGGACCACTAACTCAAAAACAGTTACTTACCCCAAGCAGCAAGGCTGATCAACACCTCCACCCACTAACATTCACCCCTCCACACCCCCAAACTTTATCATTAACTGTCAGAGTAACCTTACGTACAGAGACTCCTGTGCCTAATACAATCAATCTGTGCTTACAAGCTTTCTCAGAAGTTTAACTTGAATGTTTTTTTATTACTATGTTCTTTAGCTATTATTTTTTGTGCTGTATCAGATCTGGAATAACAATTATTTTGTTCCCCTTTACACTGGTGCACAGGAAGTCACATGAACAACCTTGAATCTTGAAACACACAGTGAAATGAGGAAAGAGGAGGTGAGAGTGAGTCACCTCCTGCGACACCGTTACAAATTTATTGCTGTGGACAGACATACCCAGGGCATAAAAACTGTGAACGGTACAAACGTTACTGCCGTTTCCAAAAGCTCCCTTCCAGAAAGTGCTACAGGGCTAGTAGAACAAAAACTTCCCTCCATCTTAAAAGTTTCTTCCCTCAGGCAGTTAATCTGATCAACTGTTCCAGTTGAGACCCCGGCCCCCTCAGTCACTGCCCCGAGTACATTTTAAAGCATTTTTTATAATGCTGTTTACATTGTAAATGCATGTTGAAATTTATTCCCTATCCGTACTTTAACCTCTGACTTGTTTTTATATGACTATTTATTCTTGAACGCTGTACGTCACTCCAAAGCACTACAACTAATTTCTAACACATGTAAATGCGCGTGGCAAGTAAAGCTGAACTCTGATCCTGAATTTAACATACATTATGCATACTTCACGGGACAGAATAAGGAAAGCTGAACACAAGGACCCTCCTCGTCGGGGTTGTGTGTCTCAGTGATGCACATACAGAGCTGTTCAAGATGGACAGCTGACGGCAGAGAGGTCAGACTAAAAACAGTCCACTGGAGAAGAAAATGGAAACCCACTCCAGTAATTCGCCAAGAAAACCTTCTGGATAAAAGTAACCAGAGAACAGAAGGCTTGGTGTGCAGGAGCCCACGAGGTCACGAAGAGTCAGACTCAACAAATGAACAGCAAAACTTAAGGACAAAGCAAGTTGAGGGAAATATAGTCCGAGGTAGAATTAATGTTTTTTTTAAAGAGACTGTTCCTCAAAAAGGCAGCATCCATCATTACAGACCCCATCACCCACGCCATACCCTCTTTTTATTGCTTCCATCAAAGAAGAGGCGCAGGAGCTTGAAGACACACACCCAATGTTTCACAAACTGCTTCTATCCCTCGGCCATAAGATTTCTGAATGAACAATGTGCACCATCTCACTATCCCACTTCTGCTACTTTTATTTTTGTCACTCAGAAATTTTTCATGTATTGCACTGCATTGCTGCCAGAAAATAACCAATTTTGTGAAGTATGTCAGTGATAATAAAACTGATTCTGATGCTGCTGGCAGTGGGGAAGGAGCTGTTATTGAACCAAGTGGGTTGTCACGCTCCTGGACGGGTCTTCCGCCCGTCTCCCATGCAGCTGGGAAGGGAGTTCACTACTGAGAAGCAGTGAGGCTGTAAGCAAAGGAACAATGAACAATAATGGCTCGAATTTCCTCCCACTGTGCAGGGTTCTGACAGCTGGATCTCCAGGGAAGCCTCTTTATTTCATCGGCAGGTGACAAGGGAAACATGAGGAGCTGCCACACACGGGGACACATGGTCCGCTTCTGGCATCACGGAAGGAGAAAGCAGGACCTCTGCCAAGTCAGAGGTTCAAATCCCACTCGAAGGGGCACAGCCTTCAAGCACTGAGGCGAAGGGTAAGGGGGCAACCCTGAGCCAACCTCCAGCCTGGCCCCCTTCCAAAGGCTCTTCAGTACTCAGGGCCCCAGGGGGGGAAGCAGAGAGCCAGCTGGCTCACTGGATGGGCCACTGCACAGGATCAGAAAAAGCTGCAGAAAGTTGTAAACTCAGCCAGCTCTGTCATGGGCACTAGCTTCCCCGGCAACGAAGGCAGCATCCATCACCCAGGACATGGCCTCTTCTCATTGCCACCACCAAGGAGGAGCTATTAAAGACACACACATTTCAGGAACAACTTCTTCCCCTCCACCATCAGATTTCTGAACAGACATCGGACCCATGATCACTACCTCGCTACTGCTTCTGGAAACCAACAGATTTAACGACATTATGCTGGTGATATTAAATCCAATTCAGATTCTGCAATCCTTGAAGAACCGGTGTTTCCCAGGAAGGCCAGAAACACTCAGCAGGTCAGGCAGCGTCTGTGGAACAGATGTGAAACCTCACATTCTCATTCCCAGAATGCTCTCAAAACCTGTGTTTCTGGCATTTTCTATACTAACTCGGAATTTTTGTGTTGGCAATATTATTTTAAAGCAAAACATTAAATCCAGAGACCTGCGGATTAAAAGGTAGAAGGCCCATAATCCAGTGCTCAGTAGGAACTACTATTTTTAAATTTTATTTGGCGATACATCACGGTAACAGGCCCTTCCAGCCTAATGATACCACGTGACCAATTCACCTACTAACCGGCGCGTCTTTGGAATGTGGGAGGTCACAGAGAGAACGTACAAACTCCCAGCAGACAAGTGCCAAAATGAACCAGATTTGCTGGCGCTGTAACGGTTCATTGATTGCTTTTCCGTTGTGTCTGGCAAAGACAGGGAACCTGTGCAGGAGAGTTTTTGAAGCAGAAAACTTTGCACTGGGGCAATTGCACTCTCTTTACCTCAGAAGTCCGGGTTCAGTGGTACGAACAGTTCGTCTCCTGCTTGCAGCGGTCGGACATGACTTCTCCTGTGCCTTGTCTCGCTCTTTGCTTTCCACGAAGTGTTGCAGATCTCATCTGCCCAATCTACAGCAGCTGATAGCCACATCCCTACCTCGCTGGTGTATGAAGCCTGCCAATTACTCTAACCTGGCTTGGCCTGCCCATCAATGCCATGTTGCCACTTGCATGCAAACAGCTACTTGGAGCTACAGGTGAGAGGGGAGCGTCTGGGGACCAAAGGTGAGTGGGCTACCCCAGAATGGCCACGACAAGACCTTTCACAAGAGGGGCTACCACCTCCCTGGACACCCCATGCATCCCAGTGCTGTGATAGTTTTACACTAACTGCTACGTTATTCTACTTAACCAAATGCTCTTTCAAGTGAAGGGGAAAATAACTGCAGCTGAATGGCAGCATCCCTCCAGCCAGTTCAACACAACGCATTCGGAACTGCGACAGTGGGTGGTTGCTTGCAGGAGTCATAGGTCTGCTAAGCGGAGATGTCTGGCTTTGTCTGCGGAGCACACTGTGAACCAGACACACCCTCGGTAGAACCAGTTTGACAACTTGCCCATCTCTCCTCCCCTGCCGCACAGAACACCATAAACACAAGAGCTTCTGCAGGTGCTGGAAATCCACAGAAACACACAAAATGCTCAAGGAACTCAGCAGATTGGGTAGCATCTAAATGGGGAAATGAATAGCCAATATTTTGGGCCAATAGCACCCTTCATCAGGGTCTCTCTCATCCAGTAAACCTGAAAAACAGATTCTTTGCATTTGCCGTCAGAGTTCTGAACAGCCATGATCACCCCTCACCAGTTATTTATTTTTTTAATATATCCTAATGTAACACTTGGTAATTTTTCTGTCTTGCATGGCACTGCGATTGCAAAACAACAAATTTCAGAACATGTATCAGTAATAATAAACCTGATTCTGACAAAGGAAGGTCACAGCCTGAAAAGTTGACTGTTTATTCCCCTCCCTGGATGTGAGTTGGAGTGTGACGAGAACTTGAAGAACAGCCCCTATAAATACACAAACAAGGGCTGTAGCCTTTCACTTCCGAATGTAGACGAAACCCTGACCCCTCCAGGAGGCACAAACGCAAGTGAGCCGAGAGCACACAGCCAGCTTCAACACCTGCTGCACGGCGTGCTAAACACTACCTCCCTATTCCTCTTTCACATTACTCACTTATAGAAAATTTTCATGTCTTGCACTGAACTGTTGCCTCAAAAGCATTAGACCATAAGACGTGGGAGCAGAATTAGGCCATTTGGTCCATCAAGTGTCTGCCATTCATAAGGCTGATTTATTTTCCCTCTCAACCCCGTTCTCCGGCCTTCCCCCATAATCTTTGATGCCCTGACTAATCAAGAACCTATCAACCTCCACTTTAAATATACCCAATGACTTGACCTCAGCAACTGTCACTGGTAATGTATTTACCACTCTGGCTAACGAAATTCCTCCTCATCTCTGTTCTAAAAAGAACATCCTTCTATCCTGAGGCTGTGTCTTCAAACAATAAATTTTACAATAAAATTGTAAGGATGTAATGTTGAGACTTTATAAAGCACTGGTGAGGACTCACTTGGAGTATTATGAACAGGTTTGGGCCCCTTATCTTAGAAAGGATGTGCTGACACTGGAGAAGGTTTCAAAGAGGTCCATGAAAATGATTCCAGGATTGATCATCTGTCAGATGAAGAGTGTTTGATGGCTCTGGGTCTGAATTCACTAGAATTAAGAATGAGGGATGACCTCATTGAACCTATCAAATGGTGAAAGGTCTTGGATGCGGAGAGGATGTTTCTATGGTAGGACAGTCTAAGACCGGAAGACACAGTCTCAGAATAGAGGACCGCCCTTTAAGAATGGAGATGAGGAGGAGTTGCTTTAGCCAGAGAATGGCGAATCTGTGAAATTCTTTTCCACAGGTTACTGTGGAGGCCAAGTATTTCTGTACATTTAAGGCAGAAGTTGATAAGATTCTTGATGGATCAGGGCATAAAGGCAAATGGGGAGAAGGCAGGAGATTGGGGCTGAGGGGGAAAATTAGATTAGCCATGATGGAATGGCAGAGCAGACTTGATGGGCCAAATGGCCTTATTCTGCTCCTACATCTTATGGTCTTATTGTCTTATAATAAACCTGATTATGGGGTCTCAGGACCACAGACAGTATGAAGGATCACCACAATATACCCAGTGTCCAACATCACACGAGGTAAATGAGGTGTTTGGGTCTGAGGAAGGATACACAGGGGTACAGACATCGCACTGACTGGTTGGCCTTGTTGGATTGGGTGGGGGGGGGGGTGGTATGAGTAGGTGAACAGATGCACAGTGGTCACCACCTCATGGAATGGAGACCAGAGTCAAGAGCTCAGCAGATTCCTCCAGGCGGCATGACGGCGTAGCGCTCAGTGCAAAGCTTCACTGCGCCAGCGATCTGTGTTTCAATACTCACCGCTGTGTTTGCACATTCTCCCCAGACCAAGTGGGTTCCCTCCCACATTCCAAAGATGTACGGGTTAGGGTCAGTAAGTTGTGGGCGTGTTGTGCTGGTGTGGAGACACTTACAGGCTTGCCCAAGTACATCCTCAGACAGTGTTGGTTGTTGTCACTACCAACATATTTCACTGGATGTTTCAATATTTCTCAACACCTGCAGGTATTTCATTCCAGTGATTTCATGTTAATATTTAGTATCATTATTGAGAAATAGCAAGAAGAGGCACTCCAGCCAGCAATCCCCCATTTTAATCCCAGCCTAATCATGGGACAGTTTACAAAGACCAATTAACCTACCAACCAGGAGGTCTTTGGACTGTGGGCAGAAACCAGAGCAGCCGGAGGAACCCCATGCGGCCACGGGGTGAACGTGCAAACTCCTGACAGAAAGCAGCATGAATTGAACCCGGGTCAGCTATAAAGCATGTGCTAACCACTATGCTATCACGCCAATGGCTTTGGAGAGAATGCAGAGGAGATTTACCAGGATGCTGCCCAGATTAGACAGCATGTCTTATGAGGAAAGGTTGAGCAAGCCAGAGCTTTTCTCTCTGGAGGATGAGAGGTGACTTAACAGAGGCATACAAGATGATAAAGAGGCAGAGGTGGAGTGGACAGCTGGAGACTTTTTCCCAGGGTAGAAATGGTGGGGGCTTAATTTTAAGAAGATGGAAGGAAAGTACTGTTGGTGGGGGTGGGGGAAATGCCAGTGGGATTTTTTTTGAAAAAACAGAGAGTAGTGGGTGTGTGGAATGTGCTGTCACGTGTAGATACATTAGGGATATTTAAGAGACTCTTCGACAGGCACATGGATGAAAGAAAAATGGAGGAGTATGTGAGAGGGAAGGGTTAGATTGATTTTGCGGTAGGTTAAAAGGTACCCCGCTCCCTCCCACGCACACAGACAGACAGGCCTGCAACATGAGGACAATCCCCCACCAGGCCTCCAACCACCAGTTCTTGGCCTGGAAGTCTCAGTCATTATAAATGCTCTCAGATAGGCTCATGGATGAAAGGAAAGTGGAGGACGATGTTGGAGGGAAGGGTTAGATTGATGCTGGAGTATGTTACCGTAGGCCAAAGGGCCAGTACTGTGCTGTGGGGTTTTATGTCACAAGTTCACTATGAAGTAACGAGGCACCAGCAGGATCCTGGATGACAGCCAACATGTCACCAGATCTTTCAGATCAAGCTGAGTGGCTGGAGATGGTCGGTGATGAGTCACTTGGTGCATCACTCAATCACTAATGCCCCTCCCTAGTTTAATCTGAAAAAATTACAGGGAGTAGCACAGTGCCATAGCGGTAAAGGAAATGCACTTACACCACCAGAGACATGGGTTCAGTTCCTGCTGCTCTCTGTAAGGAGTTGGCCTAAAAAGGTGGCTGGAGATTGTGGAGGCATTAGTAATGATCTTCCAAGAATCACTAGATTCTGCAATGGTTCCAGAGAACTGGAAAATTGCAAATGTCACTCCACTCTTCAAGGGAGAGAGACAGAAGAAAGGGAACCATAGGCCAGTTAGTCTGACCTCAGTGGTTGAGAAGAAGTTGAAGTTGATTAATAAGGATGAGGTATCAGGGCACATAATAGGCCTCAATGGAAAATCTTGCCTAACAAATCTGTTGGAATTCTTTAAATAATTAACAAGCAGGATAGACAAGAGAGAAACAGTTTACGTTATGTACTTGGTTTTTTTCCAGAAGGCCTTTGACAAGGTGCCACACATGAGACTGCTTATCAAGATACATGGTATTACAGGAAAGGTAAAGCAGTGGCTGATTGGCAGGAGGCAGAGAGTGGGAATAAAGAGAGCCTTTTCTCGTTGGTTGCTGAGGATTAGTGGTGCTCTACATGAGAATGTGAAGAGGGTAAGGGGTACGTGTAGAAGGGGTGGGCGAGGGGTAAGTGTAGCAAAATATGTAGACAGGACCAGGGAGAGGATACGTCATTGGAGAAGTGTAGGAGGACAGGGAAGAGGGAGCTAAAATAAGATGCCAGATAGCATGTGGCAACCACAAACAAGAGGAACCTTGCGACCACAAGACAATGTGTTTGGCAAAGTATTTTGAGCTATATACCTATTTCAAGTGTTTTGCTTGCGTCCATACCCATTCCAAGTATTACGCTTGTGTCCATGCTTATTCCGAGTATTTCACTTGCTTAACTATGCAATAGCCAATCAATTGATGAATTTGAATCGGTAACCATATTTGCGAATGTAGTACCCTGCTTTTGGGTATAAGTATGACCTTTGTAAACCGACAAATTAGGACTTGGCTACCTTAAGCCCGAAGTGCGTGGGGCTGCGAACTCCTCTCTGAATAAAAACCGTTTCAGAGGTAATTTTGTGTCTCTGGTGTTTTTCCTCAACTGAGCAGGTTAATAATTTCCATTGAACAATCTACAGGGACCTGTGCTGGGACCGATTCTTTTTACATTGTATGTCAATGATTTGGATGATGAAGTTGATGGCATTGTTGCAAAGTTTGCAGGTGATATGAAGATAGGTGGAGGGTCAGATAGTTTTGAGGAGGTAGAGAGGCTACAGAAGGACTTAGACAGATTAGGAGAATGGGCAAAGAAATGGCAGATGGGATACTGTCAGGAACTGCGTGGTCATGCACTTTGGTTGAAGAAATGCAAGGGTTGACTATTTTCTAAATGGAGAGAAAATACAAAAAGAACTGAGTTACAAAGGGACTTGAGTCCTCATGCAGAATTCCCTAAAGGTTAACTTGCAGGTCGAGTATATGGTGAGGAAGACAAATGTGACGTTAGCATTCACTTCAAGAGGAATAGAATATGAAAGCAAGGATGTAATATTGAGACTTTATAAAGCATGACTAAAACCTCAGTTGGGGTATTATGAGAAATTTTGGGCCCCTTGTCTTAGAAAAAAATGTGCTAAAACTGGACAGGGTTCAAAGAGGCTTCACAAAAATAATTACAGGAATGAATGTCTGTCATATGAAGAGTGTCTGATGGCTTTGGGTCTATATTCACTGGAATTCAGAATGGGGGTGGGGGGTAACCTCACTAAAACCTATCAAATGGTGAAAGGCCTTGATAGAGTGGATGTGGAGAGGATGATTCCTTTGATGGAAGAGTCTAAGATCAGAGGACACAGCCTCAGAACAGAAGGGCATCCTTTTAGAACAGAGATTAGGAGGAAATTGTTTAGCCAGAGAGTGGTGAACCTGTAGAATTCTTTGCCACAGGTAACTGTGGATGCCAAGTCTTTATGTATATTTAAGGCAAAGGTCAATAGATTCTTGATTGGTCAGGGTATGAAGGGATAGGGGGAGAAGGAGATTGGGGCTGAGAGGAAGATTAGATCAGCCACGATGAAATGGTGGAGCAGACTTGATGAGACAAATGGCCTAATTCTGCTCCTCTATTTTATGGTTTTCTAAAAGGCCACATGGGGTTCCTCCCACATGGGAGGCAGCAGAAAGGAAACTATAGACCTGTTAGCTTGACATTAGTGGTTGGGAAGTTGTTGGAATCGATTGTTAGGGATGAGATTACAGAGTACCTGGAGGCACATGACAAGATAGGCCAAAGCCAGCATGGTTTCCTGCCTGACTAACCTACTGCAATTCTTTGTGGAAATTACAAGCAGTGTCGACAAAGGGGATGCAGTAGACGTGGTGTACTTGGATTTTCAGAAGGCATTTGATAAGGTGCCGCACATGAGGCTGCTGAGCAAGATAAAAGCCATTGGAATTACAGGGAAATTACTCGCGTGGATAGAGCATTGGCTGGTCGGCAGAAAACAGAGTGGGAATAAAGGGATCCTATTCTGGCTGGCTGTCGGTTACCAGTGGATTTCCACAGGAGTTGGTGTTAGGACCGCAGCTTTTTAGGATGTATGTCAATAATTTGGACTATGGGATTAACGGATTTGTGGCTAAATTTGCCAATGACACAAAGATAGGTGGGGGTGCGGGTAATGTTGAGGAAACACATAGCCTGCAGAGAAACTTAGATAGTTTAAGGGAATGGGCAAAAAGGTGGCCAATGAAATACAATGTTGGAAAGTGTATGGTCATGCACTTTGGTGGAAGAAATAAACGGGCAGACTATTATTTAGATGGGGAGAGAATTCAAAATGCAGAGATGCAAAGTGACTTGGGAGTCCTTGTGCAAGATACCCTAAAAGTTAACCTCCAGGCTGAGTCATTTGTGAAGAAGGCGAATGCAATGTTGGCATTTATTTCTAGAGTATAGAATATAAGAGCAGGGATGTGATGTCGAGGCTGTATAAAGCACTCGTGAGACCACACTTGGAGTATTGTGTGCAGTTTTGGGCTTCTTATTTTAGAAAGGATATACTGACAATGGAGAGGTTTCAGAGAAGATTCATGAGAATGATTCCTGGAATGAAAGGGTTACTGTATAAGGAACGTCTGGCAGCTCTTGGGCTGTATTCCCTGGAGTTCAGGAGAATGAGGGGGGATCTCATAGAAACTGTTAAAAGGCCTGAACAGATTAGATATGGCAAAGTTATTTCCCATGGTAGGGGATTCCAGGACAAGAAGGCACAACTTCAGGATTGAAGGACGTCCATTTAGAACTGAGATGCAGAGAAATTACTTTAGTCAGAGGGTGGTAAATCTGTGGAATTTGTTGTCACAAGCAGCTGTGGAGTCCAAGTCATTGGGTGCATTTAAGGCAGAGATAGATAGGTTCTTGATTAGCCAGGTCATCAAAGGGTATGGGGAGAAGGCAAGGGAGTGGGGATGACTGGAAGAATTGGATCAGTTGATGATTGAATGGCAGTGCAGACTCGATAGGCTGAAAGACCTACTTCTGCTCCTATATCTTATGGTCTTGTGTGCAGCTGAGCAGGTTAAATGGGCAGCACGGGATTTTTGGGCTGGAAGGACTTGTTACTGTGCAGCATCTCTAAATAAAAAAAAAATAATGTTTTTAACACATGAAGAGCTGGAGGCAGCATCAGCAGGTCAGGCAGCATCTATGGAGACAAACAAACACTCAGCTTTGTGGGCTGTGACCCTTAATCAGGACTGAAAAGGAAGGGGGCTGAAGCCTGAATAAAGTGGGAGCTGATAGGTGGAAAAGGGAAAGGGCTTATAAAGAAGGAATCTGATAGGAGAGGAGACTGGATCATGGGAGGAAGAGGAGGGGGGGACCCAGGGGGTGGCAATGGGCAGGTGAGAAGCGGTAAGAGGCCAGAGTGGGGAGACGAAGATGGAAGGGCGAGAGGGGGGATGAAAGGCCATAAGTTGGAGAAGTAACATTTGTAACTGGTGGCGGGAGGGAATGGCTCATTAGCAAACCCTGAGAGTCAAACCTGCCCGAGGTTCTGCTGCGTTCTGAGTGACACACACACGATCCCACAAGGGGAGTCTCAGTGACAGCTGTAACTCTCTCTCTCTCTGAGCAGTTTCTCCTGCCTGGGCTGAGCTCCACCCGTCAAATTTGCATTTCTCATATCTCGGGATGTCTCAGACTCACCCAAATTCTGAGTCACATGATGGAAACGTGGCAGCTTGCAGCAAACTGCCTCACTTGGGCCTGGGCTTGCACGGCACAGAAACAGGACCTTCAGCCAAGAACCCATCCCACCAACTGGAAGGCCCACTCCCGGGGGCTGAACACAAATACTGGGGTCCCAGATGGCAATGAGGGAAATAAAACCTCTGGTTGAAGTTGTCACAACAACAACCTTATGCTCAATGCCAGCAAAACCATGGAAGTGACTGTGGACTTCAGGGAGGGAAAGTCAAGGGAACACACACAATCTACATCAAGGGATCAACAGGAAAGGGTGTGCAGTTTCAAGTTCCAGGGTGTCAACATCTGTTCTGGGCACAACATATCGACATAGTTACAAAAAAGACACGACAGCGGCTAAATTTAATTTTGTTGCTGAGGAGATTTGACATAAAGCTGCAAGATTCAGGAAAGAATTAGGCTATTTGGCCCATCGAGTCTGCTCCATCATTTCATGTCTAATCAAATTTCCCTCTCAGCCCCAATCTCCTGCCTTCTCCCCGTATCCCTTCATGCCCTGACCAACAAAGAATCTATCAACCTCGGTCTTAAATATACATGAAGACTTTGCACCCACAGCAGCCTGTGGTAAAGAATTCCACAGATTCACCACTCTCTGGCTAAAGAAATTCCTCCTCATCTGCATCCTGAAAGGATGGCCCTCTATTCTGTGTCCTCTGGGCTTATATTCTCCCACCATAGGACACATCTACACTCTGTCAAGACGTTTCACCATGCGATAGGTTTCAATGAGGTCACACCGCATTCTTCTAAATTCTAGTGAGTACAGGCCATCAAACGCTCTTCATATGACAAGCCATTTAATCCTGGAATTATTTTCGTGAACATCCTTTGAACCCTCTCCAGTTTCAGCATATGCTCTTTAAGATAAGAGCCCCAAACTGCTCACAATATTCCAAATGAGGTCTTAATAGTGCTTTATAAAGTCTCAATATTACACCTTTGCTTTTATATTCCAGGCCTATTGAAATGAATGCCAACATCACATTTACCTTCCTCACCACAGACTCAACCTGCAAATTAACTTTTAGGGAATCCTGCACAAGAACTTCCAAGTCCCTTTGATACCAAAGTCTCTGGCAAATTTCTACAGATGTACCATGGAGAGCGTTCTAACTGGTTGCATTGCAGTCTGGCATGGAGGCTCCAATGTACAAGACTGCAAAAGGCGACAGAAGGTTCAAATTCAGCCAGCTCCATCATAGGCACTAGTTTCCCCACTATCAAGAACACCTTCAAAAGGTGATGCCTCAAAAAGGTGGCATCTATCATTAAGGACCCCATCACTCAGGCCGTGACTTCTTCTCGTTGCTACCATCAGGGAGGAGGCACAGGAGCCTGAATACACACAGTCAATGTTTCAGGAACAGTTTCTCCCCTCTGCCATCAGATTTCTGAACTATGAATCTCACTTCCGTTTTGTTTTATTGCTGTAACACATAGCGACCTTTTCCATGTACTGCTGCTGCAAAACAACTGATTCACAATGCGGGTCATTAACAATAAAGCAGATTCAGATTCAATCCAACTCCAAGTCCAAGAGCCTGGACCTTTCTTTGTGGGACACCGGTCTCTCCGGTGATTCACTGGAGGAACCACTCTGAGCTGATTTTCTGTAGGAAAGCGGCTGGAGAAATGAGAGCTTTCGCTCGGAGAAGGAAGCCTGGATGCACTGTGGGGAAGGCGAGAGAGGGGTGAGATATTTGGGATGGAGCTCCGGGAAAGACGGCTCCAACATATCTCTGCGAGAGCGAGGGAACAGTAACAGGCAAAACCTCTGCTGGCTGATTCACCCTTCCACTGTTCTGTCAGCTCCCTGCCTTGGCATCACGCACAGCACTAACCACACAACTCAGCTTCTGTTTTTAGAATGTGCTTTCCGGAGTGTGACGGGGCCTCGAGGCAAGCCACACACTGCAGCGGGGGGGGGGGGGGGAATCGGTGGGAAAAGTGTAGTGGGAGTGGGAGAGGGAGAGAGGGGAGGGAAAAGAGAGGAAGCAGGAGAGCAAAGGAGTGAGCGGGAAGAGAAAGAGGGAGCAAGAGGGGGTTGGGAGTGGGCAGAGAGGGGGTGGGAGACATTTTTTTGAGATACTGTCAATAACATGCCACACAACTTGCCGGACGGCCCCCTGTTGCAGGGTCCTCACTAACCTCCTTGTGCAATTTCCTTAATTTGACATAATTCTCAATGTTATTTAACATCCCAATCACCCTCTCCAGTCCTCTGCTCCATCATCACACATTGCCCTCGCACCCCACCCACAGACTGCCCCTGCCTCTCCCTCCCTCTCTCAGCTTACATTTGCCCCCTAGTTAAACAAAGGCTTCACAATCTCTGCTCTTCCCAGCTTTGGGCACCTTGACCATCCCTGTCTGAGCAGTTACGTTACCAACCCAGCAGAAACACTCTTCAAGATCAGTGAGCTGCGCAGGAAGTTGTTGAGGAAGGATATTCAACAACAAGAGATTCTGCAGATGCTGGAAATCCAGAGGAACAAACTCAAGTGATGAAGGAACTCAGTAGGCCAGACTGTATCTGTGAAGGGGAACAGACAGTTGATGATTTGGGCTGAGGCCCTTTATTATGACCCCTCAACATCCTGAGACATTGACTGCTTATCTTCCCTCCACAGAAGCTGCCTGACCAGAGTTCTTCCAGCATTTTATGTGCACTCCTCTGGATTTTCACCATCGGCAGGCTCTCGAGTCCATCCCTGATTGTTATACTCGCACAAGTCATTTCCCTCAACTGCCTCCCACAGGACACTCCTGAACCCCCACTCCATGTCTGTGCTTCCATCATCTGTCCTATGAAGTGCTTGCTGAGCTCAGTGCCTGAAAGCATTCCTGAGATGTATTACAGGTGATACGTCTCTACCAAAGGAGGTGTAAGGTGCTCCTTCCCTCTGCTAGCCTGCAGGTCACCCTTAGGCAGGGGTAGCGCCTGCTCAGCCCCATGATCAGGGTCACGTGAAGCCATGGGAGCAGCTGGTGGAGGGTCGTTTGAGCAGCCGGTGCGTGTCACAAGCCCTGGTTATGCGACCACTGATGCCAGGCAGACAATTTCTGAAGAGTATTGGTAATGGCTGGGCTCACCTGTCTTGTAAAGACACTGCCCAGAGGAAGGCAGTGGCAAACCACTCGTGAACAAAAATTTGTCAAGGACAATTATGGTCATGAAAAGACCATGACTGGCCACGTCATATGACACAGTACTGATGGAGTGACTGTACAGGGGAAAGCCAATCTTTCACACCACTGATCACTACAGCAGCTCACTGAGCTGGAAGAAGGTAAAACAACAACAGAATGCACACTGGCTGTTCATTGAGTGCAGACATCTTTCATGTTTCTTCGTATTTACTGCAAATGCTGACAAGAAAATGAATCTCAGGGCTGTATACGGTGACAGATGTGTAATTTGACAATAAATTTTTTTGATCTTTGAAAATGCAGAATAAAGAGAAAGCTACAGAGAAAGTGCAGTGCAGAAAATCTTCACTGATTTGCTTTTGTGCTGCCTCCGTATGGTACAATATATCTTAATGGCACGCCAACAAAACCTTTTCACTATTTAAAAAAAATTTACGATGAGCTTTATCCATCGCACATGAATCGAAACATACAGAAAAATGCTTTGTTTGCCTCAGTGAACAGCACAATCCAAGGATATGCTGGGGCCAGCCTGCAAGTGGCACCTACACAGCATGCCCACAACTCACTAACCCCAACGTCTTCAGAATGTGGGAGAAAACCAGAGCAGCCAGAGGAAACCCATGCGGTCATGGAACGACAACGGTGGGAATTGAACCCCAGTCACTGGCACAGTAAAGCATGACTCTAGCTATGACACTCCAATGGCAGTACATGTGATAGGACTGGTCCCCTTTCCAATGGGCTTAGAAGATGCTACCGTGGAAACTGTCGGTGGGGCTGATTCAGCCTTCCAGAGAGAGTTTGACAGGCTTTCTAGGAACTTTCACTGCTTCGTAAGGAAGTGAAGGGCTTCCTGAGGAGTCTCCAGTGAGTGTGCTGTACTGGCAAACAAAGATTAAAGACGGAGAGCTCATAGGAAGTGAGGCACTGTATATACAGGCAGTGTGTGTGTGTGTGTGTGGGGGGGGGGGGGTCAGCATGCCAGACACACAGGAAACCAATTCACAGCTGGATTGTCATTCCGGAACAACATCATAATACTGTTGGATTTGGGAATGCAATTGTTCTTTTTCTTGTAGTTTAACTTTTCTATGGTTGTTTGTAATTTTATATAATCACCTATATACGTGCATGGGATTGTTAAGTGCATTTTCTGTCCTTAATTCCAGCAATTTCCAGTTGTGTTTTATAGGACTGCTTTTACGTTCTTTTTTTTTTTGAAATATTTTGTGTTTTTTTGTCTTTTTAATTGTGTTCTTCATTTTTTATTGTGTTTTTGTTGCCGTAGCAGTTCCAGAGTAACAATCATTTTGTTCTCATTTACACTCATGTCCTGAAGAATGACAATGCAACCTTGAATCTTGATCACGGTGCAGTTGCTTCTGCACTTTTCTAGAAACTTCTAAGTTTTCTGTAGTGCATGTCATGCTGGTTGAATTTGGTTATTTTTGTTAATTGTTATCACTGGAATTTTGGTCATTTCTGGTCAAAATATGAGATGACCATGACTGCTTTTTCCTTTCCCTTTTCTTTATTCTCTCATTATTCACTTTTTGTTTGTTCTTGTAACATGTAAAATGGCCACAAGCAACAAGTTTTATACCTCATTCCTGACTCCCGAAGAACCTATGAATCGCAAAAACATCTGGATCCAACAATAATATAATAGTCACAATAGCAGGTCAGTGCATCATGGGCAAAGCCCTCTCCACCATTGGGCACAGCGAGACAGCTGCTGTCACAGGAAAGCAGCACCCATCATCAAGGACCCTCACCACCCAGGTCATGCTCTCTTCTCACTGCTACCACCAGGAAGGAGGTACAGGAGTCTCAGGACCCATACCGCCGGGTTCAGAAACAGCTTTACCCCTCAACCATCAGGCTCTTTAACCAGAGAGGGTTATTTTCACTCAACTTCACTCACCCCAACACTGAACTGTTCCTGCAACCTATGGACTCACTTTCAAAGACCCTTCATGTAATTTTCTCAATATTTATTACTTTTCTTTTGTTTCTTTGTATTTACTGCAAATGCCTACAAGAAAACAAATGTCAGAGTGGTATTTGGTGACAAATATGTACAGTCTTTTGATAATTTTTTTTTACTTTGAACTTGATATAGAAGGGCCACTGTCTAAGTTTGCAAGTTGTCCCTGTGACTAAGTTTCCTCCGGGTGCTCCACATTCCAAAGACACACAGGTTAACACTGGTAACTTGTGGACACGCTGTGTTGTTGCCAGAAGCATGGCATCACTTGCAGGCTGCCCCCAGCACATCCTCAGACTGTGTTGGTCATTGATGCCAACGATGCATTTCACTGAGTTTCGACATTTTGATATACATGTGACAAATAAAGCCAATCTTTTTCATTTTTCAAGCTTTATTGTCTCCTTCAGTCATTTCTGAGTGGTCTTCCCGCTGCAGGTTTCTGGATGGTGTGAACATGTGGCAGCAGAGACACACTCCAGGCCAAAGGGGGAGAGATGTGGGGGAGAGGCAAGGGGGGAAATGAAGGGCCTTCTACACCTCAGATCAAAAGAAGAAATCGATTTCTGGTCCAGCTCTGTGAACAAGGTTCCAGAAGTGTCCAGGCCTTCAACCTCAGCCAGCACCTTGGCCCACACTCCTGGCCTGGCTCCAATGGCTAGACAGCTCTCCCAGATAATGTCCTTGAACTTGGGCATCAAATCTAAGAAAGAATGTGCTGGCATTGGTAACTATCCAGAGGAGGTTTACAAGAAAGATCCTGGGAATGAAAGGGTTAACGTATGAGGAGCATTTGATGGCTTTGGGCCTGTATTCACTGGAATTTAGAACAATGACTGGGGGTGGGGAAATCTCATTGAACCTATCAAATATTAAAAGACCTGAATAGAGTGAATGTAGTGAGAACAGTTCCTGTAGTGAAGGAGTCTAGGACCAGAGGTCACAGCCTCAGAATCAAGTGTATGTCCCTTCAGAACAGAGATGAGGAGAAATTCTTTAGCTAGAGGATGGTGAATCTATGGAATTCATTGCCACAGTCTCAGTGATTCACAAACTCAGCAATTTAGGAACAGCTTCTTCATCTCTGCCATCTGATTTTTAAAAGGACATTGAACCCATGAATATTACCTCATTTTTTCCTATTTTAAGACCATTTTTAATTTAACTATTTAGTATACATATACAATTCCTATAAAATGTATTCACTCCACCCCCCCCCAAGAAATTTTCATGTTTTATTGTTTTACAACGGTGAATCATAGTGGATTTAATTTGGCCTTTTCTCTACAAAGTGATCTAAATTAATTAAATATAAAATACAAAATACTTGATTGCATAAGTATTCACCTCCTTTAACATGACAAACCAAATCATCACTGGTATAGCCAATTGGTTCCAGAAGTCACATAATTAGTTAAATGGAGATCTGTTTTTAGAGACTTGCGTGCAGTCAAGGAGTTGCAAATGGCTGTAGTAAAAATACACCTGTATCTAGAAGGTCCAACTGCTGGTGAGTCAGTGTCTTGGCAAAACTACAGCTTGAAGACAACAGAACAATCCATGCAACTCTGTGAAGTTTATTGAAAAGCACAAATCAGGATATGGAAACAAGAAAATTTCTAAAATTTCCAAGTCACTGAATATCCCCTGGAGTACAGTTAAGTCAATCATCAAGAAACGGAAAGAATATGGCACAGCTGTAAATCTGCCCTGAGCAGGACATCCTCAAAAACTGAGTGACTGTGCAAGAAGGGGACCAAGAGACACATGACAACTCTGGAGGAGTTACAAGCTTCAGTGGCTGAGATGAAAGAGACT
The DNA here is from genome assembly GCF_030144855.1 of Hypanus sabinus. Lineage (NCBI taxonomy): Eukaryota > Metazoa > Chordata > Chondrichthyes > Myliobatiformes > Dasyatidae > Hypanus > Hypanus sabinus. Next base: position 7,504,713 of record NC_082726.1, on the reverse strand, counting down.
GCGCATACAACTGTTGCCTGAGTGCTTTGCTCGTTGCAGCTTTATGGGAGAGTGGCAAACAGAAAGCCACTGTTGAAAAAAAACCTCACATGAAATCCTGACAAGACTTTGCATGAATGCACATGGGAGACTCTGAAGTCAGCTGGAAGAAGGTTCTATGGTCTAATGAAACCAAAATTGAGCTTTTTGGCCAGCAGACTAAACGCTATGTTTAGCATAAGTCAAACACTGCACATCATCAAAAACACACCCATCCTTACCGTGAAGCACGGTGCTGGCTGAATCATGCTGTGGGGATGCTTCACTGCAGCAGGCCCTGGAAGGCTTATGAAGGTAGAGGGTAAAATTAATGCAGCAAAGTACAGGGAAATCCTGGAGGAAAACCTGATGCAGTCTGCAAGAGAACTGCGACTTGGGAGAAGATTTGTTTTCCAGCAAGACAATGACCACAAGCATAAAACCAAAGCTACACAGGAATGGTTTAAAAACAACAAAGTTAATAGCCTGGAGTGGCCAAGCCAGAGTCCAGAACTCAATCCAATTGAGAATTTGTAGCCAGACTTGAAATGGGCTGTTCACTCATGATTCCTCATGCAATCTGACAGAGCTTGAACAGTTTTGTAGGAAGAATGGGGAAAAGTTGAAGTGTGCAGATGTGCAAAGCTGATAGACACCTGTCCACACAGACTCAAGGCTGTAATTGCTGCCAAAGGTGCATCTACTAAATACTGACTTGAAGCGGGTGAGCAATTATGCTATCAAATATTTTGTGTTTGATAATTGTTATAAAATAGACCATTCGTAGAAATTTGTTTTTACTTTGACTTTGAGTCTTCTGTTGATCAGTGTAAAAAAAAGCCAAATTAAATCCACTGTGATTCAATGTTGTAAAACAATAAAATATGAAAACGTCCAAGGCGGGTGAATACTTTTTATAGGCTCTGTACTTACTGTAATTGTTTATGTTTTCCTTTCTATATTATCATGTACTGATGTACTGAGTTAACGAATTTCACATTTTCCAGTGATAATAAACCTGATTCTGATTCTTCTGAGATGGCTAAGGAGGCCAAGTCATTGGGTAAAGTGGAAGCTGATGCGTTCTCAATTAGTCAGGGCATCAAAAATGACAGGGAGAAGGCAGGAGAATGGGATTGAGAAAGAACATAAATCAGCCATGATGTAATGGTGGAGCAGACTCAATGGACTGAATGGCCTAATTCTGCTCCTATGCCTTATGGTCTTAATTTGTCTCATTGGGCCCAAGGGGCCCTGGGGACCCATCCAAATTACAGGATAGCCTTGGCCCATTTCCCATTCTACTGTCTCACTCTAGTGGGTCAATGGGGAGGAGTGTCAGGACAGGCTGAAGTTGTGGGGACTGGCCCAGGACAATCGATTTCAGGCCTGGTTGTCATCTACCCTTCAACCTTCTGCCGGAATCCTGTTTCCTGTCTGAAAACAGCTGCAGAACACACATCACATTCAGAGATGGAGGATGCATCTCTGCACTTGGTCACACCACTCTCAGCAGGCCCCAGCACACTGCTGGCACCAGCTGGGAAGGAGGGAGCCCAAAGGCCAGTCTTTACCCAAAATCCACATGCCACGATATAAGGTCAGTAAGCTGGAACATAGAAGTGTATGATACTCTTCCCCCGCCATTTCTAACAACTTTCTACAGAAGTACCATCGAGAGGGTCCTGTCTGGCAGCATCATCTTGTTATGGAAGCTACAAGGCATCAGACCACAGGATCCTGCAGATGACCGTAAAAAACCTCCAAGAGGATGAACAGGGTCTACCTCCCTTCATTTGTGACATTTACCAGGAACGTTGCAGCCGAAGGGCCCAAAGCCTTGTTGAGGATCCCCCACCACCCATCCCGTAACCTCTGACCCATTACCATCAGGGAGGAGATGCAGCAGCATCAGACTAGGACTGCCAGACTGGGTAATCGCTTCTTCCCTCAGGCTGTGAGACTAATGAATACCCTGCCACCACCAAGGTCAAACACATCTCATTATGTACGTGTGGCAAATAAAGGGAATGTACAGGAATACAAGAAACTGCAGAGAGGAGAGTCCTCTGTTCAATATATCATAGGCACATCCCTCCCCACCATTGTAGTATCTCAAGACAGCAACATCCATCACCAAAGGTCACCACCAACCAGGCCATAGCATCCTCTCACAGCTACCATCGGGCAGGAGATACAGAAGCCTGAAGTCCCCCACCACCAGGTTCAAGAACTGCTACTTCCCTTCAACCATTCTGGTCTGGAACCAACTGGCATGACCCTAATCACTGCTCAGTACAGCAACACTCTGACCATGTGGCACTAAAATGGATTTTTTTTTGCTCGAACTGTGGTTCTTCCTTATAAGTATTCAAAATTCCAAGTACTTAGTTATTATCAAAGTCTGTACACTATATACAGCCTTGAGATTCATCTCCTTACAGGCAGCCACAGAATAAAGAAACCCAATAGGTCCCATAAAAAGACCATCAAACACTGAATGTGCAGAAAAAAAGAACAAATTATGCAAACAGCAAGACGACAGCAAAAAACATTCAGAACTGAAGTTCACGGCCATGAAGCCAGTCATTACTGCAGCCGGTCCATGAGCCCGTAGGTTGCAGGCCACAGCCTCAGTTCAGCACGGAGACAAGTAAACCTCACAGAGCAGTAAGCTGAACACCAGCCTCCAGCCCCTGCACCCAGACCTTTTCAATTTGCTCTGGGGCTTAAATCGGCTAAACACCAGGTTATTCTTCGCTCTCAGACCTGGGCCCTGCTGCTTCAATGAGCTCTTGGGCTGTCCTTTGCCTTCAACACTTCAGTTCACACCACAAGAATGCCAGGTCATACAGGTTCAAAAGCTCAACTCCGAAAGGGAAGTTACAGGCAGTGATCGTTGCGATCGTTGTGATAGTGTGAGTAATAGAGTAATTAGTAGTGTTTTTTGCTGCCAGTAAGACATCACTGTGTCTCACCAGCATCACGGTACACCGGAAATATAGTGTGTAATTATATCTTGTAAATGCTGCTCATCTGATACTTGGTCATGCTGCTGCATGGAGCGTTTTGCTGCACCTAGGCATACATTGATCTGTGACAAAGGAGCAGAATCAGGCCACTTGGCCCATCGTGTCTGCTCTGCTGTTCCTTCATGTCTGACTTATCATCCCTTGCAACCCCATTTTTCAGTCTTCCCCTTTAACCTTTGACTCCCTGACTAATCAGCCTCCATTTTAAATGTACTCAGTGCCTTGCTCTCCACAATCTTCTGTGGCAATGAACTCCACAGATTCATCACATTCTGGCCAAAGAAATTCCTCCTACTCTCTGTTCGAAAGGGGCGTCTTTCTATTCTGAGGCTGTGCCCTTTGGCTGTAGATTCTTCTATTACTGGCAATATCCTCTTCTTGTTCACTCTATCTGGGCCTTTCAATATTTGATTGGTTTCATTGAGATCCCCCCCCCTCATTCTTCTAAACTTCAGTGAGTACAGGTCCAGAGCCATCGAACGCTTCCCATGTTAGCTCTTTTATTCCTGTGATCATTCTCATGAACCTCCCCTGGCTCCTCTCCAATTACTTAGATATAGGGCCCTAAACCGTTCACAATACGATGAATACGGCTTTGAGGCGGATCCTGAATCCTGTAGCCCAGGGGTCGGCATCCCGCGGCTCCAGAGCCGCATGCGTCTCTTTCATCTCTGTGATGCAGCTCCCCATGGTTTGTTAGTTTTTGAAATGTAATTCGAAATTTGAAGATTATGGTGATCTTGTACAATCTAAAAACGTTGTGGAGACCCCATTTCCTGGCACATCCGAACCGGCTCACAATTAGCCACCGTTCCGGCTAAGGGAGATAGTCTACGGGGGTTTGAGAGTACGTGTCTTTTGGAGCATCCGCGCCCAAGGGGACGGGTTGAGGGAGGCTTTAAAGCAAGGCTGTTTAGTTCAAATAAAGTTACCTTTGACTGCAGTGTCTTTATTTTAGCGCTGCGTGTAGCACACCGCTACAACGTGTTTTTTATCGCTATTAATATACTGCCAATGCCTGACTCCCGCCAGTGCGCGCTTTCTTTTTAATTCTTCGATCCAAGGTAGGCTAACTATGGAGTAACCTTCAATCCAATGTCTTTTTTTCCAAGTTCAAAATGTTTTTGTTGCATGCAGAAATGTAATTTCGTTTTCTCTGCAGGAGTTCATCAATTTCATAAATGCAACACATTATAGTTTGTTTATACGTAGCATAAAGGCAAAAAAAACCCGTTGTATGCAGTGTTATTTCATTTTAAATGTCAAACGGGTTTTGTGGCTCCCAGTGTTTTCTGTGGGAAATGGGTCCATTTTGGCTCTTTCAGTGGTAAACGTTGCCGACCCCTGCTGTAGCCTAAGAGTATCCAGTCTGAACCAGCGAGCGGGGCAGACCAGAGATCCCAGGCTCAGGCCTGACTTGCAGCCAAGTGCTTTACAGTGACTTGTTGATGCGTGGGTGGACATAGCTGGGAATGCTGGTTTAATGTCCACCCTCCCTCCCCCACCGGGTCACCAACCAGCTACTAACCTGTCACCAGCCACCGGACACCCTCAGGACTGCACAGGTATGAGGGAGTCAGAGCTCCTCATTACTGAGATCATCACGTTTATTGAGAACAGAACAATAGCTCCTTAAGGTTGTTTTCAATGAGGGGGTGGTAGTGGGGGTAAGCTCCCAGCACCCATTAAATGCCCCAATGGCCACTAGGCCCAGCGTAACCATTTTTATTAACAGAAGGGTCAAAGGTGGGTTACTGGCGCCTGAAAACCAGTTGCCTAAGGCAGACAAGGGTTGCCAGCCATGGCAGTCAGCTCACCATCAAGAAGCAAAACTCTGATCTCAAACTTCCACTGCCTTGCGGCTATACCCACTCACGGGGAAGGTTTCAGGAGTAAATCCCGAGGAAAAATCCCCAAGGCAGTCCTAAATGGAGTTCAATGCTGACAGGCAACTCCAGCAATGCCGCTGGTGCCAGACTGTACAGTCCTTGCCGTTCCTTTGGATTCATCGGCTGCGTGGAGAGGGGGAGCTTGCTCTCCATGTCGTACCGCCCTGGCTTGCAGACTATGTCAACAGCTCGGACACAACATCCATGGTCCACCTCAACTATTGGAGACCTCAGAGCAGCACACGAACAGGCCCCTCAGCCCAATATGTTGTGCTAACACAATTAGAGTTAGATTAGCTTTATCAGATGTACATTGAAACATACAGGGAATGCATCGTTTGCACCAACACAGTCCGTGGATGTGCTGGGGCAGCCCGCGACTGCCGCCATGCTTCTAGCGGCAGCACAGCATGCCCACATCTCACCAACCCCAGCCTGTACGTTTTTGGAATGTGGGAGCCAGTGCCAAGCTGTGTAACCAACGCACAACGTCACAGTTCTCACGGTGACGCCCAGAGCTATTCACTGTCTGCACGGGTTACACTGTCTCGGACACCAATTTTGGTCCCCTAATCTGAGGAAAGACATTCTTGCCGTAGAGGGAGTACAGAGAAGGTTCACCAGATTGATTCCTAGGATGGCAGGACTTTCATATGTCAACTTTTCAGTTGACTGGATCAACTAGGATTATTCTTGCTGGAATTTAGAAGATTGATGGGGGATCTTATTGAAATGTATAAAATTCTAAAGAGATTGGACAGGCTAGATGCAGGGAGGTTGTTCCCGATGTTGGGGAAGTCCAGAACGAGGGGTCACAGTTTAAGGATAAAGGGGAAGCCTTTTGGGACCGAGATGAGGAGAAACTTCTTCACACAGAGAGTGGTGAATCTGTGGAATTCTCTGCCACAGGAAACAGTTGAGGTCAGTTCATTGGCTATATTTAAGAGGAAGTTAGATATGGCCCTTGTGGCTAAAGGGATCAGGGGGTATGGAGAGAAAGCAGGTACAGGGTTCTGAGTTGGATGATCAGCCATGATCATACTGAATGGTGGTGCAGGCTTGAAGGGCCAAATGGCCTATTCCTGCACCTATTTTCTATGTTTCTATGAACCCAGGTATTCCATTCCACCAGGACACGGAGGAACTGGGACAGAATGCTCTCCCAACATTTCAGGAACAACTGTGCCCGCAGACACGGTTCTAGGGCTTGTCCAGTCTGTGCCAGACATCGCTTACTCCCAGGTCAGAAGGGTGGAGGCCTTCAGCTGGCACTCCGGTACCATGTTCTCAGCTCGGCCCATGCCAACGCCTGAGGGTGGAGTCAGAGGAAGAGGGGATAGCTGTGCCATCAGAATGACAGCTCCCCCAGGAGCCATGAAGCCCAGGCCACTGCCTGACATGGCTGACCGGACTTGCAGCGTGCTGCAGGTGGTTCCACAGAACTACAACTCTGCAGCAGACATTTACCTCTCAAAAATGAACCAGGGATGGGATCTTGTTGTGTACAAATGGCTGCCACACAGTCCATAATGCACTCTACCTCTCTGGGCTGCAAGGGATGGGAAAGGTGCTACGGAAACGCTGAGTTATGAGAAGAAAAGGCCCCTCCCCCCCACCTGCCTCAGCTTTCACGTCTCAGCCCACTTGAATGACAAGCGTTTCCTGTCACAATCAACCTCACGTCTCCTGCAGAGAGCGGCAGGGGTCACAAAGTGGAATCTGTCAGCCCTCATGAACAGGAGACCTCAGTGTTTCATTCTCAGGGTCAAGAACCTCTCTGGAGGGTCATCATTCAACAGATTTTTCTCACAAACAGGAAGCCTCAGCACCTCATTCTCAGGGTCAAGAACCTCACCGGAGGGCCAAGAACCCTCAACACACCCTGCCCAGGTTTTCACAACCCTCTGCACCGTCTCGTATCTCTCCCTCGATCAGCAACCCCAACCCTCAGCCTCTCAGCTCAGCCCCGCCCTGCTGATTCTAAATCTGCTGCAGACATCCGCCTTCATTTCCGGTTCTACGCACTACTGCAGGTCTCAACCGTCAGCCGAAACTGTTGACGTGAAATGTTCAACTCACTGGAGCTGTTCCCAAAAACTACGGAGCTCTGGGTGGCGCTTACCACTCAAAAATCATCCTGGTTATTTTCGCAGATACTAGGATCCCACTGTGCTCCAAATGGCCGCTGCACTGTCTGTAACACACCAATGCCCGCTTACAAAGTGCATCCATGTCCGCACAAGGCTTCAGGGCAGGCTGCAAGGAACAGGGAAAGCACTACGGGTTTGGCAGCGTAGCAGTTCGAGCAATCGTTTTACAGTGCCAGCGACCTGGGTTCAATTCACGCCTGAGTGTAGGGTTTTCTCCCCATGACCACGTGTGTTTCCTCCGGCTGATCTGGTTTCCTCCCACATTCCAAAGACGTACGGGTTCATAGGTTAATTGATCACATGTGTAATTGGGCAGCACAGGCTCATTGGACGGAACGGGCCTGGAACTGTGCAGCAACTCTAAATCAAAAAATTCATTCAGGAGGGGAGCAGATCAGAATTAGGCCATTTGGCCCATCGTTTTCACTGCCACTTCATCACGGCTGATCCTTTTCCCCCTCAGCCCCAATCTCCTGCCCTGTCCCCCTATCCCTTCATGCCCTGACTAATCAAGAATCTATCAACCTCTACCTTAAATATACCCAATGACTTGGCTCCACAGCCTCCTGTGGCAACAAATTCCAGATTCACCTCTCTCCGGTTAAAGAAATTCTTCCTCATCTCCATTCTAAAAGGACGTCCCTCTATTCCAAGGTTGTGCCCTCTGAGACTCCCCCACTATAGGAAATATCCTCTGAGGCCCATCAACATTCAATAGGTTTCAATGAGGTCACTCCTTATCCTTCTGAATCCTACTGAATACAGGCCCAGAGCCATCAAATGCTCTTCATATGACAAGCCATTCAATGCAAAAATCATTTTTGTGAACCTCCTTCGAACCCTCTCCAGTTTCAACTCATCCTTTCAAAGGGGCCCAAAGCTGCTCACAATACTCCAAGTGAGGCCTGACCAATGCCTCTTAAAGCCTCAGCATTTCTTCCTTGTTAAAGTAGTCTAGTCCTCTCGAAATGAATGCCAACATCACATTAGCCTTTCTCACCATCAACTCAACCTGCAAATTAACCTTCAGGGAATCCTGTACAAGGCCTTCCAAGTCCCTTTGCACCTCAGATTTTTAAATTTTCTCTTCATTTAGAAAATAGTCAACCTTTCATTTCTTCTGCCAAAGTGCATGACCATACACTTTCTGACATTGCATTCCAACTGCCACTTCTTTGCCCATTCTCCAAATCTGTCTAAGTCCTCTGTAGCTTCTCTGCTTCCTCAAAACTACTTGCCCCTCCACCTATCTTCACATCACCTATAAACTTGGCTACAAAGCCATCAATTCCATTATCCAGATCAGTGACATAGAACGTTAAAAGAAGTGGCCCCATCACTGACCCCCGCGGAACACCAGCAGTCACCGAGAAAAAACTCCCTTTCCTCCCACTCTTTGCCTCCTGCCAATCAGCCAATGCTCTATCCATGCTAATAGCTTTCCTATAATGCCATGGGCTCTTAACTTGTTAAGCAGCCTCATATGCAGCATCTTGTCAAAACCCTCTGAAAATCCAAATACACAACATCTACCAATTCTGCTTTGTCTATCCTGCTTGCTATTTCTTCAAAGAACTGCAACAGATTTGTCAGGTAAGATTTTACCTAAAGGAAGCCACGCTGACATTGGCCTATTTTATCACACGCTTCCAAGTACCCAAACAACATGCTTAACTACTGACTTCAACACCTCCCCAACCACTGAGGTCAGACTAACTGGTCTGCAATTTCCTTTCTTCTGCATCTTTCCGTTCTTGAAGAGTGGAGTGACATTTACAATTTTTGTGCAAATGCATGTGACTAATTCAAAGGGACGCCCTGGAAACTCGGAGGGATGTGTCCTGTATAAAACTGAAGCAAAGGCACGGTCACATTTGCCCAGGTTTTTAATTTACAGAAACCAAAAATGTCTTGACTGTCTGTGGACTTCACTCTCTCAGCTGAAATCCACTTCCCACCTTTTTTTGTATCCCATCTCTCCAAAAATTCCTCCATACTATCAGCCATCTGCTTTCCCTTCCAGTGCTCCCCCACCCAAAACCTCTTTAATATCACTGAAGGAGCAGATCAGGTCACTTTGAGGCATGATAGCGTATGGTTATTGCAATGTTTACAGCTCTAGGGTTCAATTCCCACTGTTGCCTGTAAGGAATTGGCACGTTCTCCTCATGACTGCGTGGTTCCCTCTGGGTTCCCTCCTACATCCCAAAGATGTATGGGTTAGAGTTAGGAAATTCTGGGCTTTCTGTGTTGGCACCAGAAGCATGTAACACTTGCAGCCTAACCCCCCCCAGCACATCCTCACTCCATGATGCAAACGATGTGTTTCACTGCATATTTAAGCGTTTCAATGTAAATGTGACAAATAAAAATAATCTTTTAGTCTCATCTCTTTAATTTTAGCCTACAAGCCCCACACCACACCCAATTCTCCATCATGACCCATGAATTCCACTTCAACCCAACTGGTGGATAGATATCTAAGTACTACTGTTTGACGGTGAAGGGAGTTCCCAGTGCAATCACTAGCATTCCTTTCAAGGTGAGGTAAACCATTTCTGCAGGAGAAAGTTCCACATTCCTCCTTTGGAAAAGGCTCTCTCATTGGATTTTTGAGGGAATTGCCTTCATCTACATCCCCAATACTGCACCTTCTCTGTCAAATCCTCCCATTTAGTTTAAAAATCTGCATTAATTCTTCTTGATAAAGACCATCTTTACTTATCTCATGTAAAGTACATCAAAACATAGAATGAAATATGTTGTTTGTTTTGAAGTAGTTCTGGAGGCAGCCCACAAGTGTCAGCAAGTTTCCAGTGCCAACATAGCATGCTCACGACTCACTAACCCTAACTGTATATCATTGGACTGTGGGAGGAAACCACGGCACCCAGAGGAAACACACATGATCATGAGGAAAATGTAAAACTCCTTACAGAGAGTGGCGAGTATTGAACTCTGGCAATGTAAGACATTACACTAACCACTGTGTTCTGAAGGTAGATAAAAAGTTCTCACGAACTGTTTGGCAGCCCCGCCCTTTATCTCCACTCCCCTCCCCATCCTCTCCCTCAGGGAAGGGTAGCTATAAGAAAGCATTATAATGTTGCAAGAAGCAGACAAATTAATGAAACTCCTGGGTGCTAAATGACATCATTCCAGCACTCTGATGGGACACTGCAAAGCAGTCCCAGGAAAAGAAACGATAAACTGCAGCCTGACATCTTGACTGTAACCGCGCACACCACAACGAACAACTGTCAGATCATTCTGGCCGCAGCAGCAGGAGTGACAGAACGCTTACCGCTTCGCCTCCTCCAGGTGACAGAGATACTCGTAGGCGATGTTTTGCCTTCTCCGTTCATCCATCTCCTCGGCCGTGAGACGCTCGTTATCCAATACAGCTGAAAATCAACAACGGAGGACTGAAATCAGAACACTGCATAACCACTATAGATTTCAACTGCACAGAAAAATACCCCCAGTGGCCATTTTATTAGGTTCACTTCCTCATTAATGCAAAATATCTAATCAGCCAATCATGTGGCAGCAACTCATCAAAATCAGAATCAGGTTTAGTATCTTCAGCATATGTTGTGAAATCTGTTAACTTAGCAGCAGCAGCGCAATGCAATACATGATACTGAAGAAATAAATAAACCAATTACACTAAATACATATGTGTATTAAAATAGTTAAATTAAAAATAGTGCAAAAACAATAAAAGTGAGGTAGTGTTCACAGGTTCAATGTCCATTTAGGAATCGGATGGCAGAGGTGAAGAAGCTGTTCCTGAATCGCTCAGTAAGTGCCTTCAGGCTTCTGAACTTCCTACCTGATGGTAACAGTGAGAAGAGGGCATGTCCTGGGTTGATGGGGGTGCTTAATAATGGATGCTGACTTTCTGGGGCACCACTCCTTAAAGATGTCTAAGACACTACGGAAGCTAGTACTCAAGATGGAGCTGACTAATTTTACAACTTTCTGTAGTTTCTTTCAAACCTGTGCAGCAGCAACACCGCCCCCACCCCGACCCACCAAACCCTGTACCAGACAATGATGCAGCCCATTAGAAAGCTCTCTGAATTGCATAAAAGCATGCAGACATGGTCAAGAGGTTCAGTTGTTGTTCAGACCAAACATCAATATGGGGAAGGAATGTAATTGAAGTGACTTTGACCTTTGACCACAGAAAGATTGTTGGTGCCAAACGGGGGGGGGGGGGGGGGGGTTGATTATCTCAGAAACTGCTGATCTCCTGGGATTTTCACACATAGCAGTCTCTAGAGCTTACGGAGGACGGTGCGAAAAACAAAAAAACATCCAGTGACAGGCAGTTCTGTGGGTGAAAATGCCTTACTAATGAGAGAGGTCAGAGGAGAATGGCCAAACTGGTTCAAGCTGACAGGAAGGAGACAGTAACTCAAATAACCACACTTTACAACAGTGGTGTAGAGAAGAGCATCTCCAAATCCACAAAATGATGAACCTTGAAGTGGATGTGCGACAGCAGCAGCAGATCACAAACATACAGAATTACCCGGGACGTAACTTCAATATTGTAGAGTTGTACTGCACAGACAGAGGCCGATCGGCCTACCACATCTACATTGTAATTGTCTAAATGGTCACTCTGGGTCTGAAGCTTTCTGTACCATTAGACATCAGAGCAGAATGAGGCCATTCAGCCCATTGAATCTGCTCCACCAATCTATCATGGCTGATTTATTAACCTCTCAACCCCATTCCCCTGCCTTCTCCCAGTCACCTTTAATGCTCTGGCTAATCAAGCACCCATCAACTCTGCTTTAAATCTATTCAAAGACTTGGCCTCCACAGTCATCTGTGGCAATGAATTCCACAGATTCACCAACCTCTGACTAATGAAATTCCTCATTTCTGTTCTAAAGGGACACCCTTCCATTCCGAGATTGTGCTCTCTGGTCCAAGACACCTCCACTATAGGAAGCACCCTCTTCACCTCTACTCTATCTCAGCCTTTCAAAATGATCACCCTTCATGAGATCCCCTCCCCCACCACCCACCCATTCCTGTAAACCCCAGTGAATACAGGCCCACAGCCATTAAATGCTCCTCATACATTAACCCACTGATTCCCAAGATCAGACTCATAAACCTCCTCTGCAACCTCCCCAATGCCAGCAGATCCTTTCTTTGACATGGAGCCCAAAGTGTGCAGTCTCACTGGCTTTCCACTTGGTCTTGGAACACCAGGATAACAGTGTTTCCTCTGTCAGGCTGCTGTTTTTTTATTGTAGTTCAAGTGTTCAACACTGTCATCCCCTCAGCACTCACAAACAAGCTTCAAAACCTGGGCCTCTTGTTCCTCCCTCTGCAACTGGATCCTCAACTTTCTTCTTGGGGGATCACAGTCTGTGCAGATCGGAACTAACATCTCATCACTGACAATCAACACTGGCGCACCTCAAAGATGTGTGCTTTGACTGCATCTCGACTCCCTCTACACTTGTGATTGCATGATTTCTGAACAGGCCACGGACCCAGGATCACTACCTGACTATTTTACTCTCCCGTTGCACTATTTACTTATCGTTACAGTGATCTTTATGTGTTGTGCTGTCCTGCAAAACTAGAACTAGAGGTCACAAGGGTGCAAGGTGAAATATTTAAGAGGAACATGAGGTGAACGCCTTCGTTCAGAGGGTGGTACGAGCTGCCAGGTGAAATAGTGGATGTAGGTTCGATTTCAACATTTAAGAGCAGTTTGGATGGGAGGCGTATGGAGGGCTGCGGTCTAGGCAGCGATCGGTGGGACCAGGTAGGACACCATGGGAATACTGTATTGCCGTCAGTGTGACACTATTACTGCTCAGGATGTTGGAGCTTGGAGCTCACTTCTGGTATTCTCTGTAAAAAGGTTTGTGTGTTCTTCCTGCATGCACGTAGGTTTCCTCTGGGTGCTCTGGTTTTCTTCTCCATTCCAAAGAAGTACTGGTTAGCGGTGGTTGTTGTAAAGTAGGCTAGGCTGGGTGACGCGGCTCACAAGGCTGGTAGGGCCTGTTCCATGCTACATCTCTGAATTAAATAAATTAACAATTTGGCACAGACTGGATGGACCGAAGAGCCTGTTTCTTGTTGTACTGCTCTATAATGCTGATTATAACAATATATTTCATAACATTGGTCAGTGATAATGAACCGGATTCAGATACTCTGATAATAAACTTACTTTGAACTTTCATTCACCCAAGTATGTATGTCATCATATATAACCATGTGGTTCATTCCCTTCTGGGAATTCATAGTAAATACAAGAAACACAAAGAATGATCACCACATCCAATATGCAAAAGACAAAGTGTGCAAATACAGATTAAAGTATCAAATAATAATAATCCTAAATATCTAAGCAATAAATATCAAGAACATGAGATGAAGTCATTGAAAGTACATCCATAGGTTGTGGGGACAGTTCAGTGATGGGGTGAGTGAAGTAACCTCACATCAAGAGCCTGATGGTTGAGGGGTAATAACCATTCCTGAAGGTTGAGGGGTAATAACTGCTCCTGAACCTGGTGGTGTGGGTCCTGAGGCTCCTGTACCTCCTTCCTGATGGTTGAGGGGTAAAGCTGTTCCTGAACCTGGTGGTGTGGGTCCTGAAGCTCCTGTACCTCCTTCCTGATGGCAGCAGTGAGAAGAGAGCATGATGTGGGTGGTGGGGGTCTCTGGTGATGGGTGCTGCTTTCCTGCAAAAAGGCTTCGCATAGACATGCTCAGTGGTGGGGAGGGCTTTACCCATGATGTACTGGGCTGTATCCACTACTTTTATTGGCTTTTCCTTTCAAGGCCATTGGTGTTTCCATACCATTGATAGATTCAAATGTTATCTAATGTCATTGAAGTCTCGGTCTTTGTCAGACAGTGCTTTCAGAAATGTGTGCCAATTACCCCACAGCAGCTGCTGATACCAGCTTGTGTGTGTGGTACAAACAGTAACCAACAGGACAAAACAAAGCTCAGCAACTCCACAATCCTCTCATCAAAGCAAATCCATTTGAACCAAAAAAGCAAATATACGATCTACACACAGTTCCACACTACACCCAGGAACTGGCCGTCTCTCATCTGCTCCATTTTGCGGAACTGCATACAGGCAAAGGAACACACATTGCCTGCCAACTCCTTCCTCTCCCCCTCAACTTCTTAGTCCAGCTTCTGCCCTCTTCCTGTCCAGTCCTGAAGAAAGGTCTTGGCCTGAACATCAACTGTTTATTTATTTCCACAGATGCTGCCCGACCTCCAGCATTTTGTGTCTGTTACACACAAATACACCACTGCCCTACTACCACACGGCCAGCATCAGCCAATAACAGACATCCCACCCTGCAAAAACTCATTTCAGGGAGGTAGCACCATCAATTTGCGGGAGACTCCCAGGAGAGGTGGGACGCCTGCAACAGAGTAGATCCACAGCAGCTAGCCAGCTAATTTAAATAATGTTAGTATGCTAATGAACGAATGACACCTGTTACACTTATCTCAACAGATGAGTTTACCCACCATGGGCAATAAAAGAGTCACTGTTGCAATCAATACAGCGAGCAACACTGTCATCATTTTTGACCTCTATTAGGCAGGGTACTCTGGGGTCAAAAATAATGTGTAGTCTGGGGTGAAGTACGTTTTATATTTTCTTTCTTTGTAACACCCTGCCATGGCGTGCTCACTCTCTCTCTCTCGCTCTAAAAAAAAATCGATTTCCAGGATATTGTATATAATTTGCGGGCGTCAGGGAGTCACTATCAATATGTGGGAGACTCCTGGAACTTCTGGGAGAGGTGGGATGTCTGCAATAATTCCTGCTTCATTGCGTGCTGGCAACCTCTGTTGGAGGGACTGGTCTGTGCTCCCAGTGAAAAGCAGCCTGGGGAGATTCAGAGAGAGATTACACATGCTGGAATCTCATTGAAACCCAGTGAAAATTGAAAGGCCTAATCGAGTAGAGAGGGACGTTTCCAACAGCGGTGGGAGTTTAGGACCAAAGTCTCAGAATACAAAAACATCTGCATTGACTGTGGTCTCTTGACGAAGAAGTCGAGGGTCGAGTTGCTCAGGGATGTACTGAGCCTAAGTTTTTATCTTTAAAGCCTCTTTTTTAAAAAAACAGTGGAACAACATTGGCTATCCTCCAATCCTCTGGTACCTCCCATGTCGCTAAATATGATTTAAATATCTCTGCCAGGATCCCCAGCAATTTCTGCACCTGCCTCCTCTCGGGTCCGAAGGAACTCCTTGATTGGCCCTGGGGATTTACCCACCCTGATTTTCCCAGGGTAGCAAACACCTCCTCCTCTGTAATGTGAAGTTTGTTGATTAATACTCAGGGGAACATGGTGTTGAATGTTGAGCTGTAATCAATAAACAGCAGGCTGACATTGGTATTGCTATTGACCAGGCCAAGTGGAGTGTCAGTGAAATAGCTTGGGCCTCCTATCCAAGAAAGGATGTACTGGCATTGGAGAGGGTCCAGAGGAGGTTTATCAAAATGATCCCAGAAATGAAAAGGTGTACTTGGTAAGTGAGAGGCCTTTAAAGACGAAATTTTGAGAGTACAAAGCTTGTATATGCCTGTCAGGATAAAAGATAAATATAACAAGTGCACTGAACTTTGGTTTTCAAGAACTATTGAGACTCTGGTTAAGAAGAAAAAAGGTGCCCAGCAGGTATAGGCAAGCAGGTGCTTATAGAGTACAAGAAATACAAGACAACATATAAGAAAGAAATCAGGAAGGCTAAAAGGAGGCATGAAGTTGCTCTAGAAGCCAAGGTGAAGGAGAATCTTAAAGGATTCCACAGGTATATTAAGAGCAAAAAGATTGCAAGGGACAAAATTAGTCCTCTGGAAAAGCAGAATGGTAACCTTGTGTGTGGAGACAAAACAGATGGGGGAGATCTTACTGTAAATTAATTCTTTGCATGATGGGAGGCATCGATCATGTGGATAGCCAGAGGCTTTTTCCCAGGGCTGAAATGGCTAACATGAGGGGGCATATTTTAAGGTGCTTGGAAATAGGTACAAGGGGGATGTCAGAGGCAAGTTTTTCCACACAGAGTGGTGGGTGCATGGAATGCACTGCCAGCAAAGGTGGTAGAGGTGAATACAATAGGGTCTTTTAAGAGGCTTTTAGACAGGTACATGGAGCTTAGAAAAATATAGGCCTATGAAGTAAGGAAATTCTAGGCCGTTTCTAGAGTAGGTTACATGGTCAGCACAACATTATGGGCTGAAGAACCTGTAATGTGTTGTACATTTCTGTTTCCATCTGTATTTACCCAGGAGAAGAACATAGAGTCTATAGAAGTGAGGCCAAGAGGCATTAACTTCACAGATCCTGTACAGATTAAAGAGGAGGTGTTTGCTACCCTGAGGCAAAGCAGGGTGGCTAAATCCCCAGGGCCAAACAAGGCGCTCCCTCAGACCTTACAGAAGGCAAACGCAGAAATTGTCAGGACCCTAGCAGAGATATTTAAATCATACTGAGCAACATGGGAGGTATCAGAGAATACATACACAACACTGTGTATCATCAGGAATGGTTGGGGGGGGGGGGGGGGGAGGAAGAAAGGACCAAAGCCCAGTAATAGAGATACAACTGCAGATGCTGTGGATCAAAGAATACGTACACAACGCTGGAAGAACTCAGCAGGCCAGGCAGCATCCGTAAGAAAAGAGTAGCCAACGTTTCGGGCCGAGACCCTTCATCAGGTATTTTTGTGTTATGGGAGGTATCAGGATTGGACGATAGCCAATGTTGTTCCACTGTTTAATAATTGGTTCTAAACACAAAGCAGAAGCCAGAGAGTTGTAGTAGAGGGTTACCTCTCTGACTGGAGGCTTGTGATTAGTGATGTGCCAGAGGGATTGGTGCTTGGTCCTTTGTTGTTTGTCATCTATATCAATGATCTGGATGACGGGGTGGTTAACTGGATCAGCAAATTTGTGGAGGACACCAAGACTGGGGTGTAGTGGACAGTAAGGAAAGGTATCACGGCTTGCAGCAGGGTCTGGACCAGCTGGAAAAATGCCAGATGGAATTTAATGCAGATAAGTGTAAGGTTTTGCACTTTGGTAGTATGTCTTACACAGTGAACGGTAGGACATTGAGAAGTGTGGTAGAACAAAAGGATCTGGAAATACAGGACAATAATTCTTTGAAAGTGGTGTCACAGGTAGATAAGGTCATAAAGAATGCTTTTGGCACATTCACCTTCATAAATCAATGTGCTGAGTACAAGAGATGGGATGTTATGTTGAAGTTGTACAAGACATTGATGAGGCCTAATTTGGAGTATTCGGTGCAGTTTTCGTCAGCTACACAAAAGATGTAAACAAGGTTGAAAGAGTACAGAGAAAATTTACAAGGATGTTGCTGGATCTAGAGGACCCGAGTTATAAAAAAAGATTGAATAGAAAGGACTGTATTCCCTGGAACGTAGAAGATCGAGGGAAAACTTGATGGGGGTGTACAAAATTAAGAGGGGTGTAGATAGAGTAAATGCAGGTTGCCTTTTCCACTGATGATAGATGGACTACAACCAGAGGTCATGTGTTAAAGGTGAAAGGTGAGAACTTTAAGGGGAACATGAGGGGAAACTTTTTCACTCAGAGAGCTGTGAGAGTGTGGAATAAGCGGCCAGTACAAATGGTGCAAGCTTGATTTCAATGTTAAAGAGAAGTTTAGATATGTTCAAGGATAGTAGTGTCAACAGGGCTATGGTCCCATTGCAGGCCATTGGGAGCTGGCAGTTTAAATGATTTCAGCATGGACTAGATGGAACAAAGGGCCTGTTTCTGTACTGTACTTTTTAATATTCTATGAAAGGGTTCATGTATGAGTGTTTGCTAGCTCTGGGCCTATACTTGCAGGAGTTTAGAGGAATGGTGTGGATCTCATGAGGCATGATCACATTGAAAAGCCAAGATAGAGTGGATGTGGAGAGGACGTTCCAATAGTGGGGAAGTCTAGGACCTGAGAATGCAGCCTCAGAATAAAAGGGCGTCCCTTTAGAACAGAGATGAGAAAGAACTTCTTTAGACAGAGCATGGTGAATCTGTGGAATTCATTGCCACAGACAGCTGTGGAGGTCAAGTGATTTGCTATACTTAAAGTGGAGGTTGATAGGCTCGATTAGTAAGCCTGTCAAAGGTTATGGGAAGAAAGCAGGAGAATGGGATTGAGGGGAATCAGCCATGACAGAATGGCAAAGGAGACTTGATGGGCCAAATGGCCTATTTCTACTCCGATGTCTTTTGGAATCTGGAGCAGGAAGCAAACTGCTGAAGGGACTCAGCGGATCGAGTAGCAGCTGTAGAAGTGGAGGGATGGTCAATATTGAGTTCCTACCTCATTGCACAAAGAGGCTGTGCCTTCTCATCCTGGACTCACCTCAAATAGGAAACTTCCTCCTCGTCTACTCTATTCAGTAGATTATAATGAGATTTCTCCTCCCCACCCGTACCATTCTTCTAAACTCAGCAAGTTCAGGCCCAGAATCATCAAATGCTCCTCATATGTTAATCTTTTTATTTTTTTCTCTCATAAACCCTTTGCGGGCCAAAATGTGCAATCTTACTGACTCTCTACTCAGCCTCAGACCACCTGAACGAAAGCAAGTCCTGCGTCAGGCTGCCGGTCATCGATTACACCTCAGCATTCAACACCATCATCACCTCAGTACTAATCAACAAGCTTCAAAACCTGGAACTCTCTACCTGCCTCTGCAACCAGATCCTTACCTTCCTCATCAGGAGACATCAGTCAGTGCAGATCAGAAAAAGCACCTCCTCCTCACTGACCAGCAACACTGGAGCACTTTAAGGATGCATACTTCGACCGCGTCTCTACTCTCTCTGCACTTGTGACTGCATAATTTCTGAATGGACCATGAACTTTATCTCACTGTTTCTGTACTATTTATTTTTACAGTAATCTCTATACATTGCGCTGTACTATTCACACGATACAAGGGATACAAATTAAGTATCTAGTCTTTAAAACAGAGGTTTGTGCAGATTCCTGGTCTCAGAGAGTGGTCTCTGGAGTTCCCACCTGGAAAACCCTTGCACACCAAAAGAACAATTGGTGTGCGTGCTGTGCAACGTTTCAGTGTGGACCTCATCCCCGATCTGCGTGGCATGGGAGACCCACGCCTTTACCGTCAATGCAAAAGGAGTCAGTGCTGCCAGAATCCTGACAGGTTGCTTCACCACCTGGTATGGGGGCTCCAATAGACAGAAGAGGCTGCAGAGGGTTGACAACTTAGCCACCACAGGCACAACTACCCCACATTGAGAACATCCTCAAGAAGGCGGCATCCATCACGGAAATCCCTCAATGTCCAAGATACATTTCCTTTTCATTACTACCATCAGAGAGGAGATTCAGGAGAATGAAGACACACACTCAACATTTTAAGAACAACTTTTCCCCCTCTGCCATCAGATTTTTGCACACACAGCATCTCCCTGTTCCTCTTTTGCAGAGTTAATTTTTCAAATATTGTAACATAGTAATTTTTATGCCTTGCTCTGAATTATTGTCACAAAATAACAGATTTCATGATGCAGATCTGTGATAATAAACCTGACTGGAACAGTTGTCAGTAAAAGGGAGCAAGCAACTCCAGGCCCAGTGCTAAAGGACCAGGCTCACAGAGGGGAGATGTGGAAAACAAGGTGGAAGTGGCTGATGGCCGGGGGTCCCAACGATGGGGGGGATAAACACAGGAAATAAGTAGCTGTATTCTGTGAATGAGTAGGTTGCTCTCGATTCTTTCGATATGGTTTCTTTCGATACTTCGTAGATTTATGTGATTACAGGATTCATAAAATTTAAAAAATAAACAAATCAATATCCAGGATGGACCAGCCCCAGGTACTCCCAGGGTCTTTGAAGGCTTCCTGTGAACCAACAAGTACTACGTGCTCCCTCTCCAAGGACACCCAAGCATGGATGTGTTCATTGAAGGGCAGGCAGAGCGCTGGTGGCAACCGTCCCCTGTAAAGTCCCATGAAAAAACAGGCAACTCCCGCTGATTTTCCCACTGGGAGCTCAGTGGTGCCCCAAAGCCAGAGTCCCTGTAGAAGAAATTCTTCACCACCACACCTCAGCTGAGAGCGTCCAGGTATCTGCTGGTTCCAGAGACACCAGCAATGTTCCCTCTATTTCTTTTTCAGCTGTGCATTCCAACCATTGTTCTGAGCAGGAAATCATTACAACCGCATGGCTCTTCAATTTATTTCTTTTAGTTATTTACTTGTTTTTTTTAATTGAGTTACAGTGCAGAACTACTGTGAATATTTGGCATGGAAATGGAAGTCACATTCTTCTGATTTTATTAATTGAAGGGTATAAAGAACAACAAAGAAAATCTTTCACATTTCGTAAACTATTTCGAGCTGCATCCAGTTGAAACTGCACGGCAGCAAAGGCTGTGTGCGTGGCAGCATTTCAGTTACTGCGCGGCCGTGCAGTTTAGGGGAAACAGCGGACACCGGTGAACGATCACCATCCTCAACAGGAAAGCTCAGAGCCTAAGCAGAGGCCCATTGCCTCCCCGTCCCAGATGAAATCCACCAGCCTCTTCTGGAACTTGTAGGAGGTGAGAACAAATTGACCAACTGGTGCCACAGCAAGGACATCACCAGCTGGTTTGTGATCAGTGATCAGCCTCTTGTAGGGAAGAACTCGTTCAGCAGTGACTTCACCACCCAGTTCTGCCAGGTTGCTGGCTAGTCTTTCTGGGTGGGGCTTTCAGGTAGAATTCCAGAAAGGGGAAGTACTACCCCTGCTCTGGGAGTGCGTGACGGGACAGTGTTGAGCATACTTCACAAGCACAAAGGGATTCTGCAAAGATTCATGCATATTCTGTCCGGTTAGCTTCAAGCCTGACAACATGAACATTTGTTTCTCTGACATCCAGTAATTTCTCCCCCCCCCCACCCTTTTTCCTCTCCCATCAGATTTCCTCTTCTTTAGCCTTTTACCTCTTCCATCCAACCCCTTGCAGACTTCTTACTTCATATCCCTTCCCCTGACTCTGTCTCACCTATCACCTGCCATCTTGTACTCCTTCCCTTCCCTCATATTCCTATTCTGGCTTCAGCTCCTTTCCACAGTAGTCCTGATGAAGAGTCAAAACCCAAAGCAGCGACTGTTTATTCTCCTGGAAGTTCAAAGTATGTATATTATACACAACCTTGAGGTTCATCTTCTTGCAGGCAACCACAAAGAAACACAATAGAAACCATTAAAAAAACTCCACACAACGTCAAACACCCAATGTGTGAAAATCAAGAACAAATCGTGCAGACAATTGGAAAGTAGGTAAATTACACATGGAACGTGAACTGCAGAGTCCCTGAAAGCTGAGTCCGCAGCCACAGAGCCATTTCAGCATTGCAGCCTGTCCAGGAGCCTGAGGCAAGTGCCGGTAGTTGCTGTTCCTCTAGCAGAGTGTTTCATACTGTATTTATCTAGTGCCATCTCTCCCTGACAGTCTGATAACTAGCGCAGAGAAAGCTTCATTCTGCGAGACATTAGAATGTGACATGTATCCCACAAAGTCCTGCCTCTTGTTCTGAGCAAGAACACCTTGTAAACCCACTCTCGACAGCGGACAGATGCAAGGAGGTCCCCATCCCCACACCAAGGTTCAATCTGCTCCTGAGGAGATGCCAGCTGAGATATCCATACACCCCAGGCAAGGGAGCGGAACATTGTCCATCTCCAACAGCTCCAGGACTCATTTTTAATTTCTTCAGTGATGAGACTGCAAATTCCTGCCTGGACTTAAGTGCAATATTTACAGTCTCCACTTGATAACACTGGATGAGGAGATTGGAATGTGTCAGGAATCCAGAGCTTCTCAAAACTACCGAAGACGCTCGGAATACTATTAACCATTTCATGCTCGCATGGAATGGATTTGGTTAAAGAAGCCACATTTCCTTTACCCTGTTCATATCATTGAATATTCAAACAAGTAGAGTCCAAGACCCTACCCACTCTGGACAGTCTCACTTCTCCCCTCTCCCATCAGGTCGAGAATAAAGGTCAGAAAGCACGTACGACCAGGCTTAAGAACAGTTTCTATCCTACTGCTATAAGACTCTTAAACGGACCTCTTGTATGATAAGCTGGGATTCTTGACCTCACAAAATGATCTTGTACTTTATTATTTACCTGCACTGCACTTTCTCTGTAACTTCTAAACTTTATTCTGCATTATTATCTTATTCTACCTCAATGCACTGTGATGATTTGGTCTGTAAGACAAGCTTTCCTCTGTATTTTGGTACATGTGACAATAGCAAACTTTCTAATTTGTGGTCCCCACCATGTGACCACATTCATCTCCGCCCCCCAAGCACAATCCTGAGCTATGGGATTTGCCTGAACAGTCACAACATGACAGCTGTGGATCGAATGATCCCTGATTCTACAGATGACAAGCTACATCACTGCTCTGTACAGAAGCTGCACTGCAGTCAACAGGAAGGTTCAACAACAGGTAGTCAAAACAGCCCAATGCATCACCAGCACCTGCCTACCTGCCATCAAGGACATATAGACAAAAAAATGCCAGAAACATCATGACAGATCCCACCCACCCTGCTCATTGACTGTCTGTCCCACTCCCATTAGGGAGGAGGCTACGTAGCATCCACACTGGGACCATCAGACCCAAAAACAGTTACTTTTAAGGCTGATCAACACCTCCACTCCCCCCCTAGCCCTACTTTATCATTTTCTGCCAGCCACCATATGTACAGACAATCCCATGCCTAGTGTCACTTTATTGACATACAATCTATGTATATAAACTAGTTTATGATTTATATTGATTGTGTTTTTACATTATTGTGTTGCAACGAAAACAGCTCTATTTCCATCTTTAGTATCTCTATTTTTCCCTTTCAGGGTTCTTTTGAAGACCCTGGCCTAGACTTTGGTTCCTTGCTCTTGAGGTTTCACGAATGGCCATCATTCAATATGCCAAGGACATGGCCTAAATTAGCTCGCCTTCTGAGTTCTGGGATCTGGAGACAGGCGGACCAAAGGTCGGTGTCCCGGCAGAAAATCAATGTGTCATGGGAGACAGAAGATCTCCCAAGAGACCCGAGATCTTTGGGCACAGAACTCAAAAAAGCAACGCAATGGACTTTAAATATCATAAATCAGTGAGTTGTTTGTTATGTCTCCCCTCTCGCTGTGAAACAGAGAGGCCCCTTTCTCCCTTACTAGGGAGAGAGAGCCTGTGCTTTGTTGAATACCAGGTGAACAAGTAGTCTTTGCTGTTGCTTTGCTGCATGCTTGAGTGTTCCGTGGCGGGTGTCAATGCTTTTTTTTGCTGGTGGGGAGGGGGATCATTGCTTTGCTGTTGCTTACGTATGGGAGTGGGGAGCTGGGGGTGGGCTGTGGGGTTCTAACAGTTAACCACCATTCATTCTTTGGGGGCACTCTTCTGTTTTCGTGGATGGTTGCAAAGAAAAAGTACATTCTATACATTTCTCTGACATTAAATGTACCTTTGAGAGTGACAATTATTTTGTTCTCCTTTACACTTGTGTACTGGAAATGACATTAAACAACCCTGAATCTTGAACCATTTCTGCTGTTGCTTCTCTGGGTGACAGCCCAGGTGGCGATGGTGACTGGTGTTCAGGAGGTGGTAGAACAGTGCAGAGGGATGCAACAGACCAAAAGCAACCTCTTTCCCGGCTCTGATGAAGTGTCCCACACCTGAAATGTTTTTCTCTCTCCGCAGACACTGTCTGACCTGCTGACGGTAGTGTATGCTTGGTTTGAGAAAACATTCATTTGGGTTTCCAGCGCTTTGCCCTAAAATGGATGGATTGCACAAGTGACCCCTGATCGAACAGTCATTACACAATAAGACATAGAGCTCCGTCATTTGATCATGACTGGTTTATTTTCTCCTTCCCACTCCTGTCTTCTCCCCATCCTTCTAATCTGAGGCTGTGCCCTCTGGTCCTAATGAAAACATCCTCTCTGCACCAATTCTTGCCAGGCCTTTCAATATTCAGTATGTTTCAATGAGATCCTCCCCCTCATTCTGTTTTAACTATACCTACTGACATCCAGGAGAAATGGCTTCCTGCTTAGTGCTCATCCCAAACAAGGAGTGGGAAAAGCATCAAAGTGAAACAAATAGCTTCGAAATCCAACTCAACAGTAATGAGGTAATCAAAAGTGAAACCTCCCCCTCAGCAACCATTTCCTGCTCTATGACACGTTCACAACCTGCCTGCTGCTTCAGCATCAAGGAGGAGACCACAAGACACTGGAGAATTAGGCCATTCAGCCCATCGAGTCTGGCCACTGTTCCCTCATGGCTGATTTATTATCCCTCTCAACCCCATTCTCCTGCCTTCTCCTCATAACCTTACTAATCAAGAACCAATCAACTTCTGCTTAAAAAGTCTCAGAGTTTACAGGCATGGGGGGACTGAGGACTGAAGGCTGGTTGCACTTCTCTTACACTGTGGCCTCCTTCTGCGGCTCCAGGGGAGCAGTCTCAGAGGACACGGACTGGGGAGATGCAGGAATGGAGACCTCCTCTTGGGTCAAGGAGTCTCATTAGGGGCACTCTACATCTAACCTGGGCTGTCCCTTCCCCAAGAGTGCTGAATGAATTAGACTCAGCACCATGACCTTCGTGGAAAGTGATGTGACAGCCTGGGTATGGTATGCTCCCCAATCTGTCCTCACCCTGAGCTCAGTGGCTGATGCGGTGCCCCACCACTACCACCTGCTAGTTCAGCTCATTCACTCTCCCTGCAATGCTTGTAATCTAAATGCCACCCATTGCCCCCCACCACACTGTCCTTGTAATCTAAATGTCACCTGCTGACCCGCCCTGTACTCTCTTTATAACTGAAGCATCACCCAGCTGCCCCCCCCACCCCCGTGCTTTCCTTGTCATCTAAACGTCACCCAGCTGCCCCCACCCCCCATGCTCACAGTACTCTGGCAGGGTCCTCCACTGCAAAGTCCTCCAATCCCTTCCAGCTGCTTGCCACCCCCCCCCCCACAAACACACCTCAAATCTCAGCCACACCTTCCTTCCTCGTTGCCCACCTTCTTCCCTTTATTCCACGGCCCGCCGTCCTCTGTCACCTCCCAGCTTCTCACATCATTCCAGCTTCTTCCCCCAACTTCACACCTTTTCCCTTCCTTCTGGATCCAGCTGTCACCTCCTACCCTCTTTCCAGTCCTGATGAAGGGTCTCGGCCCAAAATGTGAACTGTTGATTTCCCTCCCTGCTGAGTTCCTCCATTTTGTGTGTGCTCTGACTTTATAACATCATTAAAATTCCCTCTCAACAACTTCACCTTGATCCTCTGACAGGTCCAGAACTCTCCTCCTCTTCACTATCACAACGTTCAGACCTGCAGGTGATCTCTCTCTCTCTCTCACCTCAACCCCATCTGATTATGTATCTTTGAGAAGGATGTGACAGCTCAGGCCAGGATTTAAAGGGTTAAATTAGAATAGGTTACCACATTGGTTTCACATGGAATACCTAAGATTTAATGGGCAATCTAGTCAAGATACAATTATACGCATGATTTGAAATTTTTGTCAAAATAGAAAGACACTATTTCTTCCAAGGTTGAAATGACTAATACCAGAGGACATGTATTTTAGGTGAGAGCATAATTTCAAAGAAGATAGGAGCAAATCATTTTTTAAGAAACACAGAAACAGCTGGGTGCCTGGAATGTGCTGCCTGGGGTGATGGTAGAGGCAGATGCATTAAAGAATTTTAAGAGTTGTTTAGATAGACAAATTATTGCAAGGAAAATGGAAGGAATTGGTCATTGTGTAGATAGAGGGGATTAGTTTAGTTAGGCATTTGATTACTAATTTAATTGGTTCAGCACAACACTGAGGGCCAAAGGTCCAGCGGGGCCTGTCCTGTGCTGTACAGTTCTATGGTCTGTGTTCTTAGTTACAATAGATGGCAAGAGATAGACAAAGCCAGCCTAATAGGAACATCAACATAGGCCATTCAGCCCATCCCATTCAGTTCTGGCAAGGGAAGGACTAACATGGGATTTGAGCACAAGTTTCTTCTGAGGTTGGAACTCAATTGAAGATTTCAGATCAGCCATAGATTGTGAGAATTAATTACACAATTAAGAGATTCTGTCAGTGCTAAACCCAGTCTCTCCCTGGGGTCACGGTTATCACAGTCTGTCTCTCGCGTTAACGTTCACCCCAGTCTCCCTCACCGCCCCCTCTCTGTGTGAGGGCTCCCCACCCGCCGCGGGAGGGGCAGCAGCGATCAAACGGAAGCCGCTTTCCCGCCACCGCGCAGCCTCGCCCTGTTCCCCCGGACTCGGCGGCGGTGCGAGGAGGCACGGGAGGCGGAGGGGCGCTCCCCACCCCCGGCCCCTCCCGCCGCCACCTGCCCGCCCTCAACACCACGCCCCGGCGTTGGAAAATGCACGGCCAGCTCCCACGGCAGAGCAGCGAGCGGGACACGTCGTCAACCGACTCCCCTCGAAGACGGGACTTCGCATCCGCCCGCGAAAGCGTGCAGCTCTGCCCCCGCCCCGAGCGCTTGGACTACCGACACTACCTGAAGGCTGGGGAGGGGGAGCGTTTACCGACCCCCGTCCCCTCACAGTAATACCCCACACCTGTGCCCGGACACCTCGCCCGCACACAAACGTCCAGGTTCCAGCCGCTGCCTGGCTGTACCTCCCCCAGGTGCGGTTCCTGAACTTGGAGCGTCTCTTCTCCCCCCTCCCCGGAATACTTACAGCCATAGTGCGGTCTGGGGGCCCCCAGCCCATCCGTCTCGTCGGAGGTGGACATTATCTGGTCTTTCGGCCCCTCTCTGAGCGCACGGACGACGTTCGCTGTGAGGAGGGACGGGCGGCGAACTTTTCTCCGCGTATCTCACTCCGTCTCAACGCTTCCTTCCTCTCTGCCTCCGGTCTGGGTGTAGTTTCCCCCTCCGCTCTCGTATCCACGCTCCCCCTGTTGCCTCCGCTGTGTATTACACCCAACTCCAGGCCCTTCGGCACACGGTCCGTGCTCCGCATGGTGCCAATTAAACTAAGCACATAAACCGTAGATCCCTCCATGTCCTCTGTCTGAAAGCCAACTGCACTTATCTAAATACCAGTTTAGTATCTGCCTTCACCACTCCCAACCAGCATCACCCCCTCAGAGAAAGAAGTCGAGGCTTTGGAGAGAGGGTGCAGAAGAGGTTCACCAGTATTGCCTGGATTAGAGGGCATGTACTCCAAGGAGAAACTGGAACAACTTGGGTTGTTTTTCTCTGGAGTGGTGGAGGCTGAGGAGGAGATCTGACAGAGGATTATGAGAGGCAGATATAAGAGTAGGCAGTATCTGTTTCCTAGGGTTGACGTGTTTAATACCAGAGGGCACACATTTTAGGTGAGGGGGTAATTTCAAAGGAGATGCGAGGGTCAAGTTTTTTTTAAACAGAGAGTGGTGGGTGCCTGGAATACACCACCTGGGGTGGTGGTGAAGGCAGGTACATTAGAGACTTCCAATAAATGTTTAGATAGGTACATGAATGTGAGAAAAATGGAAAGATACGGATATTTTGTTGAATGAAGACATTTGGTTTGTTAGCCATTTAATTGGTTCAGCACAACTGTGTGGGCTGAAGGGCCTATTCCTGTACAGTACTGTACTGTTAGGTGTTCTATCCTGTTGCAGGCACGTCAGATTACATATTGGTTACATATGATCAAAGCATGCAGTAAAAGGTGTCCTTTGTGTCAACAACCAACATAGTTGAGGAAAGTGGTGGGGGGCAGCCCGCAAGTGTTGCCATGCTTCCGGCACCAACATCTCATGCTCACAGCTCACTAACCCTTGTCTTTGGAAAATGAAGGAAACTGGAGCACCTGGAGAAAATTGTACACAGGTACTTGACTTGCATACCATTCATACAGGTCAAATCAATGGGGAATGAAACATTACAGTAGTAGAGAAAGTGCAGTGCAGGCTGACAATAAAGTGCAAAAAAAAATTTGCTTTGCAGCCCAGTCCATCATGCAAACCAGTCTGCCCTCAAAGGACAGTTAAAAATACCTGACTTACATTTCTTCTTTAAACCTTCCACCTTTTGTCCCAAATACATTTGTCTATTTTATTTAAATCTGAGAATACCATGTCCTACTTGGCTACAGATGCACTCACAGAGACTGTAGAAGGCGGTGAGTTCAAGGTGTATTCCAGGATAATTGTTGGCATTCTCATCGAGTCTTCTACAGGGAGATTAATAGAACATACAGCAGCGCAGGAACAGACCCTTCAGTCCACAATGTTGTACCAAACCAATTAGTCATCAAAAGGCCAACTAAGCTAATCCCTTCTGCCTGCACAATGTCCATATCCTTCCATTTTCCTCACATGTGCCTTTCTAAATGTCTCTAATGTATCTGCCTCTACCATCACCCCAGGCAGCACATTCCAGACACCCAACACTCTCTGTGAAAAGAACTTGCCCCTCACATTGCTTTTGAAATTACCCCTTCTCACCTTAAATGCATGCCCTTTGGTATTAGACATTACAACCCTTGGAAAAAGTTACCAGCTGTCTACTCTATCCATACCTCTCATAATATAAAGCTCTATCCGATCTTCCCTCAGCCTCCGACACTCCAGAGAAAACAACCCAAGTTTGTCCAACCACTTGTTATAGCTCATGCCCTGTAATCCAGGCAGCATCCTAGAACATCTCCTCTGCACCCTCTCCAAAACCTCAACTGTCTGTCTGCCTATCTAGGTACCATATCCGATGCGGATGTTGGTGACCACGGTTTTCCATACTGATCTATCCCTCGTTCTTTGGAAGACTTCCATTTCCTCGAGGTGTAGCCACCTGGCTAGGCTTTTGATGTCCATAAGCCGAGGTTTTCCTCTAGGTTTGCTCCCCTTGATTTTTCCAGAGTGTGTGAGTTTTTCTAGTTCATCTTTCCACACGATGTGTCCTAGGAATCTGAGTTGTCTTTCTCTTATTGTTGGTATGAGTGATCTAACAGCTTGGGCTCTTCTGAGAACTTCTTCATTTGATGTGTGTGTGGTCCATGATATTTTTAACATGCTCCTGTAGAACCATAATTCAGCTGCTTCTGGTCTCTTTTCCATTACTGGGGAAATGGCCCAGCATTCACTTCCATAAGTCAGGATAGAATAAATGTAGCACTGCAGTATTCTATTTTTAATGTACATGCTCATCTTTCTGTCTGTTAATATGGTCTTCGTTTTCTGGAAAGCTTCTTTCGCCATTGCTATTCTGTATTTGATATCGGTGTCGCACCTGCCATCACTTGTTATTTGGCTGCCAAGATATCTGAATTTGTTGACTTGTTTAATGTTTGTATTTCCAATCTTGATCACACACTGTGGGATGTTTGTCTTTCTGAAGATGGCCATGCTTTCTGTCTTCTTGATGTTGATTGAGAGGCCTCTGCGATTACTTTCTGCTGCCACTATAGCGAGTAGTTCTTGAAGTTTTGTTTCTGAGTTGGCTATTAATATGATGTCATCAGCATATCTGATGTTACTTATATTGATGTTATTATATTTATGATGTTATTTATATTATGGCTTTTGATGTCTTTGATACTTCTCAAGATATTTTCACTATACAGGTTGAATAAGTCAGGTGAAAAGACACAACCTTGCCTGACTCCTCTCATGATATTCACGTCCTCACTCACTTCTCCTTTTATTCTGATGGATGCTGCCTGGTCCCAATATAAGTTTCTTAAGAAATGTACATCTTTTCCATCTATGTCAAGATCTTGAAGCATTTCCAGGAGATCTTGGTGTCTGATGGTGTCAAAAGCTTTTGTATAGTCGATGAAATGTAGGTAGTTGGCTTTTTTACCCGGGTGGCTTGTTCACAGATCATCGGTGGCATGACAATTGCATTTCTGGTTCTGTTTTCCACAAAGCTGCATTGTTCTTTACTGATTTCTGGTTTTATACAGCGTCTTGCTCTCATCATGATTACTCTGAAAATAATTTTTGCCACGTGGCTCATCAGGCTTATTATACGATGTAACTCACAGTCTGGTGCTTCCTCTTTCTTTGGAAGTGTGATGAATACTGAATTACTTAAATCATCAGGTATTTCCCCATGATCATAGATTTCATTTGCTATTTCTGTTATTTTCTCTATTCCAAAATCTTCTAAGGCCAGTATCATTTCAACAGCGATGTTGTCTGGACCAGTTGCTGTGTTATGTTTTGTTTTATTTATGGCTGCTCGAATTTCTGATTTTAGAATGTTAGGTCCTTCAAGATTCTTCTTTATGTTCGGTTTTTCTCCCCTTTGGTTTCAAAAGGTTCTTTTATATATTCTGTCCATCTGTTTAGGATTCCCTCTTTGCTCATAATTAAGTTGTCATCCTTTGCCTTGATGCATCCACTTGCTGAGC
Organism: Hypanus sabinus; assembly: GCF_030144855.1. Taxonomy (NCBI): domain Eukaryota; kingdom Metazoa; phylum Chordata; class Chondrichthyes; order Myliobatiformes; family Dasyatidae; genus Hypanus; species Hypanus sabinus. Next base: position 7,474,121 of record NC_082726.1, on the reverse strand, counting down.
AAGGTAATTTCCCCGTTAGTTCTTTAATCTTACTGTGCATCATCTTTGTTCCAGAGTTATGGGTTTGTAGCCTTTCTATCTCTGAGCATTTTTCATTTAGCCATCTGTCTTTAGCTCCTCTGCATTTTATTGTCTCTTGGTTTGATGGTCTGTTTTTGTTGCATCAACTGTATTATATCTTCAGTTATCCATTTCTTCTTACTTTTCTGCTCTTTTCGTGGGATGGTTTCTTTTGCAGCTTCAACCATGGATCCCTTCAGGAAGATTTGCCTCCTTCATCATTTGAAAATGGTTTTTCAGCTTGATTATGTATTTTGTTTTCAGATGAGGGTAGTTTTGTAGTTGTTGAATATCCAGTGGCTCTAATCTTTTTGGTTTCTTTAATTTTCTCATCCTTATTTTCATTTTGCAAATGAATGGTATGTGGTCGCTCCCACAATCTGCTCCAGGGTAGCTTTTGGATTGAGTTATCAAATTTTTGAATCTGTTGTTGATTGTTATGTCATCGATTTGATTTTTGCTGTTTCCATCTGGCCTTCTCCATGTTATACGCACATCTGCTCTCACCCCATCCTCCTGCCACCCCACTATGGATAGGGTTCCCCTTGTCCTCACCTACCACCCCACCAGCCTCCGGTTCCAACATATAATTCTCCCTAACTCCTGCCAGCTCCAATGGGATTCCCCCCACCAAGCACATCTTCCTCCCCCTTCTGCTTTCCGCAGGGATCGCTCCCTACGCGACTCCCTTGTCCATTCATCCCCCACATCCCTTCCCACTGATCTCCCTCGCAGCACTTATCCTTGTAAGTGGAACAACTGCTAAACCTGCCCTTACACTTCCTCCCTCACCACCATTCAGGGCCCCAGACAGTCCTTCCAGGTGAGGCGACACTTCACCTGTGGGTCGGCTGGTGTGATACACTGCGTCCGGTGCGGCCTTCTATATATTGGTGAGACCCAACGCAGACTGGGAGACTGCTTCACAGAACACCTATGCTCTGTCTGCCAGAGAAAGCAGGATCTCCCAGTGGCCACACATTTTAATTCCACGTCCCATGCCCATTTTGATATATCTATCCATGGCCTCCTCTACTGTCAAGATGAAGCCACACTCAGGTTTGTTACATGAGCAAGGCGGTGGACAAACCCAAGTGCAGAACACGGGCACAGAGGCAGAGTCGGGAGGCGTTATTGACGTAGTGAGCGTGGAATCGGTATCCAGGAGCGATGCTAGACTTAGAACTGGCAGTCCTAAGCACCATGAATCAAGGTTACTCACACCAGAGTCAACCAACAAACTGGCAGCTCCTTGTTGTGATCACAGGGTTTTTATCCTGCATTTGCTGATGGAAAGCAGGTGTGTGTAGTTAGTGGAACCTGGGAATGACTGGAAACTAAACGAGGGGTTGAGGCCCAATTCCTGAGATAAGTAGCCAGGTGGGGGATTGCCAGAAGGGACCATGACAGTACTCCTCCCTCAGGCCTGGAGGCTCCCAATGAAAATCCTAGATGAGGGAAGGGTCCAGGATGAAGGAGCGGGGCACCCAGTAACGCTCTTCTGGACTGTACCCTTCCCAATCTACCAGGTATTGGAAACCCCTGCCCCTAGGAAGCACATCCAGTAGTCTCCAGACGGTGTATGCCGGAAGGTTATCGATGATATGGGCAGGTGGGGGAGTCTCCGCCGGGGGACACAAGGGGCTTACAGAGACTAGCTTTAACTAGGAAACATGAAAAGTTGGGTGGATACGCATAGATCTTGGCAGTTTTAGGTGGACCGCTGCAGGATTGATAATACTTTTGACCTTGAATGGTCTCAGGAAGCGAGGGGCGAGTTTCCTATGCTCGTTTTTGAGCGGGATGTCCTTGGATGAAAGCTGCACCATCTGTCCTGGTTGGTACTCAGGCGCCGGAGTTCGGTGTGGGTCGGCCGTCTTCTTATTGCGTTTTGCTGACCTGAGTAGGGCCGTGGAGGTCTCCTCCCAAACCTTCAGTCACCAATCGATATGGTCCTGATTGACATTACTGCAATCTCTTCTTGTGCGGGGAACAACGGGGGTTGGTACCCCAGGGAACACTCGAATGGAGACCTCCCAATGGCAGAGCTCACCAGAGAGTCATGGGCGCACTCATCCCACGGGAGGTGGTCGCTCCAGGTCGACGCATTGTGAGTGTACTCAACCCACAGGAGGTGGTCGCTCCAGGTCAACAGGTTGTTTACCGTTACACAATGTAGTGTCACCTCCATGTCTTGGTTGACCCGTTCCGTCTGCCCGTTCGTCTGGGAGTGGAAGCCAAATGACAGGCTGCCCGATGCCCTTGACAGAAGGCCTTCCATACCTGTGAGACAAACGGGACCACGATCGGAGACAATGTTTGCAGGGATTCCGTGGAGGCGGAAGATGTGGCGGACGAGAAGATCTGCAGTTTCTTGAGAAGAGGTGGGTTTAGGGAGGGCTACGAAGTGCACCACCTTGGTGAACCGGTGAGTCGGGTGGTGTTCCCATGTGAAGGGGGTAGACTGGTGACAAAGTCCAGGGCGATGTGCGACCAGGGATGACCAGGGTCAGGTAGAGGACGAAGTAACCCCGCAGGTGCCGAGGAGAGGTTTTTCCCCGGCAACAGATGGAACATGCCAAGACTTAGGAACAGGTATCCGTTTCCATGGACGGTCACCAAAAGTGTCTTCAGGAGTGCTAGGGATGGCAGGCGAACCGAGACGCGTTCCCCCTTTGGAGAACCTGAGGCCTGACAGAAACGGGCACATACAGGCGATCGACAGGTCCACTGCCAGGGTTGGGGTCATCTCGTTGGGCTTCTTTTACTTTGGACTTGATCTCCCAAGTGAGGGTGGCGACCACGCAGGATGGTGGGAGGACAGTCCCTGGGCTGGAAGTGTCCTCCTTGGAGTCATATTGGCAGGACAGCGTGTCCGGCTTCCCGTTCTAGGACCCTGGACAGTACGTGAGGGAAAACTTGAACCGTTCAAAAAAATAACGCCCAACGGGCCTGGTGGGAGTTCAAACGTTTGGCAGTCTGAATATACCCCAGATTTTTAATGATCAGTCCATACCACAAACGGTTGTTCTGCCCCCTCCAGCCAGTGCTTCCATTCTTCCAAAGCTAGTTTGACCGCCAGGAGGTCCCGATTCCCCACGTCATCATTCCGCTCAGCGGGGCACAGTCAGCGAGAAGAGAAGGCACAGGGGCGAAGCTTTCTGTCTGAACTTGATAGTTGGGACAGGACTGCTCCTATCCCGGAGTCAGAGGCGTCCACCTTGACAATGAATTGACGGGCTGGGTCTGGATGGACCAGGATGGGAGCGGTGGTGAAACGTCTCTTCAGGTCGGTGAACGCCAAGTCAGCTTCGGAGTCCCAAAAGAAGGGGGTAGTAGGTGAGGTAAGCCGGGTAGGGGGGGCCCCCACTCGACTGTAGTCTCTGATAAATCAGCGGTAGAAGTTTGCAAACCCCAGGAATCGTTGAAGTTGTTTGCGGGTCGTGGGCCTAGGCCATTCTTCCACTGCCCGGATCTTCTCGGGGTCTGCTCTCACCTGCCCGCTCTTGAAGATATAACCCAGGAAGCTGACCGAAGGGACGGGGAACTCACATTTCTCCGCCTTCACAAATAATTGGTTTTCCCACAGTCTCTGGAGGACTTGATGGATATGGTGAACGTGTTTTTGGGGGGGGGGGGGCGCTAGAAAATATCAGGATATTATCGAGGTAAATGAATATGAACCGATTAATAAAGTCCCTCAGTATGTCAATAATGAGGGCTTGAAAAACGGCGGGAGTATTGATGAGGCCAAACGGCATGACTAAATATTCAAAGTGGCCCAGAGGTTTAGTAAAAGCCGTCTTCCACTCGTCCCCCTCCCTCACAGTGACTAGATGCTCTGCGTTCCGAAGGCCCAGCTTTGAAAAAATGGTGGCTCCATGCAGTGGTTCAAAAGCTGAACTAATGGGGGGGTAAAGGGTACTTAACTGTTATACTGTTTAGGCCTCTGTAATCAATAGAAGGACGAAGCGACCTGTCCTTCTACAAAGAAGAAACCGGTGCCTACCAGGGAAGATGAAGGTCTGATAATGCCCACCGCAAGGGACTTGCTGATGTACTTCTCCATGGCCTCTCTCTCCGGTTGGGATAAGTTAAAAAGGTGGGTAGCGAGACCCCGGGGAGAAGGTCGATGGCACAATAATATGGGCGGTGCGGAGACAGGGAAAGGACCCGTTGTTTACTGAAAACCGGTCTGAGGTCACGGTACTCGGGACAAATCGAGGGGTTTCAGGGCAGGTGGGGTCACGGTAGCTTTCCTGGGTGATGGGGCTAATCGCAAACAGTTGGCATGGCAAGACTGGCTCCATTTGGCTATCCTTCCAGTAGACCAGCTGATGTGGGGATTGTGTTGGGTCAGCCATGGATACCCTAGAACTACCGGGGCTTGAGGTGAATGAATGAGACCGAATCATACCTCCTCCCGATGGTTGCCAGATAGGATCAAGGTCAGGGTACAGTGGGTCACACGAGCCAGCAGTTTTCCGTCCAGGGCTCGGGCCTCCAGGGGGGTAGTTAGCGGTTCGTGAGGTATACCAGCCTGGGAGGTTATGTCTTCATCCAGCAGGTTGCCCTCAGCACCAGAATCCACCAGAGCAGATAGGGACAGAGACTGTCATTGGGAATTCACGGTAGCTGGGATCTGCATCCGAGTCTGGGGGGCTGAAGGGAATATCGTCCGGCTCACCAGGTGCCCTCCTTTTTTCACTGGTGCCCTCCTTTTTTCACTGGTGCCCTCCCTTTTGGCTGCTGAGGGCAGGTATCCGGGAAAATCCTGGCTGGCCCCAATAGAAACAATGCCCAGCTCTCCACCTCCGAAGTCGTTCAGCTGGGGAGAGCTGGTTCCGTCCCAGCTGCATCGGTTCCTCCCCCAGGGTGGTGGGGACGGTCGGAGCAGGAGCTACACTTGGAGTGGCTGGGACTGATAAAGTGGACCGTGGGCTTCCCCGAAGGATGGGACGACTGGTTCTTTCTTTCAGCTGCTCTTGAAGTTGATTATCTAATCTAGTGGCTAGCGACATCAGAGAGTCCAGACAGTCCGTGTTATCCCTCGCTGCCAATTCATCCTTTATCTTGTCTGAGAGGCCCTGTTGAAACACCTCCCGCAGGGCCTTGTCAATCCACACTGAGTCTGCGGCTAAGGTTCGGAACTCAATGGAATACCTTGCTATGCTTCGCGACCCCTGACAAAGAGTCAGCAAGTGTTTGGTGGCATTCTTACTGCGAATGGGTTGTTCGAAGACCTTCCTCATTTCAGCAACAAAGGAGGGGAAGGAGGAACAAACCTCTGTTCTATTATCCCATATCACGGTTGCCCAAGCCAAGACATCCCCTTGTAAGAGCCCCATGATGTACGCAATCTTGGATTTATCTGAAGTGTAGGTACGTGGCTGCAGCTCGGAGAGCATTGTCACAGGAAGGCCAGCACCTCCCTAGGTCCCCATTGTAGGGTTCGGGTTTGGGGATGTATGACTCTCAAGGGGCCTGCGTTGCTGATCCCAGGGGTGACGCCATCCCGAGCGGTTTGGGTAGTCGGGATTCTTAGCGGGGACAGAGAAGGGGAAGCTGAAACTCGATCCACCTGCTCACTGACCTTCCGTACATTCGTGGACAGTGTACAAAGGGTTCCCGTGACCTCCCCAGGTAGTTGGTCGTGGGCACCCAGTAGGTAGCCCCGACTGGCGAGGGCCTGTTGTACGGGATCCGTGTCCACTGGGTTCATTGTGGCCAGTTTGTTCTGTTGTACGAGTGAGGTGGCGGACGAACCCAAGTGCAGAACACAGGCGTGGAGGCAGAGTCAGGTGGTGTTCTTGACGTAGCGAGCGTGGAATCAGTATCCAGGAGCGATGCTAGACTTAGAACTAGCAGTCCTAAAAACCATGAAACAAGGTTACTCACACCAGAGTCAACCAATGATCTGGCAGCTCCTTGTTGTGATCACAGGGTTTTTAAACTGCATTTGCTGATGGAAAGCAGGTGTGTGTAGTTAGTGGAACCTGGGAATGAGGGGATTGAGGCCCAATTCCTGAGGTAAATAGCCAGGTGGGGGATTGCCAGAAGGGACCATGACAAGGTTGGAGGAACAACACCTTATATTCTGTCTCGGTACCCTCCAACCTGATGGCATGAACATTGATTTCTCTAATTTCCGTTAATGCCCCCCCTCCCCTTCTTACCCCATCCCTTATTTATTTATTTCCCCCTTTTTTTCTTTTCTCTCTCTGACCCTCTCACAATCACTCCTTGCCTGCTCTCCATCTCCCTCTGGTGCTTCCCTCCCCCTTTCTTTCTCCCTAGGCCTCCCGTCCCAGGTTATCCTTTCCCTTCTCCAGCTGTGTACCCCTTTTGCCAATCACTTTTCCAGCTCTTAGTTTCATTCCCCTCCCTCTTGTCTTCTCCTGTCATTTCGGATTTCCCCTCCCCCTCCCACTTTCAAATCTCTTACTATCTCTTCTTTTGGTGAGTCCTGACAAAAGGGTCTCAGCCTGAAATGTCGACTGAACTTCTTCCTATAAATGCTGCCTGGCCTGCTGTGTTCCACTGGCATTTTGTGTGCGCTGCTTGAATTTCCAGCATCTGAAGATTTCCTTGTGTTTGCGTTCTCCATGTCCATTTCCTTCTTGGATGTTGTTTAAACCAAGTGTTGGTGATTATCTGATTATTTGTTTTACACCATGAGATAAGCTTTTCTCCTCTTTTGTTTCTTTCTCCCAATCCCTGATCTCCAACAATATGGTCTCCTCTTCCCTCACCAACTTCTGCATTGAAGTCTCCCATGACTATGATGACTTCTTGTGATTTGCATTGTTCTAGTGCTTTGTCTAGGGAGCAGTAGAAGACATCATATTCTTCCTCTGAGCTTGCCATTGTGGGTGCATATACTTGAATGATAGAGATGTCATTTTGTTTCGTTTTGATCTGTCCTGACGAAGGGTCTTGGCCTGAAACATCGACAGCGCTTCTCCTTATAGATGCTGCCTGGCCTGCTGTGTTCCGCCAGCATTTTGTGTGAGATGTCGTTTTGTTGTCCTTTTAGTTTGATTAGCATCATTCTGTCTGAGGTATGCCAATATCCTAGCAGGCTCTTGGATGTTTCTTTGTTTAAGATGATTGCAACACCCTTTTCATGTTTATCTCCTCCAGAGTATATCATCCTGTAGTCGTCTGATTGGAATACTCCAGTGCCTTTCCATCGTATTTCACTCAGGCCTAGGATGCTGACTTCTAGTCTCTTTATTTCTAATTTTACATTTTCTAGCTTACCAGTTTGGTGCAGGGTTCATACATTCCAAGTGGCAATTCGCAGTCTCTTGTTCTTGTAGACAGTGGTATGACGATCCAGGCTCACCTGTCTGTTTACATGATACCTTGTACCGAATGAGTGTCTGCACTATTTATTTATGCTGTTGTCTTTTTCATTTGTGTATGTGTTGTACTAGGGATGAAATACAAGAAGTAGCTTCCCCTTGCTTGCTTCCGATGCAGTGTCTTTACAGGATGGGTAACCCTGCCCATTGTCCTATTAACAGGATCTTCTGCTCAGCATCTGAGAAACAGGAACCATCGATTGTGTTACTCACAAGTTGTCTTCTGCTTCATTCCGTGGCTTCACTGTAACCCAAGTAGGGAGGCTAACAGGTGCCACACCTTGCCTAAGGGTGACCTGGAGGTGCCAGTGGTTAATGGAAACCTCATTACCCAAAGCAAGTGCTCCACAGCTGGATGTAGTTTATCCTCAAACCCAGGAGAAACATCCTGCCTATAATGGGGCAACCAGAACGGTGTGCGGCACTGCAAATGCGGTGTAACTAGAAGGATTTGGTTACTCTACCCTTCAGTAGGAATCACCCTGATCCGAACTTTTAATTCTGCGGACACAAGAGGCTGCAGATAACCCGGTCCAGTTGAAGGCTCCTGACACGAAACATCATCTGACCATTTCCCTCCATGCTGCTTGACCTATTGAGTTTCACTGTACTTTCATGTCTGTGCCACTCTGTCAGTGGAGCTGCCTCAGATGTTAAACCGAATGCAGATGAGGGACCCCGTGTCATTAATTTCTTTTCTCAGACCTGGAATCAATATTTGTTGTGGTTGTTGGGCTGTCCCAGATTGGAGCAGATCTGTGTGAGAAGAAGTCACGTGGTCTAGTCAGTCAGTGGCTTAGAGTTTGAGCCTTAGGATCCTATCATCAGTTCATTTGGGGTTGATCCTGAAAATCGAAGCCCAAAGGTCAATCATAGGTCCAGAAATCATAAGCTAATGGCTGAAGCCTGGAAACCCACAAGCTCAGAGTGTGTGTGTGTGTGCGTGTGTGTGTGTGTGCGTGCGTGCATGTGTGGAGAGAGAGGTAAGGGACTTCAAAGATCAAAAATTTCAAAATTACATTTTTAATCAAAGTACATATATGCCACCATACAAAACCCTGAGATTCATTTTCTTGTAGGCGTACTCATAAATCTATAGAATAATAACCATAGCAGAGTCACTGAAAGACCATCCAACTGGGGTATTAACCAGATTGCAGAAGACAACAAACTATGCAAATACAAAAAGAAAAATATAAGAATGATAAATAAGCAATAAATATAAAGAACTTGAGATGAAGAATCCTTGAAAGTGATTTCTTAGGTTGTGGGAACATTTCAATGATGGGGAAGATGAAGTTGAGTGAAGTTATCCTCTTTGGTTCAAGAGTCTGATGGTTGAGGGGTAATAACTGTTTCTGAACCTGGTGGTGCGAGTCTTGAGGCTCCTGGACCTCCTTCCTGATGGTAGCAGTGAGAAGAGAGCACGATCTGGGTGGTAAGGGTCCCTGATGATAAATGTTGCTTTCCTGTGACAGCGTTTCACGTAGTTGTGCTCAATGATGAGGAGGGCTTTACCCATGAAGGACTAGGCCATATCCACTATATTTTGTGGGATTTTCTGTTCCAGGGCATTCCTGTTTCCATACCAGGCTGTGATGCAACCAGTCACTATACTCTCCACTACACATCTATATAAGTCCTGCTGAATGGTCTCGACCTGAAACGTCGACTGTACTCTTTTCCATAAATGCTACCTGGTCTGCTGTGTTCTTCCAGCATCTTGTGTGTGTTGCTTGAATTTTCAGCATCTGTAGACTTTCTCTGGTTTATATAAGCTTGTCAAAGTTTTAGATGTCACGCCAAATCTCCGCAAACTCCTAAGGAAGTAGAGGTGCTGCTGTGCTTTCTTCATAATTGCACTTTCATGCTGAGCCCAGGACAGGTCCTCCAAAATAATAACACCTAGGAATTTAAAGTTGCTGACCCTCTCCACCTCTGATCCTCTGATGAGGACTGGCTCACGGATCTCTGGTTTCCTTCTCCTGGTCTATAATCAGTGCCTTGGTCTTGCTGACATTGAGTAAGTTGTTGTTATGGCAGCATTCAGTCAGATTTTCAAACTCCCTCCAATATGCTGAGTCGTCACGACTTTTAATTCAGCTTATGATAGTAGTGTTAACACCAAACTTGAATATGGCATTAGAGCTGTGCTTGGTTACACAGTTATAAGTGTAAAGCAAGCAGAGCAGGGGGCTAAGCACCCAGCCTTGTGATGCACCTGTGCTGATGGAGCTTGTGGAGGAGATGTTGTTGCCAATCAGAACTGACTGGAGTCTGCAAGTGAGAAAATTGAGGATCCAATTGCACAGGGGGTTTTGAGGCCAAGGTCTTGGAGCTTATTGATTAGTTGATGATATTAAATGCTGAGCTGTAGTTAATAAAGAGCATCCTGGTGTATGCATCTTTGCTGTCCAGATGTTCCAGGGTTGAGTGAAGAGCCAATGAGATGGCATCTGCTGTGGACCTGTTACTCTGCTAGGAAAATTGGAGTGGATCCAAGTCACCTCTCAGGCAGGAGTTGAAGGGTTTCATTACGAACCTCTCAAAACACTTCACTGTGGATGTGAATTCTCCTGGACGATAGTCATTGAGGCAGGTTACTACGCTTATTTTGCTGTTGTTTTGTTGCTTGTTACATTCTGTTTGTTGTGCTCTAGCCAGCATTGTGGGCATGTTATGTTGGCACCAAAATGTGTGGTGACACTTGCAGGCTGCCACCAGCACACCTTTAGATGTGTTGGTTGTTAATGCAAATAATACAGTTCACGTTATGTTTCCACGGATGCTGCCCAACCTGCTGAGTTCCTCCAGCGTGTTGCTTTGACCCCAGCATCTGCAGTGTGTTTTGTGTTCATTTTATGTTTCAATGTCCACATGATAACTTGAATTTGAATCTGAATCCTTGAGCCAAAAGCCCATTACAACATTTCTATTTGTTGGAGCTTGTTCTGTTCAATTTTCAAAGTTCAAAGTACATTTATTATCAATGTATACATTATATACAACCTCGAGATTCATTTCCTTACAAGGCAGCCATAAAACAAAACAAAGAAACCCAAAATAACCCATAAAAGAAGACCATCAAACACCCAACGTGCAGAGAGAGAAAAAAACACATCATACAAACAATAAAAATAAAGCAAACAGCATTCGGAACAGAGGTGAGTCCATAGACACAAAGCCCGGAGCCGCTGGAGAAGGCCACAGCTGCAACTCAGCCTCAGTTCAGCACAGAGCCAAATAAATGGAGTGGAGCAGTGAGCAGAAATGGCCCAACCTTCACTTCTCCCCCCGAAACCTTGCCTTTTCAATCCAGCTGGCCTGGTGTTTAAATCGTCCAAACATCAGGTTGTTCCTCATACTAGAACCTGGGCCCTGTCGCACTGATACGCTCTGGGCCTGGACTCTGTCGCCACATTTCGGCCTGTATACAACCTTTCCAAACTGGCCTCATGTTTAGATTGATCAAACCTACAATGACTAGACCAGAAAAAAGAAATTAATTGGTTGCAAGGAACTTGGGGTCCTAAAACACAACATTTTTTTCAAGTCTTAATCTTCCAGTATGAGAGTGACGACAATGTTCTTTTTCTGAGCAATATGAAGTTGAAACAGCCCTGTGACCTTGGTGACTATATCAACGAAACTCTCATTGTGGGAGCTGATCCCTATTATCTTTTCCATATGACTCACTCTTCATGATCTCGGCAATGCTGACATGACCAGCATTTGTTCCATTTAACTCATTGCAGGAGAACAAAGGACTAAGAAGCAGGAATAAGTCATATGGGTCCTCTACCCTGCTGGTATAAGACTCTTCTATGTTAAAGATGAACTCTTGAATCACAATCTACCTTGTCGTGGCCCTTGCATTTTACTGTCTACCTGCTCTGCACTTTCTCTGTTCTGCATTCAGCTGCAGCTTATCCCTTGTCCCACCGCCATAGACTTTTGTTTTGAGATAATAACAAATACAAGGGAAATAAGAGATTTCACAAATTAACACATACATAAATTGCTAGATGAACTCAGCAGGTCAGGCAGTATCTTTGGAGAGGAATAAATATTTGACATTTTGGGCTGTATACAACCTTTCCAAACTGGCATTGCTACATCGGGACTGGAAAAGAAGGGAGCACAAGCCAGAATATGAAGGTGAGGGGAGAGGAAGGAGTACAAGCTGGCAAGTGATAGGTGAGAGGGAAGGTTAGTGGGATGAAGTGCATGGCTGGGAGGTGATCGGTGGATGAAGTAAAGGGCTGGAGAAGAAGGAATCTGATAGGAGAGGACAGTGGGCCATGGGAGAAAGGGAAGCAGGAAGAACAGAGGGAGGTGAGGTGAAAAGAAGGAGTGAGAGAGGAACCAAATTGGTGAATGGAAAAAGGGAGAAGGTGGGGGGAGAAAGAAATGGGGAGGGGAGCACTGGAGGGAGATGGAGAGCAGGCAAGAAGTAAATGTGAGAGAGACAGAGAGAGAAAAAAGGAAAAAAATAGATAAATAAAGGGATGGGGTAAGAAGGGGAGGTGGGGCATTAACAGAAGTTAGAGAAATCAATGTTCATGCCATCAGGTAGGAGGCTAACCAGACAGAATATGATGTGTTACCCCTCCAACCTGAGAGTGGATACATCATGGCAGTAGAGGAGCCCATGTAGGAATGGGAATGGGAAGTAGCTTTAAAATGGTTGTCCATCCAGGAAATCCTGCCTATTACAGACAGAGCGAACATGCTTGACTAAGTGGTCCCCAATCTGTCAGGTCTCCAGATTTCACAGTGGTGTGTTCTGTGTTTCAAAATTATCTTTATGGATCACTTGCAAAAGTAAAATTTTCACTGAATCCTGGTACGTGTGCTGATACTATTCCAATTCTAGTTCACTCATTCAGACTGTGACTGGATCAGCAACCTCGTCTCACATTTTCTCCATTAACCACAGAGCCACCCTACAATACAGTGATGTGCTCAATCATTTTAGAGGTACAGGGTATTGGAGGAAATGTCTAAGCATAAATTAACTGTCAGAGAGAGAACAAAGAAGAAAAAAATTGATTAGCACAAGATTCTGCAGACGCTAGAAATCCGGAGCCACACACACACAAAATGCTGCAGGTCAAGCAGCAGCAATGGAAAGCTCCTGATGAAGAGGCTCGGCCTGAAATGTCAATGGTTTATTCTATAGTCTTGCTGAGTTCATCCAGTACTTTGTGTGTGTTGGAAAAAATGCGTCTGTTATAGGTTAGAGGGATGTAATCAGGGACGTAAGCAGATAGGTGGATCAACACCTCCCACTAACCCACACCCCAACCACCACTACTCGTATCATTTCCTGTCAGTCACCTTGTGCAAAGATTTCTGTGCCCAGTGTCATTTTATGGACATACAATCAATCTATGTATATAAGCTATATAACATTTTTTTTAACTTACTGGGTTCTTTATCTTATTGCATTTCTTTTTGTACTGCATCAGATCCAGAGTAATAACTATTTTGCTCTCCTTTACACTTATGTGCTGGAAATGACATTAAATAATCTTAAATCTTCAATCTTGAATGTAAACCAGAGATTGGTCCTTGCTCTCATTTGTTCACCATGTACAATACATGTCCTCGAAAGTGAGTCTAGAGGTTCAGTGATGGGGTGCGTGAAGTTGAGAGGGGATAACTTCTCATGTGCCCTCACTGAACTATTCACACAACCTATGAACTCTTCATCTCATGTTCTAGATTTTTATTGTTTATTTTTTATTATTATTATTATTTTCCCTTTATTTGCATTTTGTGTTTTTGCACATTGGTTGTTGTCTGTCCTGTTGGGTGGGGTCTTTCATTGATTCTGTTGTGTTTTTTGTATTTATTATTAATTCCTGCAAGAAAATGAACCTCAGGGTTGTATATGGTGCCATACTTTGATCATAAATCTACCTTGAACTTTGACCTTTAACAGCCTGGAGGAAGGAACAAGATGTGAGATTTCCAAGTTTGGCAAAGATATAAAGAAAGGCATGTTGTGATGACAACATCACAATTCTGCAACAGGATGTTGATAGATTAAGTGACTCAGTGGTAAATGCAGTTTAGTATGGGGAAGTATGAGGTCACGCATTTCGGTATGAAGAACCACAGGGCAGATTATTATCTAAAGGGATATTGAATGTCAATGAGTGAAGTTCAGAGGGATCTAGATGTTCAAGTGAATCATAATTTAACAGGCAGGTCCAACAAGTAGTTAAGGAGGCCAACAGCATATTAGCCTTTGTTGTGAAAGGGTTTGGAGTTTAATAATAGGGAAGTTTTGTTGTACAGGGGTGTTGAGAACACACCTTGAATACCGTGCACAGGCTTGGTTCCTTTAACTGAATAAAATGACAAAATGTCTTTGGAATCAGACTCACAAGGCTTGGGGCGCCATGGTCGCATAGCAGTTAGTGCTACGCTACGCTACTACAGCATAGACGTCAGAGTTTGGGGTTCAATCCCCCTGCTCCCTGTAAGGAGTTTGTACCATCTTCCCATGACCACGTGAGCTTTCTCCAAGTACTCTGGTTTCTTCCCACAGTCCAGAGACATATCAGTTGGTAGGTCAATTGATCATTGTAAATTGTCCTGTGATTATGCTAGGGTTAAATCAGGGGTTACTGAGTGGTGTAGCTCAATGGGTCATCAGGGCCTGTTCTGCACCACATCTTAAGCAAACAGGGATGAGAGGATTTGAATTTAGAAGAAAGAGAGGTAACCCAATTCAAACATATAAGATGGATGTCAAGATGTTTTCAATAGTTTGGGAGCCATGAACAAGGGGACAGAGCTGGCTGTTTAAAACGGAGCTGCACAACAATTACTTCTCTCATTTAGTAGTGAACCTCTGGTACTCTCTGTCCTGGAGAGTGGGGGACACCAGATTATTGGATATAGTTAAGTTTCAATTTTAATTATCATTCAACCATACACATGAAGACAGGCAAACAAAGCAGTGTTTCTCTGGGGGAGGGGGCCAAGAAACAAAACACAGAACCAAAAGTCATGCACAGCACATATAACACATGTAGTTATGATAGCAGGAAAACATACAGTCACACTATACTTTGCACAGTATTGTAGTAATTTTATCATTGCACTATACTACTGCTGCAAAAAAAAACAAATTTCATGATGTGTGAGAGATGATAAACCTGATTCTGATATGGATCTCTCTTGTGGACTGAGAGTGGGAAGGGGGCAAGGGGAGGGGAATCATGGTTGGGAAAAGGGGGAGAGGGAGTGGGAAGCACTGGAGGAGTACGTTCAGCCAGAGACTCATTCCACCGAGATGTAACACTGAGCGTCATAGGAAGTCATTCCTGTGGCCATCAAACTTTACAACTCCTCCCTCGGAGTGTCAGACACCATGAGCCAATAGTCTGGTCCTGGACTTATTTCCACCTGGCATGATTAATCTATTATTATTTAATTAGTTATGGTTTTATATTGCTCTATTTCTTCATTATTCTTGGTTGGTGCGGCTGTAACGAAACCCAATTTCCCTTGGGATCAATAAAGTATATCTGTCTGTCTGTCAGAGACATTCTGTAATGGTCAATAAACCAATTGTTTGGAATCTAATAACCTTCCCTGGTGTCTCAGGGTTGGGTGTGCCTGTACCCACACCATACCCTGCACTGCACTCTTCTCTGCCACTTGTCCCACACCCCTCCTGTGGTGCTCCACCTTCCATTCTTAACATCCTTTGCTCCCACCAGAGTTACTAATTCGTTCTCTGCTCCACGTAGACGAATACAGCACCCTAGCTGTATATACGTGCCTAAGACTTTTGCACAGCACTATATATATTTAAGTAACCCTCTCACCGGGCTTGTATGCAAACTTGGCTCCATAGCTAACTCAGCTAACAGCCACGTGACTCAGCAGTGAGAAGGCCATCTTTCACAAACAGTACACAACTAGGGTTGGGATGATTTGGAATTCAACCAAACAGGAACATTGTTATGTTCCGATTAAAGAAACCTTGACTTGAGTGAATGCTGTGGAAATACTGCCCATATATAATTATTGGTCAGCAAGAAATAACAGTTCATATACTGCATAAAATTATAAAGAAAGTGTATTTACTGATTTCAGCTTTATCAAACAGTTAATAGAATACAGAAAATAAAAGAAAAGGGCCCATTACAATTAAACCAGTCCAATATGCATCTAACATTTCACTGATACTGGGGTGTATCTCTTACTTGTGCACTGGAGCCACAATCTGTGTGAAAATACCAGCCATATTTTCAAACTATTTGAAGGCCATCTCAAGTAAACTGGCTCTCTCTCACTCTCAGAAGTATTGCCCTTCTTCCTTGGAGCCATTCATCTGCACAAAGTACTTATTGCAACAGGGACTCTCCTTGTGCCCTACTCCGCAGCTCCCGCCAAAAACCCACAAACCAGACTGCTGTCCTTCAGAAAACTCTTCCTCACAGCCCTCTAGAAACTTCTCTCACATCCCACAATCCTGATTGGCTGACTCACGTACCCTCAGCTGGACAACATGGGTTCTTATCTTAGCGAAAGCCGAAACACATATATATAAACACATGTAGTGTGTGTGTATGTACACATAGTCACTATACAGATATTCTGCATGTTACTATATTCTACATTGAGATTCCTTTCCTTGCAGGCATTCACAGAAAAATAAAGAAATACAACACTTATGAAAAACTATACACAAAAACTGACAAACAACCAATGTGCAAAAGAAGGAAAGAAACTGCAAATAAAAAAATAATACTGAGAGCATAAGTTGTCAAGAGTAGTTGAGAGTGAATCTGTAGGTAGTAGAATCAGTTTAGAGTTGAAGTGATTGAAGTATCCATGTTATTTTAGGAGCACCTAAAACTCCCATGCTTCCTGCCTGATGGTGGAAGTGAGAGGGGAGCATGGACTGAATGGTGGGGGTACTTGATGATGGATGCTGCTTTCTTGTATCAGTATCCACATAAATGTGTTCAATGCTGGGGAGGCTTTGCCTGTGATGGACTGGGCTCTGCCCATTGCTTCCTGTAGATTTCTCTGTTCCTGGCCATTGGTGTCTCTGGACCAGATCGTGCTGCAATCAGTTAGGATACTCTCCACTATGCATATATGGAAGTTTATCAAAGTCTTTGGTGACATGCCAGATCTGCGCAAACTTCTAAGAACTTCAAACTTCTGTTGTGTTGTCTTTCTGATGACACTTATGTGCTAGGCCCAGGAAAGATTCTCTGATACATTAATACCAAGAAATAGATAGATTTTGCGATCACCATTACTACTGATTGGTTTTGCTGATAGACACAGACCGGTGAGGATTGCAGCCACAGATTTGCTCTTCTCCTCACCTGCCTGCCGCTTTCCCTGCTGTCCCTCCTCCTTCCCTTTCTCCCATGGTCACTTTCTTCTCCAATCAAATTTTTTCTTCAGCCCTTTATCTCTTCCTCTTTATGCCCCCACCTGGCTTCACCAATCACCTTCCAGCTTGTGCTCTTTCCCCTCTCCCCTCCCTTCTTATTCTGGCTTCTTCCCCCATTCCTTTCCTGTCCTGGTGAAGTGTCTTGGCTTGATACATCGACTGTTCATTCCCCTCCATGACGCTGCCTAGCCTGCTGAGTTCCTCCAGCACAGAGTGTGCTGATCTGCAGTCTCTTGCACCTTGAGAAAATGGTTTGATAAGATGAATTCAACTGCAATTTCAAACAAGAGTTTGTAGTGGTCCAATCATCTCTTGTTTGTGATTGTCCTACTACACTGCAAAGTCTCTTCCAGGATGCCTACCCTGAAGAAGTTTAAATCTTCCCTTAGATGGGAGTTCTGTGAAACTCTCTCTCACTGCTCCCCCTCTGTGATCTCTGCTAGCATGAACATTGATTTCTCAAACTTCCAGTAATGCTCCCCCCCCCCATTCCCATTTCCTTCCCTCACCTTATCTCCTTACTTGCTTATCACCTCCCTCTGGTGCTCTGGTGATTTTCTGCTGTGGAGTCTCCCTACCAAGTGATGATGCAACCAGCCTGGATTTTGACAGCCCTGGGTTTGTGGTGGCAACATGGGTTCAATTCCCATTGCTGCCTATAATAAGTTTGTACGTCCTCCCCGTGACTATGTGGGTTTCCTCCAGGTGCTACAGTTTCCTCCCACAGTCCAAAGACATACCAGTTGGTCCATTGTAAATTGGTCCTTGTAAATTGTTCCATGCTTAGGCTGGGATTAAATTGGGGATTGCCGGGCAGCGTGGCTCAATGGGCTGGAAGGGCGGAATTCCACACTGTATCTCAATCAATAAATAAAATGAAAGAGAAGCAGGTGAGAGGCTGAGAGGAGGCAAGCGGGAAGGAGGAATCCACTGTGCCCATGCTTTGCTCTTCCTTCTCAACACCTTTCATTGCTTCTCCTTCTTCCTGTTCTGCCTCTGTGTGGCAGCTTTGCCATTCTTTTCTCTGGTACAATTTACCTTTATTTAGTTTGGGTCAACTGAATGTTAAGGAAGTAACCTTGAGAAGCAAGAAAGACATCCTTTGATTTAGCTTCAGTGGAGTTCTGCTTCCCCAAACCTCCCCACTTCATTGTTAGCGTTAACATTGCGCTTGAGGTCAATGTGAATTTGTTTAACACAGAGTGTTTCTTATCGAAGGAAAATGCTTGAGATGAAGTCATAAGCCTCTCCACCACAGTAAGATGATGATCCTCAGAGAAGGCGGGTGTATGTACAACACAACAAACACAAAGTGCGAAGGAACACAGCAAGTCAGTCAGTATTAATAGAGGAAAATGAATAGCCAATGTTTTGGGCTAAGACCTTTCATCAGGACTCAAAGAAAGATGACAGTTGGGGGGGGGGGGGAGCCCTAGCTGATGGGTGACAGGTGGATTCAGGGGAGATGGGGAAGGCAGGAGGCTGGTGATGGGAGGAGGGGCAATAATGTGAGAAGCTAGGAAGAGGCAAAAGGCGAAATAAGGAAGCATCTGAGAGGGGAGGACCTGGTGTGGCTTCCTCTACATCAGTGATACTGAACGCAGATTGTGGAACCACTTTGACGAGCACCTTTGCTCCATCCACCTCAACAGTCAAGACTTCCCATTCCCAAGTCAGCCATTTCAATTTAACTTCCCATTGACACATGGACATGTCTGATCAAAGCCTCCTGTACTGCCACATTGAGGCCGGATACAAAAATAAGATATACAGCGTATATGTGTCTTCAGGCTCCTGTACCTCCTCTTTGATATTAGCAACGAGAAGAGGGTATGTCTGTGGTGAGATGCTGCCTTTTGAAGATATACTCAAAGCTGTGGAGGCTAGTGCCAATGATGGAACTAGCTAAGTATACAACTTTATGGAGCATTTTCTCATCCTGTATAGTGGCCCCCTCCAGACCAGGTGGTGATGTAATGTTCTCCACGGTCAATATGGAGAAATTTGTGAGAGTCATTTGAGAGACATTTGGTATATATGGCAATATACCAAATGTCCTCAAACTCCTCATGAAATATAGCTGCTGTCGTTATTTCTTTGTAGCTGCATCGATATGTTGGGCCCATGAGAGTTATTCACACTCAGGAATGAGAAGCTGATCACCTTTTCCACTGCTGATCCCTCGATGAAGACTGGTGTGTCTTCCCTTGATTTCCCATTCCACGACCACAATCAATGAAGACTGGTGTGTGTTCCCTTGACTTCCTGGTCCTCAAGTCCACAATCAATGAAGTCTGGTATGTGTTCCCTTGACTTCCTGTTCCTCAAGTCCACAACCAGTGAAGACTGGTATGTGTTTCCTCAACTATCCGTTCCTCAAATTCACAATCAGTGAAGACTGGTGTGTGTTCCTTGGAGTTCCTGTTCCTCGCCTAAAATCAATGAAGAATTGTGTGTGTTCCCTTGACTTTCCATTCCTGAAGTCCACAATCAACGAAGATTGGTGTAGTTCCTTCAAATTCTTGTTCGTCAAGTCCAAACTCAATGAAGACTGATGTGTGTTCCTTTGACTCCCTGTTGCTCAAGTCCACCATCAATGACATTTGGTGTGTGTAACATCGAATTACTGTTACTCAAGTTGTCAATCAACAAAGACTAGTCTGTGTTCCCTTGAATTCCCATACTTGAAGTCCATACATTTTGAAGACTGGTGTTTCTTCTCTTAACTTCCTGTTCCTCAAGTCCAGAATCAATGAAGACTGGTGTGTGTTCCTTTGACTTCCCTTTCTTCATTCACATTCAGTGAAGATTGGTCTCTGTTCCCATGACTTCCCATTCCTCAGTTGACAACCAATGAAGATTAGAGTATGTTCCCTCCACCTACCAATTCCTGAGGTCCACAGTCAATGAAAATTGCTGCGTGTTCCCACGACGTTCCATTCCTCAGATCAACTGTGAACGAAGTCTGGTGTGTGTTCCCTTGACTTCCCGTTCCTCATATAAAATTAATAAAGAATCGTGTGGGTCCTTTGTACTTAATCCACAATCAATGAAGATTGGTGTATCTTCCTTCCAATTCTTGTTCCTCAAGTCCACTATCAATGAATACTGGTGTGTGTTCCCATGATTTTCCATTCCTGAAGTCCATAATTAGTGAATAGTCGTGTTTCTTCCCTTGACTTCCTGTTCCTTAAGTCCACAATCAATGAAAATTGTTGTGTGTTCATTTGACTCCATGTTCCTCAAGTCCAAATCATGTGACTGGTGTGTGTTCCCTCGACTTTCCATCACGCAGGTCCATAACCAATGAAGACTGATGTATGCAACACACACAAAATGCTGGTGGAACACAGCAGGCCAGGCAGCATCTATAGGAAGAAGTACAGAGGACATTTCAGGCTGTCAGGACTAACTGAAAGAAGAGATAGTAAGAGATTTGAAAGTGGGAGGGGGAGGGAAGATCTGAAATGATAGGAGAAGGCAGGAGGGGGAGGGATGAAGCTAAGAGCTGGAAAGTTGACCGGCAAAAGGGACACAGAGCTGGAGAAGGGGGGAGGATCATGGGACGGGAGGCCTCGGGAGAAAGAAAGGGGGAGGGGAGCACCAGAGGAAGATGGAGAACAGGCAAGGAGTGATTGTGAGAGGGACAGAGAGAGAAAAAAGGGAAAAAAAAGATAAATAAATAAGGGATGGAGTAAGAAGGGGAGGAGGGGCATTAACAGAAGTTAGAGAAATCAATGTTCATGCCATCAGGTTGGAGGCTACCCAGACGGAATATAAGGTGTTGTTCCTTCAACCTGAGTGTGGCTTCCTCTTGACAGTAGAGGAAGCCATGGATTGACATATCAGAATGGGAATGGGATGTGGAATTAAAATGTGTGGCCACTGGGAGATCCTGCTTTCTCTGGCGGACTGAGCATAGATGTTCTGCGAAACAGTCTCCCAGTTTGTGTTGGGTCTCACCAATATATGGAAGGCCGCACCGGGAGCACTGGACACAGTATACCACACCAGCTGACTCACAGGTGAAGTGTCACCTCACCTGGAAGGACTGTCTGGGGCCCTGAATGATGGTGAGGGAGGAAGTGTAAGGGCAGGTGTAGCACTTGTTCCGCTTACAAGGATAGGTGTCAGGAGGGAGATCAGTGGGATGGGGTGGGGGGATGAATGAACAAGGGAGTCATGTAGGGAGTGATCCCTGTGGAAAGCAGAAAGTGGGGAGGGAGGGAAAGATGTGTTTGGTGGTGGGATCCCGTTGGAGGTAGTGGAAGTTACAGAGAATTGTATGTTGGACCCTGAGGCTGATGGGGTGGTAGGTGAGGACAAGGGGAACACTATCCCTAGTGAGGTGGTGGGAGGATGGGATGAGAGCAAATGTGTGTGAAATGGGAGCGATGTGCTTGAGAGCAGAGTTGATGGCGGAGGAAGGGAAGTACCTTTCTTTAAAAGAAGGGGAGGAGAAATTATTAAGAGTAAGGACTAATTCCGCTAGACGGAGGAGAGTGGTGCAAGAGGGGAACTGGTTAGGTCTGGAATCCAAACAGAAGCGGAGAACTTTGAGTCCATCCTGGTGAGGGGTGCAGGTGTAAAGGGACTGGACATCCATGGTGAAAATAAGCTGGTGGGGACCAGGGAGCTTAAAAATCATTGAAAAAGTTCTGAGTGTGAGAAGTGTCACAAACATAGGTGGGAAGGGATTGAAAAAGGGGGGAATAAAGCAGTGTTGAGGGATGCAGAAATGAGTTTGGTGGGGCAGGAGCAAGCTGAGACAATGGGTCTACCTGGACAGGTAGGTTTGTGGATCTTGGGTAGGAGGTAGAAACAGGAAGTGCGGAGTGTGGGAACTATGAGGTATGTTCCCTTGATTGTCTGTTGGTCCAGAACACAATTAATGAAGACTGGTGTGTGCCTCACGGTTTCCTCTTCCTTGTCTAAAATTAGTTAAGAATTGTGTGAGTTCCCTCGACTTTCCATTCCTCAGGTTCGCAGGCAATGAAGACTTGTGTGTGTCCCTTCGACTTCCCATTCCTTACCCACAATAAATGAAAATGGTGTGTGTTCCCTCAATTTTCCATTCATCATGCCCATAATTAATGAGGACAAGAGTGTGTTCCCTCAACTTCCTGTTCCTCGACCACAATCAATGAAGACTGGTGTGTGTTCCCTCGACTTCCCTATCTTTGTTCAGAATCAATAAAGATTAGTGTGTGTTCCATCAATTCCCTATTCTTGATGTCCACAATCAATGAAGATTGGTGTGTGCTCCCTTGACTTCCAGTTCCTCCTCTGCAATAAATGAAGACTAGTGTGTGTTCCCTTGATTTTCCATTCCTCAAATCTACAACTAATGAAGATTGGTGTGTGTTCCCGTTCCTCATCCTAAATCAATGAAAACTGGTGTGTGTCTGTCAACTTGCGATTCTCAAGTCCACAATCAATGAAGACTGGTGTATGTTCCCTTAACTTTCCCTTCTTTGTTCACAATCAATGAAGATTAATGTGTGTTCCAGCTACCCCCTATTCTTGAAGTTCATAATCAATGACAACCAATGTTTCTTCCCTTAAATTCCCTTCCTTAAGTCCATCATCAATGAAGAATTGTGTGTGTTCCATTGACCTTCAATTCTTAAGTGCACAATCAATGAAGATTGGTTATGTTCCATCAAACTCCCTTTCCTCAAGTCGAGAATCAATGAAGAGAGGTATGGCTTACCTCAACTTCCTATTCCTCGTCTTTAATAAATAAAGACTGGTGTGTGTTCCCTTGACTACCTTATCCTGATCCTAAATCTATACAGAATTGTGTGTTCCCTTCGACTTCCTAGTCCTCAGATCATCAGTAAATGAAGACTGGTGTGTGTTCCTTTGATTTCCTGTTCCTCATCTAAAATCAGTGAAGAATTTTTTGTGTCCCATTGACTTCCCATTGCTGAAGTCCATAAACAGTGAAGACTGGTGTTTCTTCCCTTGATTTCCTGTTCCTCAAGTCCGCAATCAATGAAGATAGGTGTGTGATCTTTTGACTTCCCATTCTTTGTCCACAATAAATGAAGACTGATCTGTCCTCTCAACTTCCTGCTCTTCGTTCACAATCAATGAAAAGTGGTTTGTGTTACATCAAATTTCTATTCCACAAGTCCACAATTATTGAAGGCTGGTGTGTGTACCCTCAACTTCCTATTGCTGAAGTCCATAAACAGTGAAGACTGATATTTCTTTCCATGACTTCCTGTTCCTCATGTTCAGAATCAATAAAGACTCGACTTATCGTTCTTCGACCACAATCAATGAAGAATGGTTTGTCTTCCATCAACTTCTCATTCTTCGCCACAATCAATGAAGACTGGTGTGTATTTCCTTGACTTTCCATTCCTCAAGCCCACAATCAATGAAGACTGGTGTGTGTTCCCTTGATTTGCCATTCTTTGTTCACAATCAATGAAGACTTATCTGTGTTCCCTCGACTTTCTATTTCTCAGATCAACAATGAATGAAGACTGGTGTGTGTTTCGTTGACTTCCCATTCCTCATATCCACAATCAATGAAGACTGGTGTATGTTCCCTCAAATTTACTTTCTTTAAGTCCAAAATCAATGAAGATTGGTGTATGTCCCGTTGACTTTCCATTCCTCAAGTCCACAATCAATGAAGATTGGAGTGTGTTCCCTCAACTTCAAGTTCTTTGTTCACAATTAATGAAGATTGGTGTATGTTCCCTCGACTCTCCATTCCTCAGGTCCAGAATCAATGCAGATTGGTGTGTGTTACATCGACTTTGTATTCTGAAAGCCCATAATTAATGAAAATTGTTTACTCCCTTGACCTCTCTTCCTCAAGTCCACCATCAATGGAAATTGGTGTTTGTTCTCTTGACTTTCCGTTCTTCGTCTAATGTTAAATGAAGAATGTTGTGTGTTCCCTCAACTTCTGTTCCTCAAGTCCACAATCAATGAAGGCTTGTGACTGTTCCCATGACTTTCCATTTCTCAGATCAACAATGACCAAAGGTTGGTGTGTGTCCTTTGACTTACATTCCTTGTCTAAAATCAATGAAGAATTGTGTGTGTTCCCTCGACTTCCTGCTCCTCGGCCATACAAAATGAAGACTGGTGTGTGTTTCCTCAGCTTTCCATTCCTCAAGTTCATAATCAATGAAGAATGCTGTGTATTCCTTGACATCCCATTCCTGAAGTCAGTAAACAGTAAAAACTGGTGTGTACTCCTTCAAAGTCCCATTCTTCAAGTCAAAACTCAGTGAAGACTGGTGTTTCTCCCCTTGATTTACTCTCATCAAGTCCACAAAGAAGACTGGTGTGTGTTTCCTCGACTTTACATTCCTCAAATCTACATTCAGTTAAGATCAGTGTGTTTTCCCTTGACTTCCAGTTCTTTGTGTTCACAATCAATGAAGATCAGAGTGTGTTCCTCGACTTTCCATTTCTCAAAAATCAATGAAGATTGGTGTGGCTTACATCAACTTATCATTCTGGAAGTCCATAATCAATGAGACTGGTGTGTCTTCTCATGTCCTCCCTTCCTCAAGTCCACCATCAATAAAAATTGGTGATTGTTCCCTCGACTTCGCATTTCTTGTCCAAAACCAATGAAAAATAGTGTGTGTTCCTTTAACTTCCCATTCCTCATCCACAATATATGAAAACTGGGGTTTGTTCCCTTGACTTTCCACTCCTTATATCCATAATTAATGAAAACCGGTGTGTCTTCACTTGACTTCCTGTTCTTTGTTCACAATCAATGAGGACTGGTGTGTTTTTCCTCGACTTTCCTTTCCTTAAGTCCACAATCAATGAAGATTGGAGTGTGTTCCCTTGACTTAACATTTCTTCATTCATAGTCAATGAAGATTGCGGTATGTTCTCTCAACTTTCATTCCTCAAGTCCAGAATCAATGAAGATGCGTTACATTGATTTTGTATTCTGGAAGTCCATAATCAATAAAGACCGGTGTTTTCTCCCTTGACTTCTCTTCCTCAAGTCTACCATCAATGAAGCATTGAGTGTTCCCTCAACCTCCCGTTCCTAAAGTCCACAATCAATGAGGACTGGTGCATGTTCTCTCTTCTTCCTATTGCTCATCCTAAATCAATGAAGGTTAGTGTGTGTCCCTCGAATTTCATTCCTCAAGTCCACAATCAATGAAGACTTGTGACTGTTCCCTTGACTTTCCTTTCCTTAGATCAACACTCAATGAAGACTTTTCTGTGTCCCTTGACCTGCGTTCCTCAAGTTCACAATTAATGAAGACTTGTCTGTGTTCCCTTAACTTTCCATTCCTCAGATCATCAATGAATGAAGACTGGTGTGTGTTCCCTCAACATTCCATTGCTTCTCCACAATCAATGTATACTGGTGTCTGTTCCCTTGATGTCCCATGCCTGACCAATAAACAAAGAAGACTGGTATTTCTTCCCTTGACTTCTTGTTCCTCAAGCCCATGATCAATGAAGATAGGTGTGGGTTCCTTTGACTTCTTGTTGCTGAAGTCCTCAATCAATGAAGACTGGTGTGTGTTCCCTTGACTTTCCATTCCTCAAGTCCAAAATTATTTAAGACAGGTGTGTGTTCCATCATCTTCTCATTGCTGAAGTCCATAAAGAGTGAAGACTGGTGTTTATTTCCATGACTTCCTGTTCCTCAAATCCATAATTAATCAAGACTTGTGTGTGTTCCCTCAACATCCAGTTCCTAAAGTCCACAATCAATGAATATTGGTGTGTGTTTCCTTGATTTCCTGTTTGTCAAGTCCACAATCAATGAAGACTGGTGCACGTTCCTTGAACTTCCTGTTCCTCAAGTTCAGAATCAATGAAGACTGATGTGTGTTCCTTCCGCTCTCCAGTGTTCCTTCACAGTCAATGAAGGCATGTGATCCCTCAACGCCCATTCTTCAAGTCAAAACTCAATGAAGACTGGTGTTTCTTTCCTTGAGTTCCTCTCATTAAGTTCACAATCAATGAAGATTGGTGTGTGTTCTCTCAATTTCATGTTTCTCAAGTGCACCATCAAAGAAGACTGGTGTGTGTTTCCCTGACTTCCCATTCCTCGCCTAAAATTACTGAAGACGTGTGTGTTCCCTTGACATCCCATTCTTGAAGTGCACAATCAATGAAGACAGGTACTTCTTCCCTTGATTTCCTTTCCTCAAGTCCACAATCATTAATGATTGGTGTGTGTTCCCTTGACTTACCATTCCTGAGGTCTACAGTCAATGAAGATCGGTGTGTGTTGCCACAACATTACATTCCTCATCCACAACCAATGAAGACTGGTGTGTGTCACCCCGAATTCCCATTCCTGAAGTCTAGATTCAATGATGACATGTTTGTGTTCCCTCCGCTTTCCAGTGTTCGTACACAATTAACGAAGATTGGTGTGTGTTCACTCAGCTTCCTTTTCCTGAAGTCCATAATCAATAAAGGCTGGTGTTTTTTTTTCTTTTGTCTTCCTGTACCCTGAAGTCCACAATCGATGAAAATTGGTGTGTTACCTTGACATCCTGTTCCTCAAGCCCCCAATCAATGAAGACTTGTATGTGTTTTCTGAATTTGCTGTTCCTCATCCAAATTCAATGCAGGCTGATATGTGTCACTTGATGTGCATTCCTCAAATCCACAATCAATGAAGTCTGATGTGTCATCCCTTGATTTTTTAGTCCTCAAATTCACAATGAATGAAGGCTGGTGTGTGTTCTCTCGACTTCTAAGATCAAAGAATTGTGTGCGTTTCTATTCCTGAAGTCCATAATTAATGAAAATTCATGTGTGCTCTCCGACGTCCCATTCCTGAAGTCCATAATCAGTGAAGACTGGTGATTTGTCCCTTGACTTGTTTGTTTGTCAAGTCCAAAATTAAAGAAGATTGACGTATGTTTCTTCGACCTACTGTTCCTCATGACCAGAATCAAATAAGATTGATGTGTGTCCCCTTGACTTCCCGTTGGTTGTAAGCAGTAAATGAAAACTGATGTGTGTACCCTCAACTTTCCATTCCTCAAGTCCATAATCAATGAAGACTGATGTGATTTCCCTCGACTTTGGATTTCTGAAGTCCTCAATTAATGAAGATTGATGTGTGTTCCTTCTACTCCCTGTTCTTTGTTTACAATCATTGAAGATTTTTTGTGAGTTCCCCCGACTTCCCATTCCTCAAGTCTACAATCAATGAAGACTAGAGTGTTTTTCCTCAATTTCCCATTCTTCCAGCCCAGGATCAATGATGACTGGTGTGTGTTCCCTCTGCTTTCCATTGTTCATTTTCCAATCAATGAAGACTGGTATTTGTTCCCTCGACTTCCCATTCCTCATCCACAGTCAATGAAGTACCAGTGTGTGCTAACTTGACTTCCCATTCCTCAAGTCCACAATCAATGAAGATTGGTGTGTGTTGCATTGACTACCCCTTCCTGAACTCCATAATCAATTAAGTCTAGTGCATGTTGAAGAGGTAAATGCGGGCTCACTTTTAACATTTAGGAAAAACTTGGACAGGTACATGGATGAGAGGGGTTCAGAGGGATATGGTCTAGGTGCAGATCAGTGGGACTAGGCAGAAAAATGGTTTGGCACAGTCAAGAAGGACCAGAAGGCCTGTTTCTGTGCTGTAATGTTCTATGGTTCTATGTTCCCTTGAATTTCCCTTCCTCAAAACCACAATCAAGGAGCACTAGTGTGTGTTCCCTTGACACCCTGTTCCTTGTCCACATTCAATGAAGTCTGGTGTGTGTTTCTTTGATTTAACATTCCTCAAATCCACAATCAATGAAGGCTGGTGTGTTTTCCCTTGAGTGCCTGTTACTTATGCAGAACCAATGAATTATGCTGTGTATCCCCGGACTTGTGATCCTCAAGTTCACAATCAACGAAGAGTGGTGTATGATCCTTCGAATTCCCGTTCCTCAAGTCCACAATCAATGATGACTGGTTTGTTTCCCTTGACCTCCAGTTACTGAAGTCCATAACCTGTGAAGACTGGTGTTTATTCCCTTGAATTACTGTTCATCAAGTCCAAAACCACCGAAGATCAGTGTATGTTCTTTTGACTTCCCGTTCCTCATCCACAGTTAAAGAAGTCTGGTCTGTGTTAACTTGACTTTCCATTCCTCAAATCCATAATTAATGAAGACAGATGTGTGTCTCTCGAGTTTCCGTTCCTCAAACACAGTCATTGAAGACTGATATGTGTTTCCTCGATTTTTCTATCCTCCAGTCCATAATCAGTGAAGACTGGTGTGCATTCCCTGAACTTCCCATTCCTCGTCTAAAATCAATGAAGAACTTTGTGCGTTCCCTCAACTTACCATTCCTGAAGACCATAATCAGTGAAGACTGGTGTTTCTTCCCTCAACTTCCTGTACCTCAAGTCTAGAATCAATGAAGGTTGGTGTGTGTTTCCCCGATGTACCATTCTTCGAGCACAACAATTGAAGACTGATGTGTGTGTCCCCAACTTTCCATTCCTCAAGTCCATAACCAATGAAGAATGGTGTGTGTTCCCATGACTTTGCATTCCTGAATTCCACAATCAAAGAAGATTGGTGTATGTTCTCTCTAATTCCTCTTGAAGTTCACAATCACAGAAAATTGGTGTGCGTTCCCTCCACTTCCCTTTCCTGAAATCCATAGTCAATGAAGGCTGGTGTTTCGTCATTTGACTTCCTGTTCTTCAAGTCGACAATCATTAAAGACTGATGTGTGTACCCCCCACTTTCCATTCCTAATCCAAAATAAATGAAGAATGGTGTCTGTCCCTCGATTTGCAATCCTTAAGTCAACAATCATTGAAGACTGGTGTGCATTCGCTTGACTTTCCATTCCTCAGATCCACCATGAGCAAAGACTGTTGCAAGTTCTCCTGATTTCCCTTTCCTGAAGACTATGATCAGTGAAGAGTGGTGTTTCCTCCTTGGACTTCCTGTTTCTCAAGTTCAAAATCAATGAAGATAGGTGTGTGTTTCCTCAACTTCCGTTACTTGTCCATAGTAAATGAAAACAGGCATGTGTTCTGTCAACTTTCCATTCCTGAAGTCCATAATTAATGAAGACTGGTGTGCGTTCTCTTAAAGTGCCCTTCCTCATCCACGGTCAATGAAGTCTGGTGTGTGTTCCCTTGACTTTCTATTCCTCCACCACAATCGTTGAAAACTGGTGTGTGATTCCTTGACTTCCTATTTCTGAAGTCCACAGTCAATGAAGACTAGTGTGTGTTCCCTCAACATACCCTTTCTTGTCCACAATCAATGAAGATTGGTGTCTGTTCCATCGACTTTAAGTTCGTTGTCTAAAATCAACGAAGATTATTTTTGTGATTCCTCAAATTTCCATTCATCAATCCATAATCAATGAAGGTTGGTGTATGTTCCCTCAAATTCCTGTTCCTCAAGTCCACGACCAATGAAGACTGGAGTGTGTTCCCTCGATTTCCCCGTTCCTTAAGTCCATAATCTGTGAAGACATGTGTTTCTTCCCTTGACTTCCTGTTCCTCAAGTCCGGAAGCAATTGTAGCCCCCAGGGCTATCAGCTTGTGTATGTCTAGGGGAAAATCCGTCTACCCGCCAAACCGTGTCTCTCGTTCGCGTAGATGCTGTGTAATCCACACTGGTACAAACTCACACATACAATATCGGACAGCACACAATGTACATTTACAGAGTACACTTTATAAATCTTACTGGAACTAGGTAATTAATAGCGATACAATATAAAAAGAAAAGAAAAAGGCGCCAAAACTTATCAGAGTTCAATCAATTCGTGCACAGCCATTGGAGCTTAATTATCTAAGCCTTTGGTCCACTATTTGATCTTCTCCGACCTCCTCGACCGGCTGCCTGGGACAACCAGAGCGTGTCCAGCAAGTCCTTCCTCTTCAGTTCTCCTCCCAAGAAACCCCCGCACTCGCTCCAGGTTCCCACACATACAGATAGAACAACATCCCTTCCATTGGTTAGTTCCTCCGTTATCAATAATTATAACCCAAACATTCGAACTAAACAGGGCATTACCTCATCAGTTACCCACAAAGAAGCCATTTCATTACAACGCTACAGAGAAGCCATTTTATGTATGCAGTTAACATTACAGTTAATAATCTGAGAACCCTGCACAATGAAGACTGCTGCGTGTTCCTTTGACTTTCCATTCCTGATGTCCATGGTTATTGAAAACTGGTGTGTGTTCTCTTGACTTCCCATTTCTCAGCAAGGCAACAACCACCCCCTCCCACCCCTACCAGCAAAAAAGCATCGGCACCCCCCACCAAGCACACCAGCGTGCAGCAAAGCATCAATAAAGACACAGACTTGCAGTACCTCAGAGTCTACTTGTTCATCTGGTATTCGACATACCACAGGCTCTCTCTCTCTCTCTCTCTCTCTCTCCCTAATAAGGGAAAAGAGGTGTCCCCGTTTCACAACGAGAGGGGAGACATAAAGAACAACTGGCTGATTTACGATATTAAAAATCTGTTGTGCTGCTTTTTCCGAGCTCTGCACCCAGACAGCTGGCACCATAAAGGTGCAGCTCTCCAGACTCACAACCCCCGGCAACTAACCCACTGCTCCCAGTGTTCCCTGTTCTCCCACGACACCGGCCCTTAGTCAGGGGCACTGGCCTAAAATCAGCTCATCCCCAGAGCCTCAAAATTCTGGAATCTTGAAAGCGTGCTCTCCTTCCATAGAAACATAGAAAACCTACAGCACAATGCAGGTCACCTCTCATCCTCTGTTGCTCCAAGGAGAAAAGGCCAAATTCACTCAACCTATTCTCAGAAGGCATGCTCTTCAATCCCAGCAACATTCTTGTGAATCTCCTCAGAACCCTTTCTATAGTTTCCACATTCTTCCCTAGTGAGATGACCAGAACTGAGCACAGTACTCCAAATGAGGTCTGACCAGGGACCTATGTAGCTGTCACGTTACCTCTCAGTTTTAAACTCAATCCCATGGTTGATGAAAGCCAACATACCATGTGTCTTCTTAACAACACTGTCAACCTGCACAGCAGCTTTGAATGTCCAATGGACATGGACCCCAAAATGTCTCTGATCCTTCATACTGCCTTATCATTAATACTATATTCTATCTTCAAATTTGACCCTCTGGAATGAGCCACTTCACACTTATTTGGATTGAACTCTATCTGCCACTTCAGCCCAATTCTGCATCTTATCACTGTGACCTCTGACAACCCTCCAGACTATCCACAACACCCCCAACATTAGTGTCATCAGCAAACTTACTAACACACCCTTCCTCATCCAGGTCATTTATAAAAATCACAAAGAACAGATTCCTGTGGAACACCACTGGTCACCATCCTCCACACAGAATATGAACCATCCACAATGACCTTTTGCCTTCTGCGATCAAACTAATTCTGGATCTACAAAGAAAGGTCTCCTTAAATTGGAATCGGGTTTATTATCGCTGGCATGTGATGTGAAATTTGTTAACTTAGCAGCAGCAGTTCAAAGCAATACATAATCTAGCAGAGAGAGAAAAAAATAATAAATAAACAAGTAAATCTATTATGTATAATGAATAGATTTTTTAAAAAGTACAGAAACAGAAATACTGTGTATTAAAATAAAAATGAGGTAGTGTCCAAAGATTCAATGTCCATTTAGGGATTGGCTGGCAGAGGGGGAGAAGCTGTTCCTGAATCGCTGAGTGTGTGCCTTCAGGCTTCTGTATCTCCTACCCGATGGTAACAGCGAGAGAGGGGCATGTCCTGGGTGCTGGAGGTCCTTAATAATGGATGCTGCCTTTCTGAGACAACGCTCCTTGAAGATGTTCTGGGTATTTTGCAGGCTAGTACCCAAGATGGAGCTAACTAGATTTACAACCTTCTTCAGCTTCTTTCGGTCCCATGCAGTAGCCCCCCCCCCCCCCCCCCCACCATATCAGTCAGTGATGCAGCCTGTCAGAATGCTTTCCATGGTACATCTATAGAAGTTTTTGAGTGTGTTTGTTGACATGCCAAATCTCTTCAGACTCTTAATAAAGTATAAGCTGCTGTCTTGCCTTCTTTATAACTACATCGATATGTTGGGACCAGGTTAGTTCCTCAGAGAACTTGAAGCTGCTCACTCTCTCCACTTCTGATCCCTCTATGAGGATTGGTACGTGCTCCTTCGTCTTACCCTTCCTGAAGTCCACAATCAGCTCTTTCATTACTTACTAACATTGAGTGCCAGGTTGTTGCTACAGCACCACTCCACAAATTGGCATATCTCACTCCTGTACGCCCTTTCGTCACTACCTGAGATTCTACCAACAATGGTTGTATTGTCAACAAATTTATAGATGGTATTTGAGCTATCCTTAGCCACACAGTCATGTGCGTATGTAGAGAGTAGAGCAGTGGGCTAAGAACACACCCCTGAGGTGTGCCAGTGTTGATCGTCGGCGAGGAGGACATGTTATCACCAATCCACACAGATTGTGGTTTTCCGGTTAGGAAGTTGAGGATCCAATTGTAGAGGATCCCATGTCTCATTACTTTCTGAATGAGCCTCACATGAAGAACTTTATTTCTCCATTACACTTGTGTACTGGAAATGACATTAAACAATCCTGAATCCCTTGAAATATTAATTCCGATATATGATGAGTAAACATATTTATTAACATTCTTAAAACTAAAATGTGGTCGTAACAATGGATATCACGCACAAAATGCAGGAGGAACTCAGCAGCTCTGTGCTGGCAGAATAAACAGTCACTGTTTCGGGCTAAGACTGAATGGGATTCTTTCAAATTTGATTTAAGTGAAGGCCTAATGGAACATGGAGATTCGAAAGCAATCATCTTGAAGAACAATAAGATGAGCACTCCCCCTCATGGTTCTGTGAGAAAGTACAACTGGGCAGCAAGAACATGGGAAAATTTGAAATTTTCAACTGTGATCTAATGGTTGCAGCAAAAAATGCACTTATTGGGACAGAGCACCAGTGAACCCTCACTATTCCTACTGTTGACATTCAAGTTGAAATTGGGAGGTTTGTCGTCTGCTGAGGGCTAGATCGGTGATCAAGGTCGGTACCAAAAAGCAGGTATGACTTGCAGAGGGCTAGTTCAAAAATTAAGAGACAATTCTGAGCAAGCTTGGGGTGACGTCAGATGGACATAAAAAACTCTGGCAGGTTTTGCAGGACATTACTTCCTACAAAACGAAACCCAATAGCATGAATGGCAGCGATGCTTCACTACCAGATGAGCTCAATGCCTTCTATGCCTCCCCTGAATGGGAGAATGACCAAGACTATCAGAATTAGGCCATTCAGCCCATCGAGTCTGCTCCACCATTCCATCATGGCTGATCCCAGATCCCACTCAACCCAAACTCCAAACTTTTTGCCATATCTTTTGATGCACTGACCGATCAGGAAAGTATCATGTTCTGCCTTAAATATACCCATGGCTGGCCTCCACTGCAGTCTGTGGCAGAGCATTCCACAGGTTCACCACTCTCTGCCTAAAAAATTCCTCCTCACCTCACCTCCATTCCAAAAGGTCACCCCTCCATTCTGAGGCTGTGCCCTCTCATTCTGGATACCCCCACCATAGGAAACGGTCTCTCCACATCCACCTTATCTAGTCCTTTCAACATTCAGTAGGTGTCAATGAGATCTGCTGCATCCCTCCAAACTTCAGCAAGTACAGGCTCAAAACTGCCAAAACAGTTCTCATATGTTAACCCCTTCATTCCCAGAATCATCCTTTTGAACCTCCTCTGGACTCTCTCCAACAACAACACATTATTTCTGAATTATGGGACCCAAAACTGTTGACAATACACCAACTGCAGCCTGACTGGTGTCTTATAAAAAGGCTCAGCATCATCTCCTTGCTTTTATATTCTATTCCCCTTGAAATAAATGCCGACATTGCATTTGTCCTCTTTACCACCAACTCAACCGGTGAATTAACCTTCTGGGAGTCTTGCATGAGACCCTCTGTACCTCTGATGCTTGAAGCTTCTCCCACTTAGATAATAGTCCACTCGGGAGTCTCCTTTCGGCAGCCCATGGAGTAAGATGCATGTTGGTGCTACTCCTTCCTTTTACAACTTACTTTCCACTGCTAGTTTTGTTTAAACTTTGAAGATTTATTACTTTTAGTGAAGGATTTATGATTTAATTACCATGGCTGGAACCTGAACTGGAATTGAGTTAAGAGATGGCAAAATTGTTTCCGAAGCTGAACAAACAAGGGAGGCAGAGGAAGTTCTACTTCAGAAAGAACGTTCTCTTTGATGCAAGATATCAACACCAAGATCAGAACGGTGGACACTAAGATTGATAAACTGATGAATGCTAATGTAAAGCTTGAGAAAAGACTGTCTCTGCTGTCAAGGAATCTTTGGGGAATCTGGAAATTCAATATTAGACGCTTAAAAAGGACACTAATAGAATCGGAAGAGAATCAAGTGATTAAAGAACAAGAATTAAAAATATCTATGATGGAAAAGAAAATTGTTGAGGTTTCTTCGGAATTATTAAGAATTAAGAAGAAAACGATTGATCTGGAAAACAAAAGTCATAGGATGAGCTTACGCATACTGGGTTTGCCTGAAAACATGGACACCAGTGAGCCACTAAAGTTTTTTATGAATATGCTATACTCACTTCTTAGTGAGATACTCAGAGCTCCTCCGATGATAGATAGAGCTCACCAAATCCTCCACCCGAAGAATCTCCCCGCCTAATGCTCGCCCAAAACGGTTTGACTCCCCAGAAGAGGCTTGGAAATTTATAAAGGAGTTTAAGCCTGTCTTGCAAGCAATTTAAACACTTAATCCTTAGCTGGGAATCGTCTGTAGCTGGATTGTTGAAAGTTTAATCTACGTTTTATGTCTGCCCAGACAACATTTTGGCGGTTTTATTTCTGTCCTTTAGGATTTGTAAAAGTTTAACACTAGTTGTAACATATTATTTGGTTGGATCTAGCTTTTTTGAACATATGATCAATTTTTATTAAATGAATTTAAGATAGCTGCTGTTAACTATGTTCTAACCTCTGTTAGACATAATATCAAAATATTTGGAATTTGTTTATTTCTTTATGTATTTCTTGTTGTGCCCTTTGTCAGTGGTGTTAGTGTATAACTTTTTAAGAAGAGGCTGCCTATTGGAGACAGGAGTTTAGGAATTTTAGTTTAGCATGCTGTCCGCCTATTGGATGGTTTTCGGGCTTTGGGGGGAGAGGGTGGGGCTACTAGTTTAGGCTTTTTTGACTGGGTAGTCATAGAGTCATAGAGAAGTCCAGCACATCTAGTCCATGAGTAAACCATTTAATCTGCCTACTCCCATCGACCTGCACGGAGACCATAGCCCTTCATACCCCTGGTCCTTCCCTGTAAATCATGTTGTTTTTTCTCTTTCTGATCAAATCCATAACTTGCTCTTCCCTGCTGGTTTGGTCTGTGCCGGCGCACTAACTTATTTTATAAAATCTTAAATTAAAGCCTTATTATGGACGTTAATAAAACTAATCTAATCTCTTGGAACCTGAATGGCTTGAACCAACCTATTAAGCGTAGAAAGATCTTTAAGGAATTAAAAACACTCCAAGCTGATATTGTTTTTGCGCAGGAGACCCATATCCGTAGGGAGGATGAAAACCGTATTCTTAAATTTTGGAGGGACTCTCAGTTTCACTCTTCATCAGTAACTAAAATTAGAGGAGTATCTATTTTTATTAA
Source organism: Hypanus sabinus (assembly GCF_030144855.1). NCBI lineage: Eukaryota > Metazoa > Chordata > Chondrichthyes > Myliobatiformes > Dasyatidae > Hypanus > Hypanus sabinus. The sequence continues at coordinate 7,438,537 of NC_082726.1, read as the reverse complement.
TTTTAAAACCCCTTTTGTACATTTTAATACTGTCACTGATTCAATTGGAAGATACTTAATTGTTACTGGTTGGTTGTGTGGACAAAAGGTGGTGTGTGTGTGTGTGTGTGTGTGTGTGTGTGTGTGTGTGTGTGTGTGTGTGTGTGTGTGTGTGTGTGTGTGTGTGTGTGTGTGTGTGTGTGTGTGTGTGTGTCCCTAATGTAGATAGCTCTGACTGTTTAAGTGGTTATTTTCTGTGTTGTCGAATTTAAATGAATATAAGTTGCTCATGGGCGGTGACTTTAACTGTTGTCTTAATCCTTCGATTGATAGGTCATCAAACAATCCGTAGCTTCCTAATAAGTCTGCAACCTGTATTAATTCTTTTTTACAAGAATACGGTTTGATCGATATTTAGAGATTTCTCCAACCTAAAGATAAGGATGTTTCTTTTTTTTACATGTACATCATAAATATTCAAGAATTGATTTTTTTTTGTTGGATACACGATTAGTGACTTTTGTTGCTGACTGTGCTATTGCATTGTCAGATCATGCGCTCACGAAACTAATACTGGTGTTTCCTGATGATATACAGAATGCATCTCAGTGGAGATTTAATGCCACACTGCTGCACGATTCAGCATTTGTAAGTTTTATTAAAGAGCATATTCCTCTATTTTTTGAATTAAATACAACTGAGGGTATGTCAGATTTGGTTATTTGGGATGCGATGAAATATTTTCTTAAGGGACAGATTATCTCATATTTAGTAGTTTTAAGAAGGAAAACTAAAGCGGAACTTTTAGTGATTATTAACAGGATTAAAGAAATAGATAAAGTTTATTCAGTAACACCTAGTGAAGATCTATATAAGGAAAGGGTGGAACTTCAAACACAGCATGATCTGCTTTTGACTTTTCCCATTGAACAGCAATTTATGAAAACTGAAAGTCAATTTTATATACATGGGGATAAGTCGGGTAAATTGTTGGCTGATCAACTTAAAGCAACTATGGCTAGAAGGCAGATTTTGAAAATACGAAGAACTGATGGAACTGAAATGTCAGATTGTCAGGAAATTAATAAGGTATTTTTGGATTTTTACTCTAACCTTTATAAATCTGATTTTCTAGACAACTCTACTTTTATGAAAAGATTCTTGCAAAGGTTGAACATACCCAAAATTTCTATTCAAGATATGAATACATTAGATGCACCTATTAAACAAGAGGAAATAGCAAGGACTATATCTCTTTTAAATCAGGTAAAACCCCAGGACTGGATGAATTTTTTAAGACATTTACTGAAATATACTTCATTTATGCCAAATCTTCACTGATTCTATATCCTCTGGGACCCTTCTGAAAACTTTCTACGAGGCATCAATTTCATTAATTCCCAAAAAAGAAAAAAATCAAACTGGATTTATTAGGAATAGATATTCATATTTTAATATTCAGAGATTATTGAACATTATTCATTCCTCTCCATCTAAAGAATCCAAATGTGTTGTTTCCCTTGATGCAGAGAAAGCCTTTGATAGGGTAAAATGGTCTTATTTATTCGAGGTTTTAGAAAGATTTATTATTGGTCCAGGTTTTATTTCCTGGATTAAACTGATCTATCAAGCTCCTATGGTGGCAGTTATAATTAACAATCAAAAATCTCCTTATTTTAGGCTATACAGAGGTACACTGCAGGGTGAGTCCATTGTTATTCAACCTGGCTTTAGAATGTCTTGCTATTGCTCTTTGGGACTCCAACAATATTCAAAGTATTAAGAGAGGAGATAAAGTGCATAAGGTTTCGTTGTTTGCAGATGACTTGGTAGTTTATATTTCAGATCCAAAAAAATCTATTCCTTCAATGTTATCTATATTTTCTGAATTTAGTAGTTTTTCTGGATATGTTAAATTTGCACAAAAGTGAGTCATTTCCTATTAATAACTACTTGGATCAATATGATCAAATTCCTTTCAGCATTGCTAAAAATAACTTTAAAATTACCAAAAATTTTAAGGACCTGTATAAATATAACTTTCTTTCAATAATTGAATACATGCAACAAATACTTTCTAAGTGGTGTCCTATGACATTATCATTAATTGGTTGAATTAAAGCTATTAAAATGATAGTGTTACCGAAGTTCTTACATGTATTCCAAGCAATCCCTTCCTAAACTGTTTTTTGATAGAATAGACTCTAAAATTTTATCTTATATTTGGAATAATAAAACTCCTAGATTGAGTAAACCTCTACTGCAGAAATTAAAAAGCATGGTGGTATGGCTTTGCCAAATTATAGAATGTATTACTGGGCAATTAATATTCAATATATTTCATTACTCAAACATACATGACTGCCCTTTATGGGTGGATTTGGAGAGAAACTCGGTGAAGGGGTATTCTTTGGCCTCTTTACTGGGAGCTCCTCTTCCTATTTTGCTTTCTAAGATTGGTAGTCGAGACCTCAATCCCATTATTAAATATACATTAAGAATTTGGTTTCAGTGTCATAGATTTTTTGAGTTTAATAACTTTGTTCTTTCTAGTAAAATCCATCTTAATTATTTTTTAAACCATCAATTTCCGATCAGACCTTTTTAATTTGGAAAACCAAAGGAATAATAAAATTTTTTAGACTTGTTTATGGGGGATTGTTTAATGTCTTTCACTCAGTTAGTGGACAAATAAGACTTATCCAATGCACTTTTTTTAGATATTTACAAGTTAGGAATTTTTTACGTAGTTGACTTCCAAATTTTCCCTCTGCTTATTCACCTGATATGATAGATATTCTTTTTCATGTTAAACCATTTCAAAAAGGAGTAATAGCTATAATTTAAAAATGGTTATTGAATTTGCGAAAGGTATCTAACAATAAAATTGAAGGTGTGTGGGAATTGGGATTTTGAGAGTCACTTTCAGATAATCAATGGGATAAAATTTTTCATCTGGTAAATACTTCATCTATTTGTGCCCATTATTCCTTGATACAGTTCAAGGTAGTACATTGGGCACATATGTCAAAGGATAAATTAGCCTGTATCTTTCCTAATATTAATCCTATTTGCGACAGATGTAATATTGAGGTGGCTACTTTAACTCACATGTTTTGGTCTTGTATCAAGATAGATAATTTTGGAAAGATGTCTTTAAAACTTTATCAAAAGTCTTAAGTTTGGACCTACAACCAAATTCATTTATAGCAATTTTTGGGATCACTCCACTGGAAGCAGGATATATTCTTGTTCCCACTCATCGGATGATAGCCTTTACAACTTTACTGGCTGGGAGAGCCATTTTGCTTAAATGGAAGGACTCTAATCCACCTACTGCTCTTTATTGACTCACCTCCATTATGTTCTGTCTAAGTTTAGAGGAATTAAGAAGTCAGACATTTGATACATCCTCTAAATTTGAAGAAACCTGCCGACCTTTTATTCAATATTTTCATATGGTTTGATTTATTGCTCTTCCAGTTACTTTCTCAAAACTTTGGATTTGATCAGAAAGTTACTCTTTCTTCTTGCTTTTACTCTCAGTATGAGCTGCCCAGTCCCTTTTGTTTCTCTTTTGCTTTTTTTTTGTTTATAGAGAATAGTGGGTTTTTTATGCATATAAAAATTGATTCTCATTTTTTTATTATATACTATTAGATTAATACTATGTATGATCTTGACAATGTTTATTTTACCTTTTATATGAATTGTTATCAATAGAGATATTTGAGATAATTCTCTTGTTGGTATATATGTACTTTTTAAAAATTAATAAAAAGATTGATAAAGAAAGATAACAGTCTGCACTATTGTTCCTTTTACCAAAATGCATTTTTGTACATTTCCCAGCCCCATATTTCATCTGCCAATTTTTTGCCCGTTCTTCCAATTTGTCTAAGTCCTGCTGCAATCGCATTGCTTCCTCAGCACTACCGACCCCTCCACCTATCTTTGTGTCATCTGCAAACTTTGCCACAAAGCCATCGATTCCATTATCCAAATCATTGACAAACAATGTAAAAAGTAGCGGTCCCAATATGGACCCCTCAGGAACACTGAAAAATTCACTGGCAGCCAACCAGAAAGGGCCCGGTTTATTTCCACTTGCTGCCTCCTGCCTGTCACCAATTCCTCTATCCATGCCAGTGTTTTTCCTGTAATGCAAGATTTTCCTACAAGATTTTATCTTGTTAAGCAACCTTGTGGAATTGGAGGAGATAGCTGAGGTACTCAATAAATACTTTGCTTCTTGGTGATTGTAGGGATGACTTACAGCGGATTGAAAAGCTTGAGCATATAGACGTTAAGAAAGAGGATGTGCAAGAGCTTTTGGAAAGCATTAAGTTGGATAAGTCTCCGGGAATGGACGAGAGTTACCCCTGGCTACTATGGGAGGCAAGGGGGGGAGATTGCTGATGTTCTTTGCATCATCAATTGGGATGGGAGAGGTTCTGGAGGATTGGAGGGTTGCAAATGTTGTTCCCTTATTCAAGAAAGGGAGTAGGGATAGCCCAGGAAATTTTAGACCAGTGAGTCCTACTTCAGTGGTTAGCAAGTTAATGGAAAAGATTCTGAGAGGCAGGATTTATGAACATTTGGAGAGACATATTATGAATAGGAATAGTCAGCATGGCTTTGTCAAAGGCAGGTCATGCTTTACGAGCCTGATTGATTTTTTGAGGATGTGACTAAAGAAGTAGATGTAGTGTATATGGATTTCAGCAAGGCATTTGATAAGGTACCCCATACAAAGCTTATTGAGAAAGTAAGGAGGCATGGGATCCAAGAGGATCTTGCTTTGTGGATCCAGAATTAACTTGCCCACAGAAGGCAAAGAGTGGTTGTAGATGGATCATATTCTGCAAGGAGGTTGGTCACCACTGGGGTGCCTCAGGGATCTGTTCTGGGACCCTTACTCTTTGTGATTTTTATAAATGACCTGGATGAGGAAGTACAGGGATGGGTTAGTAAATTTGCTGATGACACAGAGGTTGGGGGTGTTGTGGATAGTGTGGAGGGCTGTCAAAGGATATAGTGGAACATTGATAAGATGAGAAGTGGCAGATGGAGTTCAACCCACATAAGTGTGAGGTAGTTCATTTTGGGAGGTCAAATATGATGGCAGAATATAGTATTAATGGTAAGACTCTTGGCAGTGTGGAGGATCAGAAGGATCTTGCGGTCCGAGTCCATAGGACACTCGAAGCTGCTGTGCAGGTTGACTCTATGGTTAAAAAGGCATATTGTGCATCAGCCTTCATCAACCCTGGGTTTGAGTTTGAGAACTGAGAGGTAATGTTGCAGTTATATAGGACACTGGTCAGACCCCACTTGGAGTACTGTGCTCAGTTCTGGTCGCCTCACTACAGGAAGGATGTGGAAACTATAGAAAGGGTGCAGAGGAGATTTACAAGGATGTTGCCTGGATTGGGGAGCATGCCTTATGAGAATAGGTTGAGTGAACTTGGCCTTTTCTCCCTGGAGCGATGGAGGATGAGAGGCAACCTGAAGAGGTGTATAAGATGATGAGAGGCATTTATCATGTCAGAGGCTTTTACCCAGGGCTGAAATGGCTAGCACGGGAGGGCACAGTTTTAAGGTGATTGGAAGTAGGTACAGAGAAGATGTCAGGGTTAAGATTTTTATGCAGAGAGTGGTAAGAGTGTGGAATATGTAGCTGGCGATAGTGGTGGAGGCGGATATGATAGGGTCTTTTAAGAGACTCCTGGATAGGTAGATGGAGCTTAGAAAACTAGAAGGCTATGGGTAAGCCGAGATAATTTCTAAAGTAAGTACATGTTCGGCACAGCACTGTGGGCCAAATTGTGTACTGTAGGTTTTCTATGTTTTTATGTGTCTATGTGTGGCACCTTATCAAATGCTTTCTGAAAATCCAAGTAAATATCAATCCACTGCCTCTCCTTTGTCCACCTTGGTTGTTACTTCTCGAAGACCTCAGAACAGATTCGGCAGGCAAGATTTCCCTATATAGAAAAGATGCTGACTTTGACCTATTTTATCATTAGTCTCCAAGTTCCCTGAAACCTCATCCCTGATAATAGATTCCAACACTTTCCCAACCACTGAGGTTAGGCTAACTGGTCTAAACTTCCTTTCTTTTGCTTTTCTCCCTTCTTAAAGAGTGGAGCGACATTTGCAATCTTCCGGTCCTCTGGGACCATGCCAGAATCAAGTGATTTTTAAAAGATCATCCATTATCTCTTTGGCAACAGTCTCTGTGGACTCTGGGATGTAGTCCATCTGGTTGTGGTGACTTTTCAACCTTAAGGCCTTTGAGTTTGCCTCTCACTTGTTCCTTTGTAATAGCAGTGGTACTCACTCGTGCCCCCTGCCACTCACAGACCTCTGGCACACTGCTAGCGTCTTCCACAGTGAAGACTGATGCAACACCTGTTAAGTTCATCTGCCATTTCTTTGTTCCATACTTCACCAGCATCATTTTCCAGTGGTCCGATATCAACTCTCACCTCCCTTGTACTCTTTATATAACAAAAAAATTTTTTAGTATCCTGCTTTATATTATTGGCTAGTTTGCCCCCATATTTAATCTTTTCCCTTCTTATTGCTTTTTAGTTGCCTTTTGTTGGATTTTAAAAGCTTCCCATCATCCAACTTTCCACTCACTTTTACTACCTTGTATGCTCTTTCCTTAGTTTTTTATGCAGTCCTTAACTTCCCTTATCTGCTATGGTTGCCCACCCCTGCCCTCTGAGAACTTCTTCTGTGGGACCTATGTATCCTGTGCCTTGTGAAATATTCCCAGAAACTTCAGCCATCTCTGCTCTGCCGTCATCCCCCCAGTATCCTCCTCCAATCCACCTGGGAAAGCTCCTCTCTCATGCCTCTGTAATTCCCTTTATTCCATTGTGATATTGATACATGTGAGTTAAGCTTCTCCCTCTCAAATTGCAGTATGAATTCAGTTATATTATGATCACCTCCTCCTCAGGGTTCCTTTACACTAAGCTCCCTAATAAGATCTGGGTTATTACACCACACCCAGTTTAAGATAGCCTCTCCCTGAGTAGGCTCAAACACAAGCTGCTCTAAAAAGCCATCTCATAGGCATTCAACAAATTCTCTCTCTTGCAATATGACTTCAGCCTGATTTTCCCAGTCCCCTTCCAATTACAATTGTGTCATTACCCTTATTACATGCTGGAATTTGGGGGGCATCTCATTGAAACCTACTGAATATTGAAAGATCTAGATAGGGTGGATGTGGAGAGGATGTTTCCTATGGTGGGGGTATCAAGAACCAGAGGGCATAGCCTCAGAATTGAGGGCAACCTTTTAGAATGTAGGTAAGTAGGGATTTTTTTAGCCAGAGAGTAGTGAACCTGTGGAATGCTCTGCCACAAGCTGCAGTGGAGGCCAAGTCCATGGGTATATTTAAGGCGGAAGTTGATAGTTTCCTGATCGGTCAAGGCATCGAAGGATAGAGCGAGAAGCCAGGTGTATGGGGTTGAGTGGGATCTGGGATCAGCCATGATGGAATGGCGGACAAGGCTCAATGGGCTGAATGGCCTAATTCTGCACCTATGTCTTAAGTCTTTTCCAGCTCCTATTGCAATCTCAACCCCAAAACTTGGCTACAATTTGGAGGCCTATATATGATTCCCATAATGGGGTTTTCCCCTTGTAGTTTTTTAACTCCACCCACAAAGATTCAACATTCTCTGACCCCATGTCACCTCTTTCTTAAGATGTAATTCCATCTCTTACCAGAGCCACATCACTGCCTATGGCTTTCTGCCTGTTTTTTTGATACAAAGTATATCCTTTGACGTTAAGCTCCCAACTATGGCCTTTGTTCAACCATGACTCAATGATGACCACAATGTCATACCGACCAATCTCTAATTCTGCCATGAGTTCATCAACCTTATTCCGATACAGTTCGTTGACAACAGCTCAGCTTTTAACACCATCATTCCCACAGTCCTGATTGATAAACTATGGAACTTGGGCTTCTGTAGCTCCCTCCGGATTGGATCCTCAACTTCCTTACTGGAAGACCACAATCTGTGTGAATTGGTAATAATATCTCCTCCTCACTGACGATCAACACTGGCAGATCTCAAGGCGTGTGCTTAGGTCTCTGCTCGACTCTTTCTATACCCATGCATGTGTGGCTAGGTACAGCTCAAACATCATCTATAAATTTGCAGATGATACAACCATTGTCGGCAGAATCTCAGATACAGAAGCAAGATCTACCAGCTGGTTGAGTGGTGTCACAGCAACAACCTTGCACTCAATGTTAGTAAGACAACCAAGCTGACTGTGGACTTCAGGAAGGGTAAGATGAAGAAACACAAACCAATCCTCATAGAGGGATCAGAAGTGGAGAGAGTGAGCAATTTCAAGTTCCTGGGTGTTAATATCTCTGAGGGTCGAACCTGGTCACAACATATCAATGCAGCTATAAAGAAGGCAAGACAGAAGCTATATTTCATTCGGAATTTGAAGAGATTTGGCATGTCACCAAAAACACTTGAAAATTTTATAGATGTACCATGTACAACGTTCTGACAGACCACATCACTGTCTGGTGTGGGGGAGGGTGTTACTTTTTTCAGCTTTTCAACATCTCCCTTAGTCAAGCCATTGTCCCAAGATGCTTCAAAACCTCCACAATCATCCCTGTAGCAAAGAACTCAGCTGTAGCCTGTCTGAATGATTACCGTCCCGTCGCCCTGACCCCCATAGTGATGAAATGTTTCGAACGGCTTGTCAAGCCCATATCACAGCCAGCCTCCCCTCATCGCTGGATCCTCTACAGTTTGCCTATCATCCAAATTGCTCTACGGAGGACGCAATATCCACCACACTGCGCACAGTTCTCTCACTTGGACAACAAAGACACTTATGCCAGAATCCTGTACATTGATTTCAGTTCAGCATTCAATACCATCATCCCGCAGAGACTAGTGGAGAAACTGGCGCTGCTTGGCCTTAACACTGCCATGCGTCGCTGGATTCTGGATTTCTTGACAGAGAGACCACAGTCAGACCGTGTTGGCAGGGACATCTCTGACTCCATCACACTGAGCACTGGATCCCCACAAGGCTGTGTGCTTAGCCCATTGCTGTTTACACTGCTAACACATGACTGTGCAGCCAGATTCAAGGGGAACCTGATCATTAAATTTGCTGATGATACCACAGTGGTGGGGCTCATCAGCAAAAATGATGAAACAATGTACAAGGAGGAGGTCAAACACCTAGAGAGCTGGTGCAGTGACAACAACTTGATGCTTATGTCACCAAAACCAAGGAGATGATTGTCGATTTCAGACGGTCTCAGCCTGAGCACCCACCCCTCAGCATCAGCGGCTCCACAGTGGAGAGAGTGCAAAACATCGAGTTCCTTGGGGTGCAGATCTCGGACAATCTCACCTGGTCCAGGAACACCAGTGGGATTGTGAAACGGGCCCAGCAGAGATTGCACTTCCTGAGAAAGCTTAAACAAGCATCACTCCCCACTAACATCTTAACTACATTCTACAGAGGCGTGGTTGAGAGTGTGCTGACCTTTTGCATCACAACCTGGTACTCCAGCTGCAGTGCTGCCGACAAAAAAGCCTTGCAGAGGGTGGTTAGGGGAGCAGAGAAGGTTATTGGGGTCTCCCTACCTTCTGTCCAAGACCTCTTTCAGAGTCGATGCCTCCAGAAGACATGGTACATGGTACATGGTACATGACCCCTCACACCCTCTCCATAAACTGTTTGTTCTTCTGCCATCAGTTAAACGTTACTGAAGCATCAAAACTAAAACCACAAGGCTACTAAACAGCTTCCTCCCACAGGCATCAATAGGTTCACACAGCTTGACGCGTACGTCCTACCCCGCATCGTGGATATGGTCAACCAGATTGCTCAGTACAAGGTGTACTTGGCAATAGATCTGAAATCTGCTTATCACCAGCTCCCCATCCGCCCAGAGGACCATCCCTACACCGCTTTCGAGGCAGGCGGCAGGCTCTATCACTTCCTGCGCATCCCCTTCGGTGTCTTGGTCTTCCAGAGGGAAATGGACCAGACGGTGGACCAGTGCCAACTGAAGGCCACATTTCCCTATCTGGATAACATCACCAACTGTGGTCACGACTGGCCGGATCACAACACCAACCTCCAACGATTTTTCCAAGTGGCCGAAGCCCTGAACCTTACTTATAACAGGGACAAGTTCAGAACCACCCGACTCGCTATCCTTGGGTATGTCGTGGAGAATGGGGTCATTGGCCCTGATCCCGACCATATGTGCCCCCTGTTAGAACTCCCTCTTCCCACCACCCTCAGAGCCCTCAGACGGTGCCTGGGCTTCTTTTCCTATTATGCCCAATGGGTCCCCCATTACGCAGACAAGGCCCACCCCCTGGTCAAGTCTACCACATTTCCCCTCTCTGCTGAGGCCTACGCGGCCTTCAGCTGCATTAAAGGGGACATTGCCAAAGCAACAATGCATGCGGTGGGCAAGACCATTCCCTTCCAAGTAGAGAGTGATGCCTCCGACTGCGCTGGCTGCTACCCTCAATCAGGCAGGAAGGCCAGTAGCATTCTTTTCTCGTACCCTTCAAGGCTCTGAAATTCGGCACTCCACGGTGGAGAAAGAAGCCCAGGCCATAGTGGAAGCTATTAGGCACTGGAGGCACTATCTTGCCGGCAAAAGGTTCACCTTGCTGACCGACCAGCGCTCGGTTGCGTTCCTGTTCAGCAACCAACAGCGGGGCAAAATCAAAAATGATAAAAAATTTTTAAATTATCTATTTTAAATGATAAAATAGAACCCTCCACCTACAACTATGATATCCTGTACCGGCCTGGAAGGCTCAATGAGCCCCCTGATGCCCTGTCCCGGGGAGCGTGTGCTAGTGCACAGCTCGACCAGCTATATGCCCTCCATGCACATCTTTGCCATCCGGGGGTCACCCGATTTTACCATTTTGTGAAAGCCCGGAACCTGCCATACACCCTTGACGATGACCAGGGACTGCCAAGTCTGCGCTGAGTGCAAACCGCACTTCTACCATCCTGAAATGGCGCAACTTGTCAAGGCCACCCACCCCTTTGAGCGACTGAGTGTTGACTTTAAGGGCCCCCTTCCCTCCACTGACTGCAATGTCTACTTTCTCAATATTATCGACGAGTAGTCGCAGTTCCCCTTTGCCATCCCCTGCCCCGACACCACTGCCACGTCCGTCATAAGAGCCCTGCACTCTGTTCGGATATCCCTGCTATATCCACAGTGATAGAGGGTCCTCCTTTATGAGTGACGAACTGCACCGGTACCTGCTAGCTAGGGGCATTGCTACTAGTCGGACCACGAGCTATAATCCCCAGGGAAATGGACAGGTGGAGAGGGAGGATGCCACAGTGTGGAAGGCCACACTCTTAGCCCTTAAATCAAAGGGATTGCCGGTCTCTCAATGGCAGGAGGTCCTCCCTGAGGCACTCCACTCTATCCGCTCCCTGTTATGTACGTCCACCAATGCCACCCCCCACGAGCGCCTATTCTCTTTTCCCAGTAAGTCTGCCACTGGGACCACCCTACCAGTTTGGCTGATGTCCCCAGGGCCAGCGCTGCTCTGGAAATATGTGAGGAGCAATGAATACTCCCTGCTGGTCGAGAGGGTTCACCTTCTACATGCGAACCCCCAGTATGCCTATGTGGTCTTACCTGATGGGCGGGAGGACACGGTCTCCATCTGTGACCTGGTGCCCACAGGAGCAGCAGACCACTACCCTGAACACTCCACGGTAACTACGAACCCTGTACCCGAGGTGACACCGTGCACACCAAGCCCTACACAGACTCCTCACGACACTCCTATACCGGGCGTCTCATAAACGTATATACCAGGCGCCTCACACATGCATGAGGGATCACTGACGCCTAGTGGGCTGACACCTCCAGTTAGGCCAGAACCAGCACAACCACCGTCTCCTGTGCAATCACAGTTGGTGCTACATAGATTGCACCGACAGATTCGACCACCTGATAGACTTAACCTGTAAATATACTTGTAAGAAACTTGGCCACATGGGGACTCTCTTTTAAAACAAGGGGAGGGGGGGGGTGAATGTGGTGAACTACATATACCTGTCTGGACACGCCCCCACCCCCCCCCCTCCGCTGACTGCTCCTGTGGCTCCTCCCACAGACCCCGGTATAAAGGCGATTGAGGCCTGAGCCCTACGCTCAGTCTCCAGGATGTAGTATGATGGTCAACCACTGCTTGTTCCTTCTTCCAGTCAATAAAAGCCGATATCTCGCCTTCAAGTCTCAGAGAGAGTTATTGATGGTGCATCAAGCATCAAAACTAAAACTACAAGGCTACTAAACAGCTTCCTCCCACAGGCAGTCAGACTGCTAAATAGCTGCTCTATCTGACTCTGCTTTGGACACTTTTAACTTGCACTGGACACTTATAACTTGATTTTAACTGACATGTGGTTGTTGTGTTTTGTTATTTATTGTGGTGTTTACTATTTATTGTTGCATTTGTTATGTTATGATTGCACTGCTCCTGGGAAACGCTGTCTTATTCTGCCCTGCAGAGCTGATGTATGATTGGAATTTCAATAAAGTTTCTGAATCTTGAATCTACTGCAGAAGACCAAAAGAAGCTACAGAAAGTCGTAAAATTAATCATCTCTATCTTGGGTACTAGCTTCTGTAGTATAGTCAAGGAGCGGTACCTTAGACAGACAACGTCCATTATTAAGAACCCCCATTACCCAGGGCATGCACTCTTCTCACTGTTACCATCAGGGAGGAGGTACAGAAGCCTGAAGGCACACAGCGATTCAGGAACAGCTTCTTCCCCTCTGCCAGCCAATCCCTAAATGGACATTGAACCCATGAACACTACCTCACTTTTTTAAAAAGATATATTATTTGTCTTTACACTATTTTAATCTATTTAAAAATATATGTATTTACTGTAATTGATTTACTTGTCCTATGTATTTTTTCTTTCTATATTATTATGTATTCCATTTTAACTCTGCTGCTAAGTTAACAAATTTCATGACACATGCCACTGATAATAAATCTGATTCTGTTACCATAGTCATGGGAGATTTCAATTTGTAAGTAGAAAATCAAGTTGGTGTTGGGTCCTGGGGTTGGGTGGGGGGAAAGGATTTCTAGAAAGGCTACAAGATGTTTTTTTCGAGCAGCTCATGGTTGAGACCACTAGGGGATCAATTATTCTGGTTTGGGTGTTGTGTAATGAACCAAAATGATTAGAGCTGGATTTTTCAACCAGGTTTTGGTGGAACCCTGGAGTTCCGTGAGAGGTTGCTAGGGGTTCCACAAGAGATGATGATAAAAAAAAAACATTGTTTTTGAAACTTCACATGATGTGCGATCCTAGCACTCACCATGGCAGACAGTGACCGAGCAGCCCGCGAGCAATCTCATTGGAGGCCTCTCAGCCCAGTGTGCGGTAGGACTGTGTCTATTGGCATAGGTCCATTCTCAGTTTTTGATGCAAGATAGGGGAAGCTGTTGATAATTGGAGAGCGCTGTATTACACAGAGGGGAGGATGGTAGGGTGATAATTGGTGAGTGCTGTATTACACGGAGGGGAGGACGGCAGGGTGATAATTGGTGAGTGCTGTATTACACAGAGGGGAGGATGGTAGGGTGATAATTGGTGAGTGATGTATTACACGGAGGGGAGGACGGTAGGGTGGTAATTGATGAGTGCTGTATTACACGGAGGGGAGGACGGCAGGGTGATAATTGGTGAGTGCTGTATTACACGGAGGGGAGGATGGTAGAGTGGTAATTGGTGAGTGCTGTATTACACAGAGGGGAGGACGGTAGGGTGGTAATTGGTGAGTGCTGTATTACACGGAGGGGAGGACGGCAGGGTGATAATTGGTGAGTGCTGTATTACACAGAGGGAAGGACGGTAGGGTGGTAATTAGTGAGTGCTGTATTACACGGAGGGGAGGACGGCAGGGTGATAATTGGTGAGTGTAGTATTACACAGAGGGTAGGATGGTAGGGTGGTAATTGGTGAGTGCTGTATTACACAGAGGGGAGGACGGTAGGGTGATAATTGGTGAGTGTTGTATTACACAGAGGGGAGGATGGTAGGGTGATAATTGGTGAGTGCTGTATTACACGGAGGGGAGGACGGTAGGGTGATAATTAGTGAGTGCTGTATTACACAGAAGGGAGGACGGTAGGGTGATAATTGTTGAGTGCTGTATTACACGGAGGGGAGGACGGTAGGGTGATAATTGCTGAGTGCTGTATTACACAGAGGGGAGGGCGGTAGGGTGATAATTGGTGAGTGCTGTATTACACGGAGGGGAGGACGGTAGGGTGATAATTAGTGAGTGTTGTATTACACGGAGGGGAGGACGGTAGGGTGATAATTAGTGAGTGTTGTATTACATGGAGGGGAGGACGGTAGGGTGATAATTGGTGAGTGCTGAATTACACGGAGGGGAGGACGGTAGGGTGGTAAGTGGTGAGTGCTGTATTACACAGAGGGGAGGACGGTAGGGTGATAATTAGTGAGTGTTGTATTACACGGAGGGGAGGACGGTAGGGTGGTAATTGGTGAGTGTTGCATTACACGGAGGGGAGGACGGTAGGGTGGTAATTGGTGAGTGTTGTATTACACGGAGGGGAGGACGGTAGGGTGATAATTGGTGAGTGCTGTATTACACGGAGGGGAGGACGGCAGGGTGATAATTGGTGAGTGCTGTATTACACAGAGGGAAGGACGGTAGGGTGGTAATTAGTGAGTGCTGTATTACACGGAGGGGAGGACGGCAGGGTGATAATTGGTGAGTGTAGTATTACACAGAGGGTAGGATGGTAGGGTGGTAATTGGTGAGTGTTGTATTACACGGAGGGGAGGACGGCAGGGTGATAATTGGTGAGTGCTGTATTACACGGAGGGGAGGACGGCAGGGTGATAATTGGTGAGTGCTGTATTACACAGAGGAGAGGACGGTAGGGTGGTAATTAGTGAGTGCTGTATTACACGGAGGGGAGGATGGTAGGGTGGTAAGTGGTGAGTGCTGTATTACACGGAGGGGAGGACGGCAGGGTGATAATTGGTGAGTGCTGTATTACACAGAGGGGAGGACGGCAGGGTGATAATTGGTGAGTGCTGTATTACACGGAGGGGAGGATGGCAGGGTGATAATTGGTGAGTGCTGTATTACACGGAGGGGAGGATGGTAGGGTGGTAATTGGTGAGTGCTGTATTACACAGAGGGGAGGACGGTAGGGTGGTAATTGATGAGTGCTGTATTACACAGAGGGGAGGATGGTAGGGTGGTAATTGGTGAGTGCTGTATTACACGGAGGAGAGGACGGTAGGGTGGTAATTGGTGAGTGCTGTATTACACAGAGGGGAGGACGGTAGGGTGATAATTGGTGAGTGTTGTATTACACAGAGGGGAGGATGGTAGGGTGATAATTGGTGAGTGCTGTATTACACGGAGGGGAGGACGGTAGGGTGATAATTAGTGAGTGTTGTATTACACGGAGGGGAGGACGGTAGGGTGGTAATTGGTGAGTGCTGTATTACACGGAGGGGAGGACGGTAGGGTGATAATTAGTGAGTGTTGTATTACACGGAGGGGAGGACGGTAGGGTGATAATTGGTGAGTGCTGTATTACACAGAAGGGAGGACGGTAGGGTGATAATTGTTGAGTGCTGTATTACACGGAGGGGAGGACGGTAGGGTGATAATTGCTGAGTGCTGTATTACACAGAGGGGAGGGCGGTAGGGTGATAATTGGTGAGTGCTGTATTACACGGAGGGGAGGACGGTAGGGTGATAATTAGTGAGTGTTGTATTACACGGAGGGGAGGACGGTAGGGTGATAATTAGTGAGTGTTGTATTACATGGAGGGGAGGACGGTAGGGTGATAATTAGTGAGTGCTGTATTACACGGAGGGGAGGACGGTAGGGTGGTAATTGGTGAGTGTTGTATTACACGGAGGGGAGGACGGTAGGGTGATAATTGGTGAGTGCTGTATTACACGGAGGGGAGGACGGTAGGGTGATAATTAGTGAGTGTTGTATTACACGGAGGGGAGGACGGTAGGGTGGTAAGTGGTGAGTGCTGTATTACACAGAGGGGAGGACGGTAGGGTGATAATTAGTGAGTGTTGTATTACACGGAGGGGAGGACGGTAGGGTGGTAATTGGTGAGTGTTGCATTACACGGAGGGGAGGACGGTAGGGTGGTAATTGGTGAGTGTTGTATTACACGGAGGGGAGGACGGTAGGGTGATAATTGGTGAGTGATGTATTACACGGAGGGGAGGATGGTAGGGTGATAATTGGTGAGTAATATATTACACGGAGGGGAGGACGGTAGGGTGGTAATTGGTGAGTGCTGTATTACACGGAGGGGAGGACGGTAGGGTGGTAATTGGTGAGTGTTGTATTACACGGAGGGGAGGACGGTAGGGTGATAATTGGTGAGTGATGTATTACACGGAGGGGAGGATGGTAGGGTGATAATTGGTGAGTGATGTATTACATGGAGGGGAGGATGGTAGGGTGATAATTGGTGAGTGATGTATTACACGGAGGGGAGGATGGTAGGGTGGTAAGTGGTGAGTGCTGTATTACACGGAGGGGAGGACGGTAGGGTGGTAATTGGTGAGTGTTGTATTACACGGAGGGGAGGACGGTAGGGTGATAATTGGTGAGTGATGTATTACATGGAGGGGAGGATGGTAGGGTGATAATTGGTGAGTGATGTATTACACGGAGGGGAGGATGGTAGGGTGATAATTGGTGAGTGATGTATTACACGGAGGGGAGGACGGTAGGGTGATAATTGGTGAGTGATGTATTACACGGAGGGGAGGATGGTAGGGTGGTAATTGGTGAGTGCTGTATTACACGGAGGGGAGGACGGTAGGGTGGTAATTGGTGAGTGCTGTATTACACGGAGGGGAGGACGGTAGGGTGGTAATTGGTGAGTGTTGTATTACACGGAGGGGAGGACGGTAGGGTGATAATTGGTGAGTGATGTATTACACGGAGGGGAGGATGGTAGGGTGATAATTGGTGAGTGTTGTATTACACAGAGGGGAGGACGGTAGGGTGGTAATTGGTGAGTGTTGTATTACACGGAGGGGAGGATGGTAGGGTGGTAATTGGTGAGTGTTGTATTACACGGAGGGGAGGATGATAGGGTGATAATTGGTGAGTGTTGTATTACACAGAGGGGAGGACAGTAGGGTGATAATTGGTGAGTGTTGTATTACACAGAGGGGAGGACAGTTGGGTGATGAGGAGCATGAAGTGTGTTTTCCGAGCATTGAATGGACTTGCCCAACATCTCCCTCTCGAATTACCTCCCCACACATCCACTTACATGCCACAGACTGGCTTATGGGAGTGAACAAACTACCGGTGTAGTAGAACATTGGAGGGAACTTTTCATTCTAAATTCAGCCCAGTGTGGCAATACTAGAAGAGTTGTGAGATAGAAGAGGAGTCTAGGCCTACAGACAATTCTGATAAGGTTAATAATTACAATTTTCTGAGCCCGTCTTTACAATGAAAGCTACTTATCAATGGGTTTTACATGGACTGGTGATCCAAGTTGTCCTATTCAGTTGTGCCTCATCTGTGGCAAACAATTTACAAATGTAGCAATGGCTCCAGCAAAATTGAAAAGATTCATAGCTGCAGATCACAGCCATGTGACACAAAGATGACCTTTGGAATCTCAAAACAAACAGATTAAAACTTTAGAAAATAAAGTCACAGTCAGTAAAAAGATTAAGCAAGTTATTTAGTAGCTGACCAGTTCACTCAAGAATGCTTAAAAAACTGAAAATGTGGACAAAGCGCACACCAATCTTCTACTAAGACAGAAATCTGGTGGCTTAGTCAAGGAAATGTTCTCAACAGGGTGTTTGAGCTGAAAGGTGAATTGCTGGAGTATGCCAGAAATAGTAAGGAAAATAGAATGCCAGATTTTGCTGAGTGCTTTGATGATGAAGATTGACAGCAGAAACCAGCCTGCTTAAAAGACATTTTTTATCTTATGAACCAGTTGAACAAGTCTCTAGTAAAAATACTGACTTCAAATGACAAGTTTCTTGGATTTAAAAAGGAACTGACTTTTTGGAGAAATCATGTTACAAAAGGAAATCTTGAAATGTTTCCACTGCTGCTTGGGCTTGAAAGTGAGGAAGGATTCAGAAAGTTGCAAGTCTTATTGAAAACTACCTGGAAGAACTGTAGTACAAAATAGAACAGTATTTTCCTCCTTTTCAACACATGTGTATGACTGGGTGAGGGTCCCTTTCTCTGAATCTTCTGCTCAGCCTGAGAACTTGACTCTGAGAGAGGAGGAAGAACTTTGTTAGCTGCAGTCTGATCATATACTCAAGATTTACTGACCTGCCCCTGGACAAGTTCTGGATCCTGCCATTCATAGGAAAGAAATGAATACTTTACTGCAGTTTTCAACTTCTTACGTGTGAGTAAACTTTTTCTTGTTTAAGCAGCATCAAGAGCAAGGATAAAAATCATCTCATTTCAGTTGAAGGTGAAATCTGTGTGTGCTTATCTCAAGTTTGACCCAGAATTGAGAAATTTATTATGTTTGCCTTGCGAGTTTTTAGTATTTATGAGAGGGGAAAGAAATAGATTAATTTCAAGAAAGGTAAGCTAAGCTTAACTATGTTTTTTTTCCAAGAAAGTTAGCTAAAAATTTATTCTCTACTCAAAAGATCATTGACAATTATTTTTGGATTATTACATATACAACTTGCTGATCGCTAATTTACCGTGAGCTCTAGATATAATATTTTTATATGCAGGGGTTCCCTGAGACTGAAAATCATTTCAAGGGTCCTCTCGGGCAAAAAGAACATAGAACATAGAACAATACAGCACATTACAGGCCCTTCAGCCCACAATGCTGTGCCGACCATGTAACCTTCTCTGGAAGCTACCTAGAATTTCCCTACTGCATAGCCATCTAATTTTCTAAGCTCCATGTACCCATCTAAGAGTCTCTTAAATAACCTATTGTATCTGTCACTACCACCTTCACTGGTAGAGCATACCACACACTCACCACTCTGTGTGAAAAACTTTCCTCTGATATTCCCCCTGTACCTACTTCCAAGCACCTTAATTTATGTTCCCTTGTGTTAGTCATTTCAGCCCTGGGAAAAAAGCCTCTGACTATCCACATGATCAATGTCCCTCATCATCTTATACACCTCTATCAGGTTGCCTCTCATCCTTCGTCATGCCAAGGAGAGAAGGCCAAGTTCACTCAACCTATTTTCATGAGGCATGCTCCCCAATCCAGGCAATATCCTTGTAGATTTCCTCTGCACTTTATCTATAGTATCCACATCCTTTCTGTAGTGAGGTGACCAGAACTGAGCAGTTCTCCAAGTGAGGTCTAACTAAGGTTTTATATAGCTGTAACATTACCACTCAGTTCTTGAACTCTATCCCATGGTTGAAGGCCAACACACCATATGCCTTCTTAACAACACTGTCAACCTGCACAGCAGCTCTGAATGTCCAATGGACATGGACCCCAAGATGTCTCTGATCAACCACACTGCCAAGAGTCTTACCATTAATATTATATTCTGTCTTCAAATCGAGCCTACCAAAATGAACCAAATTATTATTTTGTGTTGAAGTCAATCTAACACTTAACAGCCCAGTTCTGCATCCTATCGATGTCCTACTATAACCTTTGACAACACTCCAGACCATCAACATTTCCAGGTTTTGTCTCATCAACCTTACTAGCCCACACTTCTACTTCTTCATCCAGGTCATTTATAAGAATCACAAAGAGGGGTCTTAGAACAGATCCCTGCAGAACACCACTGGTCACTGTCCTCCATGCAGAATATGAACCATCTACAACCATCCTTTATCTTTTGTGGGGAAGCCAATTCTAGATCCACAAAGCAAGGACCCCTTGGATCCCATGCCTCCTTACTTTCTGAATGAGCCTGGCATGAGGAACCTTATCGAATGCCTTGCTGAAATCCATATACACTACATCCACTGCTCTATGTTCAAGGTGTTTTGTTACATCCTCAAAGAATTCAATCAGGCTTGTAAGGAATGGCCTGCCCTTGACAAAGCCATGCTAACTACCCCTAATCAGATTATATCTCTCCAAATGCTGATACATCCTTCTTCTCATGATCTTCTCCAACAACTTGCCCATAACTGAAGGAAGTCTATAATTTCCTGGGTTATCTCTACTCCCTTTCTTGAAGGGAACAACATTTGCAACCCTCCAATCCTCTGGTACTTCTCCTGTCCCTATTGATGATGCAAAGATCTTTGCCGGAGGCTCAGCAATTTCCTCCCTTGCTTCCAACAGTAGCCTGGGGTATACCTCGTTCAGACTTATCTAACTTAATACTTTTCAAAAGCTCAAGCACATCTCTTTTTTAATGCCTATATGCTCAAGCGTTTCAGTCCATTGTAAGTCATCCCCATAATTGCCAAGGTCCTTTTCCCTGGTGAAGCGTTGATTAAATACTTCTGCTACCTCCTCTGACTCAATGTATGTCTCGTTCCTGATTGGCTCTACTCTCACACGGCTCTTCCTCTTGCTCTTCACATACACTCATGGAATGCCTTGGGGTTCTCCTTAATCTTGCTCACCAAGGCTTTCACATGGCCCCTTCTGGCTCTCCTAGTTTCTCTTAAGTTCCTTCCTGGCAACCTTGTAATTTTCTAGATCTCTAACAGTACCTAGTTTTTTTGAACCTTTCAAAAACTTATTTTCTTCTTAACTAGATTTTCTACATCCTTTGTACACCATGGTTCTTTTACCCTACCATCCTTCCCCTCAATATTTGCCACATTTCTGCCATGCATTTCTGATAACATGGCAATTATGTTATCCAATTTATGCTCCCAAGTTTCTGCTGTTTCCCCCTACCCCAATTTAGGTTTTCCCAATTTTTCTGCTCCTATCCTTCACCAGTGCTATGGTAAAGGAGAGAGAATTGTAATCACTACATTTCAAAATGCTCTCCCACCAAGCGATCTGACCAGGTTCGTTTCCCAATACTAGATCAAGTACAGCCTCTCCTCTGATTAGCTTAACTACATCTTGCATCAGGAAACCTTCCTGAACACAGCTAGCGAACTCCACCCCATGCAAAACCCTTGCTCAAAGGAGATGCCAGTCAATATTAGGAAAGTTAAAAATCACCATCACAACAACCCTATTACTATTACACTGTTCCAGAACCTGCCTCCCTTTCTGGTCGTTGATGTCTGTTACTACTGGAGGGTCTATGTAAGAACACCCAGTAGAGTTAATGCCTCCTCCCTGTTTCTGATTTCCACCCATACTGACTCAGTGCACCATCCCTCCATGGCTTCCTCCTTTTCTGCAGCCACAATACTAATTCTGATTAGCAGTGCCATGCCGACAGCTCTTTTGCTTCCCTCCCTGTCCTTTTCGAAAACATCTAAAGCCTGGCACACCCAGCAGCCATTCCTGCTCCTGAGACATCCAAGTCTTTGTAATAGCCACAACATCACAGTTCCAAGTATTGATCCAGGCTCTAAGTTCATTTGCCTTGTTTATGACACTCCTTGCATTAAAATAGACACATCACAAACCATCAGGCTGAGCGCATCTTTCCTCTATCATCTGCCTACCCTTCTTCAGAAACTCTAAGCTGTCTCCACTTGTGCACCAACCGCCTCATCCTCTGCCTCTTCACTTTGGTTCCCACCCTGCTGCAAACCTAGTTCAAACCCTCCCCAATAGCATTAGCTAACCTCCCTCCCAGGATATTGGTTTCCCTCCAGTTCAGGTACAACCCATCCCTTTCCCAGAAAAGTTCCAATGATCCAAGAAGTTAAAAGCCCACCGCCTACACCATCTCCTCAGCCACTCATTCACCTGCACTATCTTCCTGTTCTCACCTTCCCTAGCTTGTTGCACCTGGCATAATCAGGAGATTACCACCTTGGAGGTACTGCTCTTCAGCCTCCTTCCTAACTCCCTAAACTTACTGTACAGGACATCTCCCTCTCTCCTGCCAATGTCACTGGTACCAATATGTACCTTGGCCTCTGAATGCTCACTCTCCCCTTCAAGAATATTCTGCAACAACTCATCTTGGACATCCTGGACTCTCGCATCTGGGAGACAACACACCATCTTGGCCTCTCTTTTGCTACTGCAGAATCACCTATCTGTCCCCCTAACTACCAAGTCCCTATAACTATTGCTCCACCTGACCTTCACTCCACCCTTCTGAGGCTCAGAGCTGACCACAGTGCTGTTGCCTTGCCCAGATAGGTCATCCACCTCATCAGTATCAGTGTTGCTGAGGGGAACCCTGCACCTTTCTTTACCTATGTGTTTATCCATCTACTCCCTGAATTCTGCACTGGGTGTAACCACCTGCTCAAAAGTCTTACCTATCAATTGCTCTGCCTCCCGGATGATCCTCAGTTCATCCAGCTCCTTCATGCGCTCTTTCAGGAGCTGGACTTGGCTGCACTTCCCGTAGGTGTAGTCATCAGGGAGACCATCAGGTTCCATGGATTCCCACATCCTACAGGAAGAGCTATATCTACCATCCTGCCTGCAATGTACTATAGACAACCCAAACCAGCAATAACCTTACCCTTTTTACCTGCTTTGTCAGCCTCAGCCTCTTCTCATCAAAGCCTCTAAATTCCCATTCTGACTCTAGCCCCCAGTCAGACAATGGCCATTCCACGAGACCCTTTCTCTTATGGTTTTAAAAAAAATAAGAAAAACCCCACCCAGGGAGAAAGAATTCACCGCATTTGGTGGTGTTTCACTTGCCTTCCACTGCCACTGATTCCCCTGAGGCTTCCCACAGATTAGAAAGGCTGGATGGGAGAGTCCTTAGGGGACCAGTGATTATAATATGGTAGAATTCAACCTGCAATTGAATGAAGGGAATTAGAGGCATGGGAGAGGAGCTGGGCAAAACTGATTGGAAGAGAACACTGGCAGGGATGATGGTAGAGCAGTAATGGCTGGAATTTCTGGAAGCAATTCAGAAGGTGCAAGATGACACAATGTGCTGCCAAATGCCAACATAAAAGCCAAACAGTGGGCATATGTCAGGGCACTGAAGCAGGGATCCAATCACAGACCCAGTACTGTGCACACGGTGATATTAATTGAGTAACAAGTCCCAAGGTGCAAACAAAGTTAGCATTCAAGTTCAGGCAGAGATCAAAATATCCAGAGAAGTCCAAAAACCAGTATGAGGGAACAGGCAGAGTCAATATTCAGACAGACAGAGTACAGATACGAATGCTGGGAAGGCTCAGAAAAATTCACTGGCACAATCTCACAACAAACAGGTGAAAACACAGGACTGAAATACACAGAGAGGCAGATGATAGGTGGAGCACAATGAGACACGGGTGGCAGCAATACAGGTAATAGTGAGAAACAGATGAGAGATGGAGTATCCCAGCTTTGCTGGCAGGAGATATTGAAGCTGTAACCAACAAGGAAAAGGCTGATCTGTTTGTAGAGATGTTCCAAGCATTACACAGTTCTGGAGAGCCAGGTCATTTGAGAAAGGAAATTATGTTAAAGGAAAGTTGGAAATTAGACAGGAGTTTGGATGATAATAGCACCATAAATTTGTTTTTCTCCCTTCAGGAATTGCAGGAAGCTATCCAATCAGGTCAAGCACTTCTCCTGGTAGGGATGGACTGTGTTATGAATTGCTTAAGCATTTAGATGACTCTGTATTAATTGAAATGCCAGCTTTGTTTAACTCAGTGTGGAAAGAAGGAAAATTACCAGTAGAATGGAAACACGCGGTGGTAGTTCCAGTTTTAAAGCCAGGTAAAGATGCGTCTAGTCCTAGTTCATATCGGCCTATAGCTTTAACATTAGTACTTTGTAAAACTATGGAACGAATGGTCACCAACAGACTTTTTTATTTTTTAGAAAAAGGGACATTTTTGCTGCCTATTAAAATAGTTTTAGAACTGGAAGATCAACAACGGAATCTGTTGCTCTTTCAGATCATGATATTAAAAAAGCATTTCAAAATAGAGAAGTAATGATAGGCGTATTTCTAGATATTGAAAGCACATATGACTCACTATGGAAGGATGGTTTATTAATTAAACTCTATGATGCAGGAATTAGAGGTAGAATGTTTAATTGGATCAAAGATTTTCTTAAGGAAAGGACAATTCAAGTAAGAATAGGCAGAACAATCTCCAAGTCAGTTAAAATAGGTAATGGAGGCGTCGTTAGTCCAGTTTCTTTTAATGTCATGATATACTATATGTTTGAGCTGGTAGGGACAGGATTTGGCAAATCATTGTTTGCCGATGATGGTGCAATCTGGAAAAGAGGAAGAAATGTCAAGTATATATTAAAGCAGTTACAAAAGGCTTTCAGATCAGTTGAAAACTGGGCAAATAAATGGGGTTTCAGGATTTCTGCTTCTAAGTCCAAGTATATGATTTTTGGCTTTAGAAGAAAGATTCCTGATTGTGAATTGTGTCTATATGATTCCCCATTAGAAAGAGTCAAGGTATTCAAGTTTTTAGGTGTCTGGTTTAATGAAAGACTCACTTGGAGGGTTCATATAGATAAAACAATTGGAAAGTGTGAGAAAATTCTAAATGTTATGAGAAGTATTGCTGGATGTGACTGGGGAGCAAGTTGGGAAACTATGTATTTAATATATCTAGCTATGATTAGATCAGTAATTGATTATGGTTGTATTGTTTATGGTTCCGCTGCTATGGCTGTGCTTGGAAAATTAGACACTGTGCAGTCCAAAGCCCTTAGACTCTGTTGTGGAGCTCAGAACAACATCAGTTCCTGCATTATGTGTGGAGATGGGAGAAGCTCCTCTACATTTAAGATGAGTTAAGCTGGGGCTGCAGTATTGGGCAAAACTAAATGGCTTCAATAACAGCTGTCCATCAAAATGACTTTTGCAGGAGACATTGGAGTGCCAAAGTAAAATTAAAAGATTTCCATTTTTAGATTTGGTTAATATCTGGGCTGTGAAATTGAAACTGATTGAGGAAGACATAGCTGACCAAATCTGCTTGCCACCCATTCCTTTTTGGCTTTTGCCAGAACCAGAAGTAGACCTATTCCTCCTTTTTCAGCATCAAGGAAGCAGAGCAATTTCAACAGCGATTGTAAATGAATATTTAAATAATAAATGGGGATCTTATCTGAAGAATTTTACAGATGACTCTGTGGACCCAGAGAGCAGCAGGGCAGGATCTGGGATGTACGTGTCTCAACTTGGAGTTGAGATTGGTCACCGGGTTTCAGATGGTGTTTCTGTCTTTGCAACAGAATTATTAGCAATCCTCTGGGCCTTATGGTGGATAGAAGACCCTCGATCATGCAGGGTTATCATCTGTTCGGATTCTGCTGCTGTCTTAGAGGCTATAAAAGGGAATAAATCAAAAGCTCATCCTGACATAGTTACTGAGATTCCCTTAGCTATGTTTAGAGTAGGAAAGATGGGTTGTGAAGTCAGATTTACATGGATACCTGGGCATACTGGGGTGGAGGGAAATAAAATTGTGATGGCATTGCAAAGTCTTCTTTGCAGAGTGGGCAAGTAGGAATTAGAATACCCTTAGGCAGAGCGGAATTGAGAAGTAGGATAAAAAAAGGCATTGAGAAGCAATGGCAGGAGGATTGGAAAAATGAATTAAAGGGAAGGCATTTCTTTTCTAGTCACCCTCTAGTTAAAAAGGTCTCAGACTGTTACTCTTTAAATCGCAAAGATATTGTGAAATTAACAAGACTTAGGTTGGGACATTGTGGGCTAAACTATTACTTATAGAAAGACATCCTACTGGATTATGTGACTGTGGTAGTCCAGAGACAGTTCAGCATGTTTTGCCAAGTTGTAATCGATATAAGATTGAGAGAAGCACATTGTTCAAGAGGCCGTCTGACTGAAATGTATTTTGTTTTTCTGTTAAATCTTTGTTTGGCCACCAAGAGAACCACCATCCGATTGAAAAGTTTATTATTCTGTTTCTACATGTGACTAGTGTATACTCAAGAATTTTGAGTTTCTTGAAACCCTGTAACTAATTGTACATCCTGCAGAGGGCAGTAATATGCCTAAATGCGTCTAAACTGCTGGAAATAGAAGAAGAGAGACGGAGTACTTAGTAACACGGGCCGGAGTAGAGCAGGAGTGGGGACAGGAGCACATGGCAAAACAAAAGCACACACTGACAGCTAGGGGGAAACACACAAAAAGACAGTTCAAATGGAGGTACTGACAGCATATTATACAGCAAAAATTAGTGGTAAGTTAGAAGATTGTAAAGCTTTAGAAATGAACAGCAGGCAACTAAAAAGTCATTAAGAAGGAAAAGATAGAATATGAAGGTAAGCTAGCCAATAATATTAAAGAGGATACCAAAAGTTCCTTTGGATATGTAAGGTATAAACGAGAGGTCAGAGGTAATATCAGACTGCTTGAAAATGATGCTGGAGAGGTAGTAATGGGGACAAGGAAATGACAGATGAACTGATTAAGTATTTTGCATGTCTTCACTGTGAAAGACATTAGCAGAATGCTGGAAGTTCAAAAGTTACTTTTACTTGTGAGAAGGTTCTTGGGAAACTGAAAAGTCTGAAGGCTGATAAGTCATCTGGACTAGATGGTGTACACCCCAGGGTTCTGAACGAGGTGGATGGAGTGACTGTGGAAGCATTAGCAAGAATCACTAGATTCTGGCATGGTTCTGGAAGACTGGAAAATTGCAAATGTCACTCCACTCTTCAAGAAGGGAGAGAGGCAAAAGAAAGGAAACGATAGGCCAGTTAGTCTGATCTCAGTGGTTGAGAAGATGTTGGAGTCTATTACTAAGGACGAGGTCCCAGGGTACTTGGAGGCACCTGATAAAATAGGTTGTAGTCAGCATGGTTTCCTCAAGGGAAAATCTTGCCTGCATAATCTGTTGGAATTCTTTGAAGAAAAACATGCAGGATAGACAAAAAAGAATTGGGTTGATGTTGTGTACTTTGATTTTCAGAAGGCTTTTGACAAGATATCACAAATGAGTCTACTCAACAAGCTATGAGCCCATGGTATTACAGGAAAGATTCTAGCAAGGATGAAGCAGTGACTGCTTGGCAGGAGACAAAAACTGGGAATAAAGGGAGTCTCTTTTGGTTGGCTGCTGGTGACCAGTGGTGTTCCAGGAGTCTGTATTGGGATTGCTTCTTGTTACATTATATGTCAATGACGTGGATGATGGAATTGATGGCTTCGTGGCAAATTTTGCAGATGATACAAAGACAGGTGGAGGGACAGGTAGTTTTGATGAAGTAGAAAGGCTACAGAAGGACTTAAACAGATTAGAAGAATGGGCAAAGATGTGGCAGATGGAATATGGTCATACACTTTGGTTGAAGAAATAAGTGGGTAGACTATTTTCTAAATGGAGAGAACATTTAAAAATCTGATATACAAAGGGACATGGGAGTCCTTGTGCAGGATTCCCTAAAGGTTATTTTGCACATTTGAATTGACGGTGAAGAAGGCAAATAAAATATTAGCATTCATTTCAAGAGGACTAGAACTTAAAGCAAGGATGTATTGTTGAGGCTTTATAAAGACTGGCGAGGCCTCACTTTGAGTACTGTGAACAGTTTTAGGCCGTGTGTCTAAGAAAGGCTGTGCTGACATTGGAGAAGTTTCAAAGGAGGATCTCAAGAATGATTCCAGGATTGAATGGCTTGTCATATGAAGAGCATTTGATGGCTCTAGGCCTGTACTTACTGGAACTCAGAAGAATGAGGGGTGCCGTCATTGAAACCTATGAGTGTTGAAGGGCTTCAACAGAGTGAATTTGGAGAGGATGCTAGGCAAGTCGAAGACCAGAGGACACCGCCTCAGAGTAGAGGGGTGTCTTTTTAGAATGGAGATGTGGAGGATCTTCTTTCATCAGAATGCGGTGAGTCTGTGGAATTCGTTGCCACGGGTGGCTGTGGAGGCCAAGTCACGGGGTATATATAAGGCAGTGGCTGATAGATTCTTGCTAAGTCAGAGCATGAATGGATACAAGGAAAAGGCAGAAGACTGGAAAGGAGGGAAATGGATCAGCCATGAAGAAATTACAGAGTAGACTCAATGCGCCTAATTCTGCTCCCATATCTTATGGCCTCTGATAATTGAATACTTCTGTAACTTGCATTGTCTGATGGAATCCCAGGATTAGGTAAATGAAGGGTGACCAAGTCTGTGGCACAAGAGTGAAGCAGCCATTTTAGAGGAAATGGCAATAACAATTCAACAAATATTTAGGAATATGTCTAATCACTCAATGTTTCAAAGTAGACAAGAGATTCTGCGGATCCTGGAAATCCAAAGCCCACACAAAGAACTCAGTAGGTCAGGCAGTGTCTATGGAGAGGAATAAACAGTAAACGTGTTCGGCTGGAAAGGAAGGGGGGAAGAAGCCAGAATAATGTGGAGAGGGGCAAGAGGGGAGGGGAAGGAGTATGAACTTTTTATTCTGGCATCCATTCAGATATTTCCACAACCAATTATCTCTCTTTAAAGATTGTTTATCCCATTATCTCATGTTCTCATCATTTATTTATATTTGCATTTGCACAGTTTGTCGTCTTCTGCATGCTGTGTTCTTTCATTGATCCGGGTATAATTACTATTCTATAGAATTGTTGAGTATGCTCACAGGAAAATGAATCTCAGGGTTGTATATGAAGACATATATGCACTTTGATTATAAAATTTACTTTGAAACTTTGAAACATCTTCTTTCCCCTTCCTTTCCAGTCGTGATGTAAGGTCTTGGCCTGAACCATCAACAGCGCAGTCCCTCCATAGATGTTGCCTGACTTGCTGAGTTCCTCCAGCATTTTTATGTGTTAATCACTCAAGTGCACACATTAGCTCCTAAGGGACCATGTTAAGGAACTGGAGCTGCAGCTCATTGACCTTTGTCTGATCAGGGAGAGTGAGGAGTTGATAGAGAGGAGTTACAGGCAGGTGGTCACACCGGGGCCACAGGAGGCAGACAAGTGGGTCATGGTTAGGAAAGGGAAGGGGAAGAGTCAGGTACTAGAGAGTACCCCAGTGGCTGTACCTTTTGACAATAAATACTCCTGTTTGTACTGTTGGGGGGGACAACCTACCTGGGGGAAGCAACAGTGGCCGTACCTCCGGCACAGAGTCCAGCCCTGTAGTTCAGAAGGGTAGGGAAAGGAAGAGGAAGGCAGTAGTAATAGGGGACTTGATGGTCAGGGGGTCAGATAGGCAATTCTGTGGACATAGTCAGGAAGACCCGGATGGTAGTTTGCCTCCCTGGTGCCAGAGTCCAGGGTGTTTCTGATCACATCCAAGATATCCTGAAGTGGAAGGGTGAACAGCCAGAGGTCGTGGTACATGTAGGTACCAAAGACATAGGTAGGAAAAGGGAAGAGGTCCTGAAAGGAGAATATAGGGAGTTAGGAAGGGAGTTGAGAGGAAGGACCACAAAGGTAGTACTGTGCCACGTGATGGTGAGAGTAGGAAAGGAATGAGGTAGAGGATAAATGTGTGGCTGAGGGATTGGAGCAGGGGGCAGGGATTCAAGTTTCTGGATCATTGGGACCTCTTTTGGGGCAGGTGTGACCTGTAAAAAAAGGACGGGTTGCATTTGAATCCTAGGGGGACCAATATCCTGGCAGGGAGATTTGTGAAGGCTACTGGGGAGACTTTAAACTAGAATGGTTGGGGGGTGGGAATCAAATTGAAGAGACGAGGAGAGAGGAGGTTAGTTCACAAATAGAGAAAGCTAGTGTGTGGGGGAGGATAGGCAGGTGACAGAGAAGGGGAGAGCTCAGACCGAAGATGTAGGGGAGAAGGAAGAAAAAGATAATAAAGTTGTTTGCACCATTAGGGATAAACAGAGAGTAAGAGGTGGAGAGTTGCATCTATTTTAATGTTCAGAGCATTGTACGAAAGGTGGATGAGCTTAGAGATACCTGGAAATATGATGTTGTAGCTATTAGTGAAACATGGTTGCAGGAGGGCTGTGATTGGCAACTAAATATTCCTGGATTTCGTTGCTTCAGGTGTGATAGAATCAGAGTGGCAAGGTGGGGGGAGGTGTTGCATTGCTTGTCAGAGAAAATATTACAGCGATGCTTTGGCTGGATAGATTAGAGGGGTCATCTAGGGAGGCTATTTAGGTGGAATTGAGGAATGGGAAAGGTGTAGTAACACCTATAGGGGTATATTATAGAACACCTAATGGGGAGTGAGAATTGGAGGAGCAAATTTGTAGGGAGATAGCAGATATTTGTAGTAAGCACAAGATTGGGATTGTGGGAGATTTTAATTTTCCACACATAGACTGGGAAGCCCATTCTGTAAAAGGGCTGGATGGTTTAGAGTTTGTAAAATGTGTGCAGGATAGTCTTTTGCAGTAATACATAGGGGTACCAACTAGAGAAGAGGCAGTGTTGGATCTCCTGTTAGGGAATGAGATAGGTCAGCTGACAGAGGTATGTGTTGGGGAGCACTTTGGGTCCAGTGATCACAATGCCATTAGTTTCAATATAATTATGGAGAAGGATAGGACTGGATCTAGGATTGAGATTTTTGATTGGAGAAAGGTTAACTTTGAGGAGATGCGAAAGGATTTAGAAGGAGTGGATTGAGACAGTTTGTTTTATGGGAAGGATGTAATAGAGAAATGGAGGTCATTTAAAGGTGAAATTTTGAGGGAACTGTATCTTTATTTTCCTGTTAGGTTGAAAGGAAAGGTTATAAGTTTGAGAGAGCCATGGTTTTCAAGGGATATTGGAAATCTGGTTCGGAAAAAGAGAGAGAGCTACAATAAATATAGGCAGCATGGAGTAAATGAGGTGCTTGAGGAATATAAAGAATATAAAAAGAATCTTAAGAAAGAAATTAGAAAAGCTAAAAGAAGATATGAGGTTGCTTTGGCAAGTAAGGTGAAAATGAATCACCTTTCCTCTACTGTCAAGATGAAGCCACACTCAGGTTGGGTAGCCTCCAACCTGATGGCATGAACATTGATTTCTCTAACTTCCATTAATGCCCCTCCTCCCCTTCTTACCCCATCCCTGACATATTTGGTTGTTTGTTTTTTTTCTCTCTCTCTGCCTGTTTTCCATCTCACTCTGGTGCTCCCCTCCCCCTTTCTTTCTCCCTAGGCCTCCCGTCCCATGATCCTTTCCCTTCTCCAGCTCTGTATCACTTTTGCCAATCACCTTTCGAGCTCTTAGCTTCATCCCACCCCCTCTGGTCTTCTCCTATCATTTCGCATTTCCCCCTCCCCCTCCTACTTTCAAATCTCTTTGTATCTTTCCTTTCAGTTAGTCCTGACGAAGGGTCTCGGCCCAAAACGTCGACAGCACTTCTCCCTATACGTGCTGCCTGGCCTGCTGTGTTCCACCAGCATTTTGTGTGTGTTGTGTGAAAATAAATCCAAAGGGTTTCTATATATTAATAGCAAAAGGATAGTGAGGGATAAAATTGGTCCCTCAGAGAATCAGAGCAGACAGCTATGTGCGGAGCCAAAAGAGATGGGGGAGATATTGAACAATTTCTTCGGTATTCATTAAGAAGGATATTGAATTGTGTAAGGTAAGGGAAACAAGTTTGTTCCCAGTTAGTCTTTAACAGTGCCTCCTAAGACAGTGATGTGCCTCTCCTGTGAGATGTGGCAGTCTTGGGGGAGCTCCCCTCTCCCGCCGAGTCACATCTGCCAGAAGTGCTTGCGGCTGGGCGAGTGGAAGACCGTGTGAGGCATCTGGAGCAGCAGCTGGATGACCTTCGACTCATAAGGGAGAATGAGGCAGTCATAGATGAGAGCTACAGGGAGGTAGTCACACCTAGGCTGCCGGAAGCAGGGTGACAGTCCAAGGGAGGAAAGCGAAGGAGAGTAGACAGGTAGTGCAGAGCACCCCTGTAGCCATTCCCCTGAATGATAAGTTTACCGTCCTGATGCTGTTGGTGAGGACGACCGACCAGGTGTGAGCCACGGTGGCAGGACCTCTGGCACTGAGTCTGACCCTGTGGTGCAGAAGGATGGGACGGAGAAGAGGAGAGCTGTCGTCATTGGAGACTCTATAGTCAGGGGAGCAGACAGGAGATTTTGTGGACGTGAGAAGGAAACCCACATGGTTTGTTGCCTCCCGGGTGTCAGGGTCTGGGATGTCTCCGACCGGGTGCATGACATCCTGTTATGAGAAGGAAAGCAACCAGAAGTCGTGATACATGTTGGTACCAACGACATAGGCAGGAAGAGGGATGAGGTCCTGAAGGGTGAGTTTCAGGAACTAGGCAGAAGGCTGAAGAACAGGACCTCAAGGGTGGCGTTCTCAGGATTGCTGCCAGTGCTACGTGATAGTGATGGTAAGAATTGGAGGAGATGGCAGTTGAATGCGTGGCTGAGGAATTGGTGCAGGGGGCAGGGTTTTAGATTTTTGGATCATTGGGATCTCTTCTGGGGAAGGTGGGACCTGTACAGATTGGATGGGTTGCAACTGAACTCAAGGGGGAGCAATGTCCTTGCAGGTAGGTTTGCTACCATGGTTCAGCAGGGTTTAAACTAATTTGCAAGGAGGATGGGACCCGGAGCGATAGAGCAGTGAAAGAAGTGCATGGAGTAAATCCAGATGTAACATATAGAGAGGCTTTAATGAAAAACAAGCCAAATAAAGGGTGTAGAGGTAGTAAGGTAGAAGGGCTAAAGTGTGTGTACTTCAATGCAAGAAGCATCAGGAACAAAGGTGAGGAACTGAGAGCTTGGATACATACATGGAATTATGATGTAGTGGCCATTACGGAGAATGGCTGGCACCAGAGCAGGAATGGATTCTCAATATTCCTGGATTTCAGTGCTTTAAAAGGGATAGAGAGGGGGAAAAGGGGAGGAGGGGTAGCATTACTGGTCAGGGATACTATTACAGCTGCAGAAAGGGTGGGTAATGTAGCAGGATCCTCTTCTGAGTCGGTACGGGTGGAAGTCAGGAACAGGAAAGGAGCAGTTACTCTACTGGGGGTATTCTATAGGTCCCTTGGTAGCAGCAGAGATACTGAGGAGCAGATTGGGAGGCAGATTTTGGAAAGGTGCAAAAATAACAGGGTTGTTATCGTGGGTGACTTTAACTTTCCTAATATTGATTGGCACTTGATTAGTTGCAAGGGTTTAGATGGGGCAGAGTTTGTTAAGTGTGTCCAGGATGGATTCCTGTCACAGTATGTTGACAGGCCGACTAGGGGGAATGCCATACTAGATCTAGTATTAGGTAACGAACTGGGTCAGTTCACAGATCTGTCAGTGAGTGAGCATCTGGGGGACAGTGATCACCACTCCCTGGCCTTCAGCATTATCATGGAAAAGGATAGAATCAGCGAGGACAGGAAAAATTTTAATTGGAGAACGGCAAATTATGAGGCTCTAAGGCTAGAACTTGCGGGTGTGTTTTCGCAGGGAAGTGTACTATGGACATGTGGTCAATGTTTAAGGATCTTTTGCAGGATGTTAGGGATAAATTTGTCCCGGTGAGGAAGATAAAGAATGGTAGGATGAATGAACCATGGGTGACAAGTGAAGTGGAAAATCTAGTCACGTAAAAGAAGGCAGCATACATGAGGTTTAGGAAGCAAGGATCAGATGGGTCTATTGAGGAATTTAGGGTAGCAAGAAAGGAGCTTAAGAAGGGGCTGAGAAGAGCAAGAAGGGGGCATGAGAAGGCCTTGGCGAGTAGGGTAAAGGAAAACCCCAAGGCATTCTTCAATTATGCGAAGAGCTAAAGGATGACAGGAGTAAAGGTAGGACCGATTGGAGATAAAAGTGGGAAGATGTGCCTGGAGGCTGAGGAAGTGAGCGAGGTCCTCAATGAATACTTCTCTTCAGTATTCACCGAGAGGGAACTTGATGACGGTGAGGACAAGATGAGTGAGGTTGATGTTCTGGAGCATGTTGATATTAAGGGAGAGGAGGTGTTGGAGTTGTTAAAATACATTAGGACGGATAAGTCTCCGGGGCCTGATTGAATATTCCCCAGGCTGCTCCATGAGGCAAGGGAAGAGATTGCTGAACCTCTGGCTAGGATCTTTATGTCCTCGTTGTCCACAGAAATGGTACCGGAGGATTGGAGGGAGGTGAATGTTGTCCCTTTGTTCAAAAAAGGTAGTAGGGATAGTCCAGGTAATTATAGACCAGTGAGCCTTATGTCTGTGGTGGGAAAGCTGTTGGAAAAGATTCTTAGAGATAGGATCTATGGGCATTTAGAGAATCATGGTCTGATCAGGGACAGTCAGCATGGCTTTGTGAAGAGCAGATCGAGCCTAACAAGTCTGACAGAGTCCTTTGAGGAGGTGATCAGGCATATAGATGAGGGTAATGCAGTGGATGTGATCTACATGGATTTTAGTGAGGCATTTGACAAGGTTCCACATGGTAGGGCTTATTCAGAAAGTCAGAAGGCATGGGATCCAGGGAAGTTTGGCCAGGTGGATTCAGAATTGGCTTGCCTGCAGAAGGCAGAGGGTTGTGGTGGAGGGAATACATTCAGATTGGAGGGTTGTGACTAGTGGTGTCCCACAAGGATCTGTTCTGGGACCTCTACTTTTCGTGATTTTTATTAACAACCTGGATGTGGGGGTAGAAGGGTGGGTTGGCAAGTTTGCAGACAACACAAAGGTTGGTGGTGTTGTAGATAGTGTACAGGATTGTGGAAGATTGCAGAGAGACATTGATAGGATGCAGAAGTGGGCTGAGAAGTGACAGATGGAGTTCAACCCGGGGAAGTGTGAGGTGGTTCACTTTGGAAGGACAAACTCCAAGGCAGAGTACAAAGTAAATGGCAGGATACTTGGTAGTGTGGAGGAGCAGAGGGATCTGGGGGTACATGTCCACAGATCCCTGAAAGTTGCCTCACAGGTAGATAGGGTAGTTAAGAAAGCTTATGGGGTGTTAGGTTTCATAAGTTGAGGGTTAGAGTTTAAGAGATGCGATGTAATGATGCAGCTCTATAAAACTCTAGTTAGGCCACACTTGGAGAACTGTGTCCAGTTCTGGTTGCCTCACTATAGGAAGGATGTGGAAGCATTGGAAAGGGTACAGAGGAGATTTACCAGGATGCTGCCTGGTTTAGAGAGTATGGATTATGATTAGAGATTAAGGGAGCTAGGGCTTTATTCTTTGGAGAGAAGGAGGATGAGAGGAGACATGATAGAGGTATACAAGATATTAAGAGGAATAGACAGAGTAGACAGCCAGCGCCTCTTCCCCAGGGCACCACTGCTCAGTACAAGAGGACATGGCTTTAAGGTAAGGGGAGGGAAGTTCAAGGGGGATATTAGAGGAAGGTTTTTCATTCAGAGAGTGGTTAGTGCGTGGAATGCACTACCTGAGTCAGTGGTGGAGGCAGACACACTAGTGAAGTTTAACAGACTACTAGACAGGTATATGGAGGAATTTAAAGGTGGGGGGGTTATATGTGAGGCAGGGTTTGAGGGTCAGCACAACATTGTGGGCCGAAGGGCCTGTAATGTGCTGTACTATTCTGTTTTGTTCTGTCCTAAGTAGGGTAGTTATGGAAACCATGATGAGTAAAGAAGAGGAAGTACTGGCGCTTTTAAAGAATATAAAAGTGGATAAGTTTCTAGATCCTGACAGGATATTCCCTAGGACCTTGAGGGAAGTTAGTGTAGAAATAGTAGGGGCTTCGACAGAAATATTTCAAAATGTCATTTGAAACGGGTATTGCTTATGTGGTTCCATTGTTTATGTCAGTGGTGGGTAAATTAATGGAAATTATTCTTAGAGATGGTATATATAATTATCTGGATAGACATGGTCTGATTAGGAACAGTCAACATGGATTTGTGCATGGAAGGTCATGTTTGACAAATCTTATTGAATTTTTTGAAGAGGTTACTAGGAAAGTTGACAAGGGTAAAACAGTGGATGTTGTCTATATGGACTTCAGTAAGGCCTTTGACAAGGTTCCACATGGAAGGTTAGTTAGGAAGGTTCAATTGTTAGGAATTAATAATGAAGTAGTAAAATGGATTCAACAGTGGCTGGATGGGAGATGCCAGAGGGTAGTGGTGGATAACTGTTTGTCAGGTTGGAGGCCGGCGACTAGTGGTGTGCCTCAGGGATCTGTACTGGGTCCAATGTTGTTTGTCATATACATTAATGATCTGGATGATGGGGTGGTAAATTGGATTAGCAAGTATGCAGATGATACTAAGATAGGTGGTGTTGTGGATAATGAAGTAGGTTTTCAAAGCTTGCAGAGAGATTTAGGCCAGTTAGAAGAGTGGGCTGAAAGATGGCAGATGAAGTTTAATGCTGATAAGTGTGAGGTGCTACCTTTTGGTAGGACTAATCAAAATAGGACATACATGGTAAATAGTAGGGCATTGAGGATTGCAGTAGAACAGAGTGATCTAGGAATAATGGTGCATAATTTTCTGAAGGTGGAATCTCAAGTGAATAGGGTGGTGAAGAAAGCTTTTGGTATGCTGGCCTTTATAAATCAGAGCATTGAGTATAGGAATTGGGGTGTAATGTTAAAATTGGTGAGGCCAAATTTGGAGTATTGTGTACAGTTCTGGTCATCGAATTATAGGAAAGATGTCAACAAAATAGAGAGAGTACAGAGGAGATTTACTAGAATGTTACCTGGGTTTCAGCACCTAAGTTACAGAGAAAGGTTGAACAAGTTCGGTCTTTATTCTTTGGAGTGTAGAAGGTTGAGGAGGGACTTGATAGAGGTATTTAAAATTATGATAGAGTTGACATGGATAGGCCTTTTCCATTGAGAGTAGGGGAGATACAAACAAGAGAACATGAGTTGAGAGTTAAGGAGCAAAAGTTTAGGGGTAACAAGACGGGGAACTTCTTTACTCAGAGAGTGGTAGCTGTGTGGAACGAGCTTCCAGCAGAAGTGGTAGAGGCAGGTTCGATTTTGTCATTTAAAAAAAATGGACAGATATATGGACAGGAAAGGAATGGAGGGTTATGGGCTGAGTGCAGGTAGGTGGGACTAGGTGAGAGTAAGTGTTCAGCATGGACTAGAAGGGCTGAGATGGCCTGTTTCCGTGCTGTAATTGTTATATGTTATATTACAAATGTAATGTTTAATTGAGCTTTTATATTTTTAATAAAATATTCCAAATGAAAGGCTAATATTCAGCATGACATCTAAAACTTTGACAAACTTCTCTAGATGTGTGGTGGAGGGCATATTGACTGGCTGCATCGCAGCCTGGTATGGAAACACTAATGCTCTAGAATTGATAATCTCACAAAAAGTAATGGCTATGGCCTAGTCCATCACAGGTAAAGCCCTCCCCACCATTGAGCAGATCTACATGAAATGTTGTTGCAGGAAAGTAGCATCCATCATTAAGGATCCCCCACCACCCTCAGCACACTCTCTTCTCACTGCTGCCATCAGGAAGAAGGCGCAGGAGAGTTAGGAACAGTTAATACCCCTCAACCATCAGGGTCTTCACTCAACTTCACTTGCCCCATCATTGGTATGTTCCAACAACCTCTGGACTTAACTTCAATGACTCTTCATCTTGTGTTCTCAATATTTATTGCTTATTTATTTATTATTAATTTCTTTTTGTATTTGCACAGTTTGTCGTCTTTTGCACACTGGTTGAATTCCCAGGTCGGTGTGGTCTTCCATTGATTTTATGATGGTTATTATTCTGTTGTGGATTTGTTGAGTATGGCCACATTAAAATGAATCTCAGGGTTGTAAATAATGACGTATATGTAATTTGATGACAAATTTACTTCGTTATTTAAACTCCATTATTGGATTTCAGCGCAGCATCATAGAGCATGAAAATAGGCCCTGAGACAATCTATCTATCCTGGTCTCTCATATGTGCCTACATTTAGCCCATGTCTCTCTGAAACTTTACAAGCCATGTACCTGCCTATATCTGTTTTAAATATCATAACTGTTCCCATCTCTAGAGGTTTCTCTAGCAACTTATTCCAGATACCCACCACCCTGTTCGTGAAGAAGTTGTTCCTTGGAGCCCTTTTAAATTTCCCCACCTCTCATTTTAAATCTACGCCCTCTAGTATTAGAAACTCCTAAGCTGAGACAAATTCTGTCACTAACATGTCCTTCATGATTATATCAGATTCATATTTAATATCACAGACAAATTTGTTGTTTTGCAGCAGCAGTGCATTACATGATAAAAACTATAAATAACAATATAAAGTATATATAAAAAAGAAAATTAAACTTGTGTAAAAAAGAGATATGAAGAGGGGTGTTCATGGGTTCATTGTCCATTCAGAAATCCGATGGCAGAGGGGAGGAAGCTGTTCCTGAAATGTTGAGTGTGTGTCTTGAGGCTTCTGTACCTCCTTCTTGATGGTAGCAAAAAGAAGGGGGCAGGTGATGGGGGTCCTTAATGATGGATGCCACCTTTTTGAGGCATCATCTTTTAAAGATGACCCTGATGCTAGGGAGGCTAGTGCCCATGAAGGAGCTGGCTGAGTTTACAAATTTCTGCAGCTTTTTCCAATTCATTGCCGTTGTCCCTCTATACCAGACGGTGATGTAATCAGTTAGAATGCTCTCCATGGTACAACTGTATAAATTTCTAGTCTTTGGTGACGTATCAAATCTCCTCAAACTCCTCATGAAATATAGCTGCTGTCATGTCTTCTTTGTAGTTGCATCAATATGTTTGGCTCTGGTTAGATCATCAGATGCTGACACTTGAAACTTGAAATTTCTCACCCTTTCTACTTCTGATTCCTCTACTTCCCCTACCTGAAATCCACAATCAATTCCTTACTCTCATTGACGTTGAGTTCAAGGTTGTTGCTGTGACATCACTCAACCAGCTGATCTACCTCACTCCTGAATGCCCATCCTCATCACCATCTGAAATTCTGCCAAAAATAGCTGTGTTGTCAGCAAACTTCTGTGAGGCCATCCTTCACCATCCTTTACTTCAGGAGGTGATAAGTGCTAGTCTACCCAGCCTCTTCTTGTAACATCCTTGTGAATTTTTTCTGTGCCTATGTCAGGTTAATGACTTCCTTCTCACTGCTCGGTGACCAGAACTGAGCAGAATATTTCAAATGTGGTCTCATTAATGACTTGTATAGTTGCAACATGACATTCCAAATGTTTTACTCAGTGCCTTGACCGATAAAGGCAAATGTGCCAAATTTCTCTTTCACCACCTTGTCCACCTGTTGCTATTTTCAGTAAACTCTGTACTAGGAGAGAAATTCCATCTGCTATCCCTTGGACCATGTCCCCAGTTCATCTCAATCCTGCTGCAATCTTCAAAAACCTTCTTCACTGTCCACACCACCAATCTGATGTCATCTTCAAACTTCTTAGCCATATGAATAAGATCATAAGATATACGAGCAGAATTAGGACTTTCAGCTCATTGAGTTTGCTCCATGATAATCAATCATGGCTGATTTATTATCTCTCTCAACGTCATTCTCCTGCCTTTTCCTTGTAGTCTTTGACACCCTGTCTAATCAAGAACGTTTTGACCCCCACTTTAAATATACCCAAGTAGTTGGCCTCCACAGTTATCTGTGGTAGTGAATTCCACATATTCACTACTCTGTGGTTCAGGAAATTCCTCTTCATCTCTGTGTTAAAAGGACATCCTTTTATTCTGAGGCTGTGTCCTCTGGTCCTAGATCACCCACTATAGGAAACATCTTCTCCACATCCACTTTATCTAGGAAGAAGATACTTCCAAAAATGTACCAATGCTTTTAATGTTGCACTCAACTGTTAGCCTGGATTTTGGACTCAATACCTTTGAGTGGAATCTTAATTCTGTAAGATGGATTATCTGACTGAACTAGAATATAGATTTATTTTGAAATAAGTAGCATGTTTGCTTGCCACTTGTGATGAAATTTTGAAACATCTTATGAACTCCACTAATCTAAACTTTGTTTTGTGTGCAACCAACCACAGAATCAGCTCCAATGACTGCGTTTTGCTCTGATATCGATGTGGGTTTCCAAGCAATATAGAGAACTTACGCAGACCATATATCTGTAAGATGTAATTACTGAACGTAGCTGCAGCTTCTAACCAGACAGATGTTTCCTCCCAGAGGAGAACCATTCTTTTGATCCAGGTTAGGTTAAGTGTCTGGTTAATGGTCCATTGGTAATTGCACCTTAAACAGCTCAGTCAATTAGTACTGAAGTTCTCCAGTGCTATTCATTCTCTGCTGAATCTAAGTCAGCACTGTAATTAACTTCAGTGGAGAGGACGTGCTCATTCAGGACTCCTGTCCATCAATCTCTGAACTGGCCCATTTTGGGTGAGAAACTCCATCGAGTTTAGACCTTCAATTCTTAATGTCTGGATTGAGGTAAAATCAGTGTAATGAACTTCTTCCCAGAAACAAGAGTTAATATTGAAAGGTCTGGATAGAGTGGATGTGGAGAAGATTTTTCCTATTATGGGGAAGTCTTGGACCAGAGGACACAGCGTTAGAATACAAGGATGTCCTTTTAAAACAGATGAGGAGGTATTTCCTGAAACACAGAGTAGTGAATATGTGGAATTCATTACCACAGATAACTGTGGAGGCCAACTACTTGGGTATATTTAAAGTGGGGGGGTGAATATGTTTTTGATTAGACAGGGTGTCAAAGACTACAGGGAAATGGCAGAAGAATGAGGGCACAGTCTCAGAATACAAGGACATTGCTTTAGCACAGAGATAAGTAGTAATTTCTTTAGCCAGAGGATGGTGAATCCATGGAATTCATTGTTACAGATGGTTGTAGAGGCCAAGTTATTGGGTATATTTACAACAAAGGTTAATAGGTTCGTGATTAGACAGGGCATCAAAGGTTACAGGGAGAAGGTAGGTGAATAGGGTTGCGAGGGTAAATAAATCAGCCATGATGGAAAGGTGGAGCAGATACAATGGGCTGAAACACCTAATCATGCTCCTGTGTCTTAGTAACAACGGGGATGGGGGTGGGTTTTCTCCTTTTCACATTGGTTGTTTATGTATACTTTTTCATAAATTCTTTTGTATTTCTTTATTTTACTGTAGATGCTTACACACCCCCAGTTCATCTACATCCTGTTCTGATCTTCAATAACCTACTTCACTGTCCACACCCCCAACAATCTTGGGTCATCTTCAAACTTATAACCATGTGATTAAGAACATAAGACAGAGGAGCAGAATTAGGCCATTCACTCCCCCACTATAGAAAGCACCCTCTCCATCTGGGAAGATGCCACCTCCAACAATGTGCCGAAATTTTTAACATTGTACTTGTTAGCCTGGATTTTGGACTCAACTCTTTTGAGTAGAACCTTAATCCTGAAAAATGAATGATCTGAATGAGGATTTAAATTTATTTTGAAATAAGTAGTATTTTGCTTGCCACTTGCTATGTAATGTGATGATATTTTCGAAACATCGTATGAACTCCACTAATCTGGTTTATTTTTTGTGTGAACCCAACCACAGAATCAGCCCCAGTGACTGCTTTCAGCTCTGATATCAATATGAAGTTTCCAAGCAATATAGTGAATGCATTTATATATTAGTAAGATTTAATTACTTAATGTAGCTACAGCTTCTAACCAGACAGATGGTTCCTCCCAGAGGATAGCTATTCTTTTGATCCAGGTTAGGTTAAGTGTCTGGTTAATGATCTATTGGTAATTGCACCTTGAACAGTTCAGTCAATTAATTCTAAAGTTCTCTGATGCAATTCACTGTCTGTGCTGAATGAGCCCATCTAAGTCAGCACGTAATAAGGCACGCTTCTGTCGGCTTCAGTGGAGAGGATGTGGTCTGTTGGGGTTCCTGCTTATCACTCTGTAAAGTAGCCCGTTTCGTGCAAATGGGTGAGAAACTCCATCGGGTTCTGTCGTGGTGTTCATCAACTTTGAGATTCAATGCAAAATCAAGGTATCTTCCCATATAACAACAGTTAATTTTAAAAGGCCAGGATAGAGTGGATGCAGAGAGGGAGAGTCTAGGACCAGAGGGCACTATCTCAGGATACCAGGACGTCCCTTTAGAACAGAGATGAGAAGGAATTTCTTTAGCCAGACTGTGTGAATCATTGCCACAGACGGCTGTGGAGGTCAGGTCATTGGGTATATTTAAAGCAGAGGTTGTCAGGTTCTTGATTAATCAAGGTTATGGAGAGAAGGCAGGAGAATGGGATTAAGAGAGATAATAAATCACCCATGATTGAACAGCAGAGCAGACTCAATTGGCTGAAAGGCCTAATTCTGCACCATGTCTAATGGTCCTAATAACTTCAAGCAAGGAGGGGAGAAAATTGGAAAAGAGTGGGAAGGACGTGATTTCAATGAAGAGGGATTGACTAGATGTTGTCTGGAATGGAATTTTTTGGTAATGAGGTGAGACTGGGTTTGTGTTCCTTGGAGCAGTGGAGGGTGAGGGAGGAACTAGGTACAGGTTTATAAATTATGAGGGGTATCAATAGGGTACATGCAGGAAACATTTCCCAGAGTGTGATATCTACAAATAGGGATATCTACAACTTGTTATATTTTACACATTGTTTGTTTGTCAGTCTTTGTTATTGTATAGTTTTTCATAAATGCTTTTGTATTTCATTTTCCTGCAGACATCTGCAAGAAAATTAATCTCAAGATAGTAGAAATATAGTTTGATAATAAGTTCATTTTGATTTTGACTAGAGGGCACAAGGTAAGTTGAGTAGAACTTTTTCAATCACGGTTGGAATCTTTCTGTGTAGTCATGAAGGCAGAGATTCTGATCTCAATTTAAAGAAGTATTAGAAACAGACTTAGCTGTCCAGGCCAATGGAGCAAGTGCTAGTAAATGGGATTGGAAGAGATCCCAATTATGATCAGTATGAAATTGATGGGCAGAAGAATCTGCTTTTTTGCTTTCAAACTCTAGCACTCTGAGACATGGGTCCAAAGCATAACTGTAGGAATTCAAATGAGTGTCAGAACATGAGTGCAACTCAGAGACTGTAAATGTAACAATGTAGAACACTAGGCATACTGTCCAATAACAGGAAAACTGGTTTTAAATGTACTTTGTGAATGTGTCAACTCCAACACCATGCCCCTACTCCAATGCAGCACAATGTTAAAATGGAAAAATGATCATTAACCAATCTTGCAATGACTGAAAAATATAAAAGAACTGACAGTGAGAGCAAAAATAAGCTTAAAAACATTAATGACACCAAGATTGGTATTGTAAAACCCTGTGCATGTTGGATGACTGGGGCATGGAAAATGGAAAAAGAATGATTCAGAAGCAGGGGTTGAGTCTAAAAACCAAAGGTATCGTAAAGCAAGTGCTTTGTCAATTCAGTTTAGATTATTGCATTAAGTAATACAAAGTTGTCAGATGCAAAAGAAACTGTCAGATTAACTTCAATTGTGTGTAATTGAGCTACAGATGAATGCAGGGTGGGGAAGTCCCCTAACAAGCCGTTAAATAACTCCAATACCAGAGATTCTGCAGATACTGGAATCCAGAACAACAGACACAAAGCTCAGTGGGTCAGGCAGTATCTATACAGAATAACAGTCAACATTTCAGACTGAGACCCTTCATCAGGAATGGAGGAAATGGGTTGAAGTAAGAAGCTGGGAGGTGATGGGCAGAAAAGGTAAAGGACCAAAGAAGAAATCTGATCGGAGAGGTGAGTGGATCTTGGGAGGAGCAGCATCTGGGGAGGTGATAAGCAAGTGAGGAGAAAAGAAAGGGTAAGAGGGGAGGCTACCCAGATGGAATATGCGGTGTTGCTCCTTCAACCTGAGAGTGGCCTCATCATGGCAGAAGTGCAAACATGGACTGACATGTTGGAATGAGAATGGGGTTGGAATTAAATTGGTTGGCCCCCAGAATATCCCCACTGTTGCAGACAGAGCGAAGGTGCTCAACAAAACGGTACCCCAATGTATGACTGGTCTCACTGATGTAGAGGAAGCTGCACTTTATCCACCTTCCCCCCAACTTTCTTACTCTGCCTTCTTCCCTCTTCTTTTCCAGTCCTGGTGAAGGGTCTCCCTCTGAAATGTCGTCTGTTTATTTCCTTCCATAGATGCTGCGTGACTTGTTGAATTCCTCCAGCATTTTGAATTTGTGTTAAAGAGCAGGATAAGTGTTTCACACATACAGCAATGACATGTTGCTGTCAATGCAGTTACTATTTTCTAAAAATGCTGCAGTTTTTGGTAACGTGGTTTTGCACAAGATCAGAGTACATCACATAGCAGTTATGTGACCACACTGCAACATTACCTCAATTCGACAAGACAACCAGTGGAAAGGTTATTTTGTTAAGGACAGGGGTGGAGGGGCTGTGTGGGAACTCAATTCTCTTACATTCTTAAATACAAGAGTTTCTGCAGATACTGGAAATCCAGAGCAACAGACACAAAATGCTGCAGGAACTCAGCAGGTCAGACAGCATCTATGGAAATAAACAGTTCACATTCCCATAATTTTCTCCCATTTCCCTCTTCTTCAATTCCCCACTCTGGTCTTGTATTTCTGCTCACCTGCCCATCACCTCTCCCTGTTGCCCCTGCTCTTTCCTTTTCTCCTATAGTTCACTCTCTTCTCCTATCAGATTCCTTTTTCTCCAGCACTTTACTTTCTTCATCTAGGAACATAGGAGCAGAATTAGGCCATTTGGCCCATCACATCTTCTTCGTCAATTCA
The DNA here is from genome assembly GCF_030144855.1 of Hypanus sabinus. Classification (NCBI taxonomy): domain Eukaryota; kingdom Metazoa; phylum Chordata; class Chondrichthyes; order Myliobatiformes; family Dasyatidae; genus Hypanus; species Hypanus sabinus. The sequence goes on along the minus strand of NC_082726.1, from coordinate 7,393,747 downwards.
TCATGGCTGATCCAACCTTTCTCTCAGCCCCAATCCTCTGCCTTCTTGTATCCCTTCATGCTCTGACCGATCAACAACCTATCAATCTCTGCCTTAAATATACGTAAAGACTTGGCCTCCACAGCAGCCTATGGCAAAGAATTCCACTGATTTACCACTCTCTGGCTGAAGAAATTCCTCCTCATCTTTGTTCTAAAAGGACACCCCTCTATCCTGAGGTTGTGTGCTCTGGTCTTAAGACTCTCCCACCACAGGAAACATCCTCTCCACATCCACTCTACCAAGTATTAAGGCCTTTCGCCATTCGATAGGTTTCAATGACGTTATTCCTCATTCTTTTGAATTCTAGTGAATACAGACCCAGAGCCATCAAATTCTCTTCAATCCTGATAAACCATTCAATTCTGTAATCATTTCCGTGAACCTCCTTTGAATCCTCTCCATTTTCAGCACATTCTTTCTAAGGGCCCAAACCTGCTCACAACACGTGAAGTGAGGCCTCACCATAGACTCAACCTACAAATCACCATAGACTCAACCTACAAATTAACCTTTAGGGAATCCTGTACAAGGGCTCCCAAGTCCCTTTGAGCCTGAGTTTATTTGTATTTTCTCTCCATTTGGAAAATAGTCAGTCCTTGAATCTCTTCAACCAGAGTGCATGACCACACAGTTCCTGTCACTGTATTCCACCTGCCATTTCTTTGCCCGTCCTCCTAATCTGCCTAAGTCCTTCAGTTGCCTCTCTACTTCCTCAAAACTACCTGCCCCTCCAACTACCTTCATATTGTCTGCAAACTTTGCAACAAAGCCTTCAATTCTATCATCCAAATCATTGACATAAACGTGAACAGACCCCTGTGGAACATCACTAGTCACTGGCAGCCAACCAGAAAAGGCTTCCTTTATTTCCATTCTTTGCCTCCTGCCAATCAGACACTACTTTATCCATGCTAGAATATATCCTGTTATACCACGGTCTCATAGCTTGTAAATCAGGCTCATGTGCGGCACGTTGTCAAAGACCTTCTGAAAATCCAAGTACACAACATTAAGTGATTCTCCTCAATCTCTTCGGCAACCTCTTTCAGAACTCTGGGATGTACACCATCTGGTCCTGGTGACTTTTCTACCATCAGACTGTTCAGTTTCCCAAGAACCTTCTGCCTAGCTATGGTAACCTCACAACAGTTCACGCCACTGACACCATGAACTTCCACTGTACTGCTAGTCTCTTCTACAGTAAAGTCTGATGCAAAATATTTATTCAGTTTGTCCGCCATTTTGCTGTCTTCCATTACCACCTCTCCAGCATCGTTTTCCAGCAATCCGAAATCCACTCTCGCCTCGCTTTTACTCTTTATGTATGTGAAGAAACTTTTGGTATCCTTTTATGTATCTGAAGAAACCTATCCCCTCCCCTAACTTCTTACTTCAACTCCCCTTCCCCACCCACCTGGCTTCACCTATCACCTTCTAGCTTGTCCTCTTTCCCCTCCCCCCACCTTCTTATTCTGGCTTCTTTCCCCTTCCTTTCCCGTCCTAATGAAGGGTCTCAGCCCAAAATATTGACTGTTTATTAATTTTCATTGATATTGCCTGATCTGCTGAGTTCCTCCAGCAGTTTATGTATCCCGCATTGTAGCAAAGGACAACTTTACAATACACAAATCCATCTAGCCTTTTATTGTGACTATAAATAAACATTCCCCAACTCGGCAAAGGTAATTCTTCTGTCAACAAAAATATAGCTGACTCATCCACTAAAGAAGGCAAATATTTGTGCAAGAACTAATTATTCCTTTGCCATCTGCTCAATCAGCTTTTTCCAGATGGTTCTCTTTTGTGTGATGTAAGGTGGGGTGACAATCATCTGCAGTGACCTTTGGTCCCTCCTGAGATATTGCTCACAGAGAGCTTCTGTGTTACATATTACATACATCCCACAATCATAACTATTCTTCTGTACTGGTGCCAACTCTTCAAAGAAAGGCACTTTGGATTGGGTTCCCAGGAAGTACTGCAATTTCCTGGCAATCTGACGGGCGTGACTTTCGTTCATACTGCTACAGGAATCATAGTGACTGAAGCAGTTCCTCTCCCTACTGTAGAAAAGCAGGCTCCAGTGAGAACCCCCAGCTGCCTGCACAGAATTGTCGTTGACTGCCAAGAAGACTAAGCTCTTCTGGTCCAGGGCTAGAGGTTCCAGAAAGATGGCTAGCTCCTCCTGACTGGCTGTGCACTTGATAAACTGGGTAACCTCAGGGCTGATGAAGCACACATTCCCCTCTAGTTCCTTGTACTGTTCAGTGGCAAAGTACTCAAAAGCAAACCCAATGATATGGTCATTCAGCCAGTTTGGTGGGTTGAGGAGGAGGAGATCTGAATGGCGTATTAAGCTGTCATGGTAGCTCAGGATAACCGAATTCATGCTGTCCCTGCAAAGCAAAAATGCACATTATAATCTTAACCTTATTGAGTTCTAGACTGCGGATATCATTTTGTATCAAAGATGGTTGATAGATTACACAAGATAACATAATTAAATGCAAGCACAATCATCTTTGATCAGAGAACATAGAACAGTACAGCATAGGAACAGCCCACAATCTTGTGCCAAACCAATTTAATTAGTAATCAAATGGCTAACTAAACTAATCTCATCTGCCTACACAATGACCATATCTCTCCATTTTCCTCACATTCATGTGCCCATCCTAAACGTCTCCTAAGTCCCTAATGTCTCTGCCCCTATCACCACCCCAGGCAGTGCGTTCCAGGCACCCACTGCTCTCTGTGTTAATAAAAAAAACTTACCCCTCATGTCTTCTTTGAACTTACCCTCCTCACTTTAAATGCACACCCTCTGAATTGTTGTTCCTCTTATAATAAAGCAAATGGGTCAGCAATTTTGTAGTATACAAATAGCAATATGACGAAGAATAAAAAGAACAGTGTAGGATGGAATACTTGCATGTGAAGAGTATCATGAGTTGTGCCTTAAGAGTCAGTACTCTTATCTCTGAATCAGAAGGTTCCAGGTTAAAGTTCTACTGAAAAGTTTTAAGCTATGTCTTGGTATAATACTGAGGGAGGTCTGTTTTTGGAAGAAACGATAATGTAGACCTTCACATGCTCCAAAGTGCAGGACTATGAGCTGAGTATCTCACTGAAGCTTGCATTCCTTGACTCACAGCTGCCTATTCCCTGAAGAACCGTAAAAGACATAGTGATACTATTTCAGTGAAGAGTGGGTAAGTTATCCTGAATGTCTAGGTCATTATTTCTAATTGTCACATTAGTATTCTTCACTGAGGCACGTGAAGGCAGTGTGCAGTCCAACAGCCAGTGATTGTCTTGGACAATTTTCTTGTGATGGCAAGACCCTGTCATTTGACTTGTATACAAGTCAAATCACCGGATTATTGACAAGACTGATGGCAGGGGAGCTGTGCGGCCTTGGCCTCATGCTACGGTGTTGCCTATTGCAGCCATCCAGAAGGGATGATGCTGGTCTCTCCCATCAGTTCTGCCCTCAATGGAGAATAAGACGGATTGTGTTCAACTGCACCATCAATCTACAAGACATGGCACTCAAGGACTTGGGCTATATTATAGTTTTATTAGTGTGATTGCATTTGTGTGACTGCTATCTTAAATGTGTGAAATGTGTCTTGTGCTGTGAATGATTGTTGAGATGGTGTTTTGCAGCTTGGCCCTGGAGGAATGCTGCTTCGTTTGGCTGTATTCATGTATAAGTGAAAGACAAAGTTGAACTTGAACCTGGGTTGATTCTTTCATGAATTCACTGTTCTAAATCTGTAAGAATCATGGCTCCTGTTAACTTCAAGTTGTGTCACTTTCCTTGTGTTGCATTTTATTTCATATTCTATCTAGCCAGCAATTCCTTCTCAAACATCTTTCAGATATCTCGCTGGCTTAACTCCTGCCAAGGCTGAAAAGACTCAAATATTCACAGGCCTTCGATCTGTGACCATCTTCCTGTCTTTTCAATGTATCATCAACAGTGCTTAAACATCATCACTAGGTCTGCATGTCAGAATTTTTTTGTAATGTGATCAAACAGCTTCTGATTTGGCGATAATGTCCTTTGACGTGGATTCTGCTGTTCAGAGTAAATTACTTATATCTCAACATTTCAAACAGACTCAGAATTTCATTTTTTTTCTCTTGAAGTGAATGACCACAAATTTTTCATATTGCACTCCAACTGCCATGGTGTTGTCTACTCGCTGAGGTCTTTTGAACCTTCTCTGTAGTCTCATATTCATGACTCACATTCTAACTTAATCTCCTGGCATCAAGTAAATTTGAAATGTTATATTTTGTCCTCTTGGCCAAATACATGGAATAATTGGGGCCCTCATCAATTCCTGTGGTACCCCACCAACATGCCAAACCCAGGCAAACACGTTTTTTCCGACTCTGTTTTCTATGTGGTAACTAACTCGGAAAAATTATATTATCCACAATTCTAAAAAGAGACTGCAGATGCTGGAATCTGGAGGGCAGCATCTGAATGAACAACTGACGTTTCAGGTCAGGACCCTTCATCAAGACCACATGAAATTGAAGATGGTCTTGACCTGAAATGTCAGTTTTCCATTTCCCTCCAGAGATGCTGTTTGCCCCCCTCCCGAGTTTCCGCAGAACTTGGTATTACCCACAATTCCATGTTCATGTTCAGCAATGTTTCTTTATAATCAAATTCTTGAAAATACAAAGATTGCTCATCAGAAACAGATCCTTTGACTTTTTGTGAGTCAGCCCTCTCTCTTTCGGAATCACATTTTCCCATAGCATGTAAGTGCCATTATAGAGAAAGCACGGCACTGTCTCTAATTTCTTGGAAGTTTGCAAAGATTCAGTATGTCATCTAAAACTGTGACAAACCACTAGGCGGTAGAGAGTAAATTGACTATCACAGCTTGGTATGGAAACACCAACGCCCTTGTACAAAATGCCTACAAAAAGCAGTGAATACAGCCCTCTCCACACTGAACACGTCTACATGGAGCATTGTCGCAGGAAAGCAGCATCCATAACCAAGGACCTCCACCATCCATGTCATGCCCTCTTCTTGCTGCTGCCATCAGGTACAGGAGCCTCAGGACAGGTTCAGAAACAGTAATTACCCCTCAACCATCAGACTCCTGACCCAGAAGGGACAACTTTACTCACCCCATCACTGAACTGTTCCCACAACCTATATGGACTCCCTTTCAAGAACCCTACACCTCATGTTCTTGATATTTATTGCTTATATATTACTATTTTGTTGTTTCTTTCTTTTTGTATTTGCACAATTTGTTGTCTTCTGCACATTTGTCCATCTTGTGTACAGTTTTTCCTTGATTGATGAAGTCCTGATGAAGGGGCTCGGCCCAAAATGTCGACTGTACAGTCAGCCCTCCTTATCCGCGGGGGATTGGTTCCAGGACCCCCTGCGGATACCAAGCAATGCGGATGCTCAAGTCCCTTATTCAACCTGTCTCAATGAGGTGGTCTTTAGGACCCAGCAGAACCCCGGACCTTATTTAACCTGTATCAGCGCGGTGGACATTAGGACCTGGTGCAGCTCTGAATCTGCAGTGTTTCTGTTCACTAAAATAATCACGATCACGATTGAAAATAAAGTGGATGTAGTAAAGTGATTGGAAAGAGGTGAAATGCCATCCGTCATTGGAAAAGCATTAGACTACAGTCGGTCAACGATCGGAACAATCTTAATGGAGCATGTGAAAGGCCCTGCCCTGATGAAAACTACAATTATTACAAAGCAACACAGTGGTTTAATTATTGAAATACATATGTTTCTAAGTGTTTTATATGCATAAAAAGGTAACTATATATACTATATAGTAAGACAAATGTTTTACTAACTGAGGCTACATAATACCGGATGTACCTGTCCTGTCTTCAAATCCGACTTAAAGACGGACTCAGGAACGGAACTCGTTCATAACCCGGGGACTGCCTGTACTTTTAAATCATCTCTAGATTACTTATAATACCTAATACAATGTAAATGCTATGTAAGTAGTTGTTATACTGTATTGTTTAGGGAAAAATGGCAAGAAAAATAGTCTGTATGTGGCGACCCATTTCCTGGCACATCCGAACCGGCTCACAATTAGATAGCCTACGGGGGTTTGCGAGCACAGAGCTTTGGAGCCTCTGCGCCACGGGGGGCAGGTTGAGGGAGGCTTAAAAGTGAGGCTGAGGATTTGGAATAAAGTTTTTTTCCTTCGACTGCAGTTACCGACTCCGTGTCATAATTTTAGCGCTGCGTGTAGCACACCGCTATATGTACATGCTGAAACGACGAGTGCTGGAGAGAGAACTTCCGGGTTTTCCTGATCCGCGGATGTGGAACCCGCGCATAAGGAGGGCTGACTGTATTCTTTTCCTTTGATGCTGTTTGGCCTGCTGAGTTTCTCCAGCATGTGTTTTCATTGATTCTAATGTGTTTCTTTGTACTTAACTTGAATGTCCATAAGGAAATGAATCTCAGGGCTGGATATGGTGTCATATACTTTATGTACTTTGATAATAAATTTAAATTGAACTTTAAACTTTGGTCTTCACAGGCAGTGTATTCCAGATTTCAAAGAAAATTTGTAAAAAAAAATTCTTCCTCAAATCCCCATGAAATCTCCTACTCCTTGCCTCAAATCTACTCTTTCTAGTTGCAGAAATATATTCCTTCTGGTTCAGGGAGAAGTTTCTCCCCATTTACATTATTGTTGTCCTTTATTATTTTGGATATCCTAATTGGATCACTCCTCAACTTTCATTCCAAGTGAAACAAAACTATTTCAGTTGAAATGCTCCACCTAAAGCAACATCCTGGGCCCTCTACTAGATCCAGAAAGAACTCCAACAGATTTGTAAACATGATTTCTCTTTTATCAATCAATATCAATTCTGCTAAATCATATTACGTATTCCTTTCTAAATGCACTGATGATGCATTCTCACAGTAGTCCCACTTGGACTTGCCAGGCTAACAAGTTGATGATTTATATTCATTTATATTTATTATTATTATTGTTATGAGCAGAAAGACAACATCTGCCGGAAGTAAATTCCTTGTATGTGCACAGGTACTTGGCGATTAAAGTCTGATTCTGATTCTGATTCCCTGTTTTTGTCCCTTCCTTCTTACACAACACACACAAAAGTGCTGGAGGAACTCAGCAGGTCAGACAGCGTCAATGGAGAGGAATAAATGGACGACACTTCGGACAGAAAAAGAGGGGGATGAAGTCAGAATAAGAAGGTGGGGGAGGTGGAGTACATTGGCAAATTAAAATTATGTAATTTATTGTTACATTTTTTTACCTGGGGATGATTCCAACTGTCAACCTCTATCTATGCCATCAGGTTTCTCCTTACCTCTGATGCTTTATGGAGAAACCTTCATTGCTGCTTCTCCAATAACTCTGTTTTAAAAGCCTCCTGAAGATAGACACCATGTATCTATTTAATTCTTATGCAAATTTCCCTATTCTCCATAATAAAATGTGACTATTATTCCCTCTTCAATGACAACGGACTCCTGTTAATTGGACTATAGGTTAGTCGGGGCTGCCACTGATTTGGGACGCTCTTAAAGAACAAAAACCAATGGAGAAAATGGCTGGGATTCCCTTTGTTTATTTGGGACACTATGTCACTTATCTGGGACAGGGGACTGTTGCTGAACAGTTTCTAACTAGTGTCAATTGCATGCACTTGTGTGGCTGTTAGACATTACACCGTGCTTGTGTTTTAAAAGCAGTGACTTCTGTCACTGATACTTGGCAAGAAATAAGCAGAAAGACATTTCAGACCTGTTTTGCTCACTGTGGTTTCAAGCATTCAGAACAAGGACTGAGGATGAAACAATTTCAGTTCTTCAATGAGTTAGGGAGTACAAAGAATTTTCTACAATCACATGGAATATTATGATGAAAATGAAGATTTGGAAATGCAAATGTCGAATACATTTATGAAGGCAATCCATTATCCATCCAGGGACAGTCAGCACCTTTGGTGATGGAGTTTGTTGTGTCCATTCTGGGGCAACGCACTCACCTTTGGTCCCCCACCAGACACTCAGCTCTCACCTCAGCTGCTTGCATGCGACAGCAGCCACACCCTGGTATACCACTTCGAAAGGCCGGCTAAACCAGCAAGGGTAGCTGGCAGACCTCTTACCCTGCTGAAATAGGGACATGCCTGTCCTGGCATGTTAAGTCAGCTCGGGCAGACTGGGTGGATGAGAACAACAGTGAAATTCATTGACCAGGAAGATGATTCTGCAGTGCTTTGTGGAAAACAATGGGCACGACAAGGTACAGTAGTACTGGTTATCCACTGCAACCAAATAAGTCCCCAGTTTGTGACAACTATTTGTACCACTGGGCTGAGTTCTGGCAAGATGGTGCCAGAGACCAACGGTGATATCTTGCAACAGCTTACAGAATGTAACTCCTAGATATTCTTCTGAATTGTGATCGACTGTAGCCTGTAATTTCCCTTTTAAGAATGTATTTTTTGGCTGACTGAACAATCTGGTGCTTCTGTGAGGGCAGGGTTCCATGGACCCCTGGTTGGGAACCGCTATCCTATGGGATTTAGTGTGGAGAGCAGTTGCGAATGTCGCTGGGGATGGCTGCGTCAATTCTTAATAGCAAAACATGAAATCGTGGCCGGCTCCATTACTTCCTGCTTGTTAAGTTGTCGAGCGAGATTAGAATTGATCTTGAGGAAAGTGGAAAACGAATGAATGTTCTGTGCCACCTCTCGCTGCTCCTGGCAGAAGGTGCAGAAGTCTTGGGTTCCACGCTGCAAGATTCAATCGCCTTGAGGATGTGGACTCGATTTTGGCTGCAGTTTGATATTTAATGTTCTCAGCACTAAACGTGCTTCACTATTTGCATCATTTGATCAAGACGCTTTAGCGCAGAAATGGATCTGCAATCATTGACACTGCGCTGAATTGACTCAGCGGCTGTGGCTGCATCCATCGGTTCCTGGACTGGCTTCAGTCATCTCGTTTTGTTGTGGCTATGGACAAATGTTTGGGGTTTCTGCGCTTTAATGCTTAATGTTTTGTACTCTGATTTGTTTGCAAGATTTATTCCTTTCTCCTCGTATGTTCTTTGTTGTGTGGGTTTGGTTCCATGGCGTTCTTTGTTTTGTAGCTGCCTACAAGGAGACGAACCTAAAGGTTGTATACTGTATACACCAGACCCCACTTAATGCTGAGGATGTGTTCCTCATTGGTGGAGCACTATGTAAACCAGCGCTATGCGGGGTCATTATAACATTATGTAAATGGACATGTGTGCCTGATAAAAATACATCATACCAGAGATATACATTATGTATACACGGTAATTTATGGAGTCACAAACACACATACCTGTCCATCAGTGGAGCTGCAACACGTCGCTGCAGCAGTGGAGGGAAATGGGTGGTGGTTACTTCCTAGAGAGGGACCAGGCTGCGGGTCCTTCTCTAGCTTTGGCTTCTTCTTCAAGTAGGTGTCAAGATTTGACTGCCTTTTCTTAAGTTTCCTCTCATGAAGCAGTTGTTGGTAGCAGAACACCTCCCTTTGCTTTATTACTTCACTTCCTATCAAGGGCATTATCAATAAATGGGTCCATGATTTGTGTGATCATGGTGATACTAGTGCTGAGGAATTTTGTGATGAGGTTTAATGTTGGTGTTTTCTCCATTCGTGTCCTCAGATTCATTCAAGATGCTTTGCACTGCCACTTTGCAAAGCTCTTCACTCTTAAGCCTCTCACTACCCGCACTGGAAGTTGCAGGGCATTTTCCAGATATCATGGGTGAAAAAAATGGAATAAATCGGTGAGGGAGCAAGAACATTTACAGACACAGGAGAAGCAGAATGTGAACTAATGCAGTACGTGGTTACTGTGAGTGGCTCAGGTCATTGGCTGATTGAACGTTTACTGTCATGGCAGCCTCTGTTGAGAAGTTAGGTGTTCCTTAGAATGAACTTTTTCCACATTAAAAAAATTTCAATTAAAAAACTGAATAGCTTTTCCACTTTAAAAACTCTCCTGTACAGGTCTGTCATTGGTGGATATGATGGACAACCATTTGCACTAGGTGTCTATGCTGATTTTGTTCATTTGCAGTCAATTAAAAGAACATGGCAGATGAATTCCTTCGTTGATAACTATTAGGAATTAAGACACAGTTTTATAGTACTGTAGTAGTATCACTAGTGTTCTAATTTGTTCAAAGTTCAACCTAAATTTATTATCAAAGTACATACAACCCTGAGATTTGTTTTCTTATGGGCATACTCAGTAAATCCCAAGCACCACAATGAAAACCCAAAAGTCTGTCCACAAGGACAAATAACTAACATGCAAAAGAAAACACTGTGCAAATATGAAGAAAAACATAATAATAAATAAGTAATAAATATCAAGAACATGAGAGGAATAGTCATTGAATGTGAGTCCATAGGTTGTTGGAACAGTTCAGTTTGTTACTCAGTTTATCTTTTTAAACTATTTCCATGCAACTTTGGCTAACTGGGGCCGCCATTTAATTGGGCCTGGTCCTGATTAACCAGAATCCAATGTATATAGGCTTAATTGAAAATTTTATCAGGATCTGCTTTCACCATGAGAATGTCATTTCTCCCAGAGAGTCATGGAGCGATCCCACATGTCAACCAGTAAAAGCATCTGTATCTACTGACCCATTTCATTTTCCCTCAACACACACAAAATGCTGGGGAAACTCAGCAGGCCAAGCAGCATTGACGGAAAAGGGTACGCCGTCGCCATTTCAGGCTGACACCCTTCATCAGGACTGGAAAAATAAGATGAGGAGTCAGTACAAGAAGGTGGTGGGGGAGGGGAGGAAGAAATACAAGGTGACAGGTAAAACCAGGAGAGGGGGAGGGATGGAGTAAAGAGCTGGTAAGCTGATAGGTGATAGAGATAAAGGGCTGGAGAAGGGGCAATCTGTTAGGAGAGTACAGAGGGCCATGGAAGAAAGCAAAGGGGAGGAGCACCAGAAGGAGGTGATAGGCAGGTAAGGAGATAAGGCGAGAGAAGGAAATGGGAATGGGAATGGTGAAGGGGAGGCATTTACTCAAAGTTCAAGAAATTAATGTTCATGACATTTGGTTGGAGGCTACCAGATGGAACATAAGGTGCTGTTCCTCCAACCTGAGTGTGGCCTCATCATGACAGTAGAGGAGGCCATGGACTGACATGTCGGAATGGGAAGTAGAATTAAAATGGGTGGCCACTGGGAGATCTCATTTTTTCTGGTGGAGAGAACGTAGGTGCTTGGTGAAGCAGTCTCCCAATCTACATCGGATGTCAACGGTATACAGGATGCAACACCAGGAGCGCTGGATACTGTAGATGACCCCAACCAACTCACATGTGAAGTATCACCTCATCTGGAAGGACTGTTTGGAGCACTGAATGGTAGTGAAGGAGGAGCTGCGAGTACCTCCCTTTGGTGCTCCTCCCTCTTCCCTTTCTTCCACAGCTTTCTATCCTCTACTATCAGATTCCCTTTCTCCAGCCCTTTATCTCTTTCACCAATTGACTTCCCAGTTCTTTATTTCACACCTCCCCTCTCACCGTTTCATTAGTCACCGACTACTGGTATTTCTTCCTCCCCTCTTCCCACCTTCTTACTGACCTCATTTTTTCCCCAGTCCTACTGAAGGATCTCAGCATGAAATATCGACTGTTTACTCTTTTCTATAGGTGCCTGCTGGACTGCTGAGTTCCTCCAGTATTTTGGGTGTATTGCTTGGATTTCCACATCTGCAGATCCCTCAGTCCATTCCCATAGACTCGCCTCCCCTCATAGGCTCATCGAAACACTTTGTTGCACACTACCAACCCCAGAAACACTAAGCATTCTGGAAATCTGGCAACGTACACAAAATCCTGGAGGAACTTAGTCCTGATGAGGGGTCTCACCCGAAATGTCGACTGCTTATTCATTTTCAAAGATACTGTTTGACCTGCTGAGTTACTCCAGCATTTTGTGTGCGTTAACCTATCAACCAGAGGTCTATGAACACCAATTCAATTTCCCTTAACCTTCCATTGTTTAGGACTATAATCGCAGTGACTCTGATGGTGCAAGTCTCCACAGACCGCTTCCAGCGAAAACCGCGCCTTCTATGACGTCACCGGCCAGGCCAGTGACGTCATATAACACAACGCCTCTGTCCGTAATTCATCGTTCTACCGAAGGCTCCACCCATAAATTGAGTGACGTCCGCACCAACAGCAATGTGACTGACAGCAGACAAGCCCCACCTCCTGCTGTAAATGCGTCACCTTCAACGGGTAACTGACACCAGACTTTCTGCTGGATCGACGGTTCGGACACCGCCGCTGGGAAACAGTTTCCGCCCATCGAGGTGATTGACACCCTACTTCGCCGCTAAGCTCCGCCCCGCAGGCCACGCCTGTCGAGTTTCATTGACGCTCCCACCGTCAGCTTCCGCCCTCCCCACCCCAGCGGCCCAAATTTCCCGTCAAAGGAAACCAGTGATGGCGCTGGCCAAAGTTAGTGAGCTGCTTAATTCGCACAATTACCTAATTGCTGAGACCGATCCTGTCCTCCGGGCGCCACTAAGGCGGAGATCGCGGCTCCATGTCGTCGCGAGTGAACCGAAGCTGTGCCGCCAATCACTTCACGACCGTGACCGTCGACCGTTGCCTTGGCGTCGCCAGGTGGCGGTACGTCACCGGTTTGCGGAGTTGGGGAGGAGCGGTGGAGCTCATGCGTCTCTCGGTCGCAACCGCCACGCCCCCTCACGCGGCGCCGGCCCGCCCCCACTCTGCGCACGCGCGAGGGTGGCCGGAGTTGCTCGTGCCCGAACGGAAGAGGCGAGGGTAACGGGAGTTGCGGTGCTGAGAGCGGCGCTGACGGCGGGGCCCGGGCTGGACCGGCCTCGGGGGGGCGGAAACAAGCGGGTCGGTGTGGTTGCCGGAATGACGGGGTCGGCGGGGCGGGGCGGGGCGGGACGGTGGGGGGTGAGGGACGGGGAGGCGCGCCCGTTCCGGATAGAGACACTACGGTGCAGCTGGTGACCGGACTCCGACGCCCCTCGCCGCTCGGCTGACAATGCGCTCGGTTCGTGTCCGGCTGGCCGCGGGACCCCCTCTGCACGCACCCATCGGCTCGCCGCATCAGCTTCCATTTATACGACCCACCCCCCCAAAAACCCCCGGCATGAATTTCGCTGCAACGTTACGTTCGTTCGGGCTCGCTTTTAACCCGTTCTCAGGCACAATCTCTTCGAACGTGTTGATCTGTTGCACGTTGGCACTTGAGTTAACATTGTGCCAGCTCCCTTCCAGCACCGCCGACACTGGTATCTTCTGTCCGGCCGCCGCACCAGAGCCCATTCAATATACAAGTTCGCTTCAATTGGCATGGGATACATTGGGGTTGGCTTTGTGTCCCATTTGGCAAGGATACACTAGGTACAGTTGTGCCGCACTGGCAAGGATAATCTCCGCTCACTGTGGCTTTCTGGCAGGTTTAAAAACTCTCTTGCATAAATGTCAAGGATGTATATATACATGGGAGGTTCTATTGTTACCGTTTAAAGATTTTCTCAATAACACATCGGAATTTCTTTTGTAATTTTATCATGGATTTCTGTAGGATGTCGCCTTTCAAGTATTACCATAAAAACATGTTTTCAGCTGATAGTGGAATTTATTTTTGTTAATGTTGAAAGTTGATGTGATTAGGGTACCAAGGCTGTTACCTGATTACATTTTGGACTGGAGTTTTCATTGAAATCGAGGAAGTAAAATCTATCTGATACTCAAGAAGCTGAGAAACACCTCAGTTTCTTGGCTTTTGAAGGGGTGCAGCTTAAATCTCTAAGATGCCGTCATCTCAAACAGTTGTTAATACCTGACAGTAAATTTTGATTAGGCGCTTGCCAGGCAGAGCAGGCAACTGAGTAACAGAGCCAATTTTAAAGTATGGGGACACGAGGTTGATGCTGGAACCTAGAGCAAGAGACAAACACTTGTAAGAAATCAGTGGGTCAACCAGCATCTGTGGAAGTAAATAGTCAGTATTTCTGATCACAGTCAACTAATAGTGGTATTCTAAAGTAT